>NW_012150396.1:6116434-6128221 GCF_000956105.1 Propithecus coquereli | reverse complement strand
GAGGTTGCAGAAGAACTGAATCGCTCACTCACTGCCGGGGGAAATGCAAAATGGCGCAGCTGCTCTGGCAAACTCAGATTCACGTTAATACCTATGGTATGCTGCACACCGTGCCATTATAAAATGGCATAATTTTTAATTCTCTTTGTCTTATATTTATTTACGGATATCTCTGAAAAGTTTTGGCAGGCACTATTTCTTGTCACCAAATGGTCACCATCAAAGCGCTAGGAATTTCTCTTGAGACTGGTTATGGAAGCAAAGGGCATACTCCGGTTCCTCTGCGTTACCTATAAACACATTGCCTTTTGCTAAAGGTTTCCGAGGGGGAGAATAACTTTGAGTCTTACTTAATTGTTTGAGGACTTGCTTTGACAGGGCTAATTGTTTAGTTTTAATGGGAGACATTGTCTGTTGTGAAGTGAAAGCAGAAGTTTAAAAAAAATACAGAGTCAATTCCTTTTAAGATCTTGGCGTTGACATGCAGTCCATAAGCAACTTCAGACCAAATGCTAAATAAATTCTCTCGTAATGTTCTTTAAAAACTTACAAATTTTAATGTAGATTGGCAATCTTAGTATAGAATAGCAGTTTACCACAGAATATATTCTTCTACAAACTAATAGTTCAGGGAAGTGTTCTAGATTTTCTTTTTACACGTAACTGGAGTGATTTATTCACTCACACAGACACTCATCATCGATGAACTCATGTCAGAAGAGGCTACAGTCTTCCTAATTTGGAGCAGCTGGTACGTTCTAAATACGGGGAGCCCGGGCTTCTAAAACCATCATTAACAATCAGAATCCTTGATTTATCATTCTTTATTGTTCTCTCTGTAGGGGCATTTATATCACATAGCTGTTGGCTCTCCCCTATTGTTGCCAGACTGTCATGCATAAAATGTCAACAAGAGTATATTTCATTCGTACTCTCAAATTGAATCCTTTATCCCACAATTAGCCATAACCATGGCCACATACGACTGTGATTTACCATAACTGAAATAGATGGTGTGGGCTTTATTGTTGGCTTATGATTGAAATAGCAAAGGCGGATTTTTGAATTAAATAATTGCATGCCAACTATTTGGGACATAATCGCCACTTATTTTGTTTTCCATATATCTCCACCTAGTTAGATAGAAAAATGTTCAAATGTCCCGTCAGTAAAGTTTTAAATAAAATCGAAGGGACTGCTATGAAAATATTTTTCCTAATTAATCACATATATATGTATGTGTGTGTGTAAATAAAGTATGCTCTTTGAGAACATGATCACTCTTAGTAGAGAAGAATAAACTGGATTATGAACTCTTTGTAATGATAATTTTAAAAATTATCTTTATTAATAACTGTAAGTACTGTCGCTATGTGAGCCTTTGTCAACTCTCTCCTGTGGACAGCGCGATGACTCTGTACGTCAGGACTCCATAACACACTTCCGTGCCCTTTGCTGTGCAACGCCCATGTCCCCTTGGTGACACCACTCTGATGTTTTATATGAGAACCTGTTCTCTGGCATCGACTATAATTTGTCAGTCAGGGAACCCTGCTCCTGCCCTCCCCTGGCCAAGGAAGGGGATGCGGGATCCCACCCAGCCACTCAGACGCTCTCTGGGGAATCTGCATCGTAAGTAGGGAGGCATAAGGATGCAATTGGATTAGCTCCTCAATCTAGTGTGGCACCCTAATAATTCCCATCGTTTCTTGTTTTCTAGAACCCTGGTGCTCCACGGGCTCAAGCTCCTCTGAGGTCCAGTTCAGTCCCTCATTTGATCCCTTCGGCTACCTCATATTCTTACGACAGATTCCTTTTTAAAAAAGATTCGTTGCGTAAGAATTGATTTCCGTTGCTTGCACGTGAAAAACCCTGACTGACATGCTGCTGCCGTCTCCTTGCAGACGAGATGGAGGCAAAGGAACTAGTCCCCAATCACAGCACTAAGTTGACGCAGCTGACCGAGGCCAGCCTCATTCCGCGCTCTGCTTTTAAACCCCGAGTAACGCTGCTTCCGTTTTCAAAGGAGTTCACGTGGGAGGATATCTAGGTGGTCACACGGTAATATTAGATCGGGCCAAAAGTATAAAATGGATACAGGAGGAAGTGACCCTTGCTTTGTTACATTTAATCCGACAGTCAGTATTTATTGTGCACCCAGAGGATTCCTTGCACTAAATAAGGAGTACGAAACCATGACCAGCTCTGCAGTGATCCTGGAGGTTCCTGTTACTCTCCCCTCAGTGTTTAATGTCACACAGCTGTGCACAGTTCTGGAATTAACATGGGTTCAAGTGCAGGGCCTACCTGCATTAAAAAAAATATTTTTATTTCACACCCATTTAGCAAGGGAGGATAAGTGAAGTCCAGTGCTGCGAGTGCTAACATATGTGCAAACATCACTTTGGAACTCCCATGAAGAACCAGAGTGCAAGTCCCAGTCAAGGGCAGGAGGATCGAATTATGTCTGCACGGGGGACAGGAACGGGAGGCAGCACTGTGAGTCTCCCACCCCGAGGCAGAGAACCTCCATCCCATTTGTTACTTGGGTACAGTTTATATCTTTGAGCCTCTGCTTTCCTCCTTTCCCAGTGTCCTAAGGGGAAACACGACTGTCTCATGGTCCAAACAGCACTGGGATTAAGGATCAGGGCTGGGGTGGAGCGAGACTGGGGCTTAGCTGGAGCTAGGGTCAGCTGACCGTAAGATGCCCAAACCGGCCTGAGTCCACCAAACCTCTGCCCACCCCTCCCTGCAATGACCCGACAAGCCACCTCTGGAAGCAACTTTTCATGGACGCGTTGTGAGCTCTGGTCTTTCCTCGGTCTGCTTCAAAGTGGTCACCCCTGGGGTCAAGGAAGAGGTGGAATGTGGGCTGAGGCACTGGCGTGGGAGGGAGAAGGCACGCCAAAGACCACCTACATTTTGAGGAAAGTTTTTAAAATCAGTATCTAGTAAAATCAACAATGTTCCCCCGTAAATTTTGTTTAAAATGCCTTAGAGTAAGGAGTATTTATTGCACAGTGTGCTAGAAGGATTCTAGACTATAAAGTCAAGCAAACCTAGTCTTGATTGTGGCCTCTCTCTCTGGTCACCAGCTGTGTGACTTGAGGTGGTAATTTCTCCATGCCTCGGTTTCCTGGTCTGTGAAATCTCAAAACATTTCTATTTATCAGGATTATTGGGAGGGTCGAATGAAGTAACATATCCAAAAATTATCTGGCATATGATAGCTACTTAAAAACACTAATATTTCCTTCCATTTGGGGAACACTTTGGAGGATTATTCCACTAGAGCACACTATAAAATTCTATTTATTGTTTAGGAAACATCATTAGAAGCCAAATATTGCCTAGGTAACAGTACCCACTGCATGTATCCCCTGAAAGAAGCCTGTTTATTTTCTCTTTAAAAATGCAGTGGTAATTTAGCTCACAAGGAATAAAATGGATTAGTCACAATACATGGTTCTGTTTTGGGTTTTGGTGGCATCAGTTTGGGTCCCAGGAGGATCCTTTGGGCCAGGTTTAGAGAGGCTCTATCCACCCGTGGAATGACATAGTAATTTAAAATTTTCTAGTAAACACATTAAAAACATTAAAAAATATAAAATTAATCTTACTAATATGTTTAATGTAATGCAACATACCCAAGATATTATTTTAATAGGAAATTAACATAAAAAGTTATTAGTCAAATTTTTTCCATTTTTTATATTAGATCTTTTAAATCTGCTGTGTATTTTATACTTACAGCCCATTTCTGTTAAAATAGTAAATCCTTAAGTAAAATATAGTCCTACCAAAATAATAAGGTTGGGTATAATCTAAAAATATTTCGTATTATTTTTGTTTTTAAATTTTAATTTTAGTTAATTAATTTTGACTAAATTAAATACAAAATTTAGTTTCTCAGTCATGCCATCATGGTAGTTATACCATCTCCTTTAAGCTTGAAGGAGTAAGGGGACAGAGGGTTAGCTGTGTAGAGAGATCCCCTTCTATACCCCTTTAGCTGAGACACACGACCAACCTAGATGGCCAAGTGCAGAGAGAACGAAAGGAATAAACAACGGAACCACAGTCCTCTAGGCTGTACTGGTAATCTGACTGTCCAAAAATGAAAACCCTGGTTTGTAGCATTTGCCCATTGACATGCTGTAAATTTTCCTACCATGGCTGATTATAAACTAACGACACGATGTCACTGAAAGCTGACTTGGGGAAAGACATGCAGAATTGGCGCTCTCCAAGGAGCATTGCGTCTGCTCCTGCCCTTCAATCTCCTGCTGGTGTCTCCTGTCGACCAAACCCAACTGGTAACCAGAGGCAAGGGAGCCCTAGGTGCATTTCCTATAGATCAGTTTTCTAGGGCTTGGGACAGATGGAGAAGGCTAAGAAGGGCACATGGAAAACATACTCAGTGCTCAAAACAAAGATGGCCTGTCCATCTTTTTCCCTTTGCCTTCTGCACATATGAAAGGAAACGACAGCCATAAGATAACTGAAATCTATAGCACAGGCTTAGAAGGGAGGATGTTAAATAGAGCAGGCATCAGATTGCATATTTCTTAGATGAAATATTTCTGTTCTGTGAGTATAGAACTTGTGCAAAGAATGCCCTTCCAATGTAGAGATGTTTTTTGAAAAGAATTTTAGCAGATAATTACTGAAATATTATATATGAAACAATGAATCTCTTTAAATTAATAGTGTAGTTATTTAGCATATCAATAAAATCGATGTGCTGCATAGGTAAAATTCGGTTTCAGTTAATTATTTCAGCCTCCATTTCAGGACTTGCCCGGGTTTGTACACCTGTGTTCTTCTATACCTGTCTCCTCCCTTATGGCCAGTAATTGTTCAGATCCTTCCTTTTAGTTCTGTGCCTCCGCGATGGGGATCCTGGTCTTCACCACGCTGTACTCCGTGCTCTCGCCTGCTGTGAGTTCCTCTGCCCTCCCCCTTCTTCCCAGATGACCCCACGGAGCACCACCAGGGAATTCTTCCTAAGATACCACCTTTTATGTCAGCCCACTACTCAAGAACTTTCAGCAACTCTCTTTTGATGACCAAAACAAGTTCAAATTCTTAGCCTTGTCTTCTAAGAACATCATAACTTGAATTTAACCCACATTTTTTCATGGGAACATACATATGAGCCCTTCCCTACAGCCAGATCAAGTTATTGGTACCTCCAAAATGCAGGCCCAATTTGCCACAGTGCTTTTGCTTCTGGCTGACTCCTTCTGCCTGGCCTCCAACACACACACACACACACACACACACACACACACACACACACACACTCTTATACAGATTCACGTATACGCACCAAAATACCACTTTTCTATATCTACACCTTTCCAAATCCCATTCAGCATTGAGGTTCAAGCTCAGAATTTTCGAAGGCCTTATAACCCCCGGGCCTCCATCATCAGCTCCAGACTCTGAACTCCAGGGACAACAGGTTTCCTGACTCATTTTACCACCTGGGTCCTCACTCTAGTTATTCCTTTGCCCTCCCCGGCAGCCCTTCCTTCTGCTACATTTTAACATCGAACTGTAACAGTGACCCCATGAATTCAGAAAGGTGATCAGATTTTGAATGAAAGTCACTTGCCAAACCTCTCCTCAGAGTTGTGAGGTAAGCAGCAGGCTAGGAAAGACCAACAGTTTTTGAGAAAATGTAACAAGATTATCTCCACCTGAACAGATTTATCCTACCATTAGCAGAAATGTACATGGTGCTGCACTGCCCTAAATCTTGTAATCACTGTATTGTTAGATAAAAGATGTGCATTAGGATATAGCAGAAATGCTAAAACTGGGTTTATTAAGTGCTAACCTGTGGTTGAGTTGCGAAGTTTTCCTGTCTTTGTTTCTGCATTGGCCAACAACTGTATGATTGGCACGTGGAAAGCAACTCTGCTCATGTGAGCTCTCCAGTGTGGGCTCTAGAACTGCTAGAATGACGCTCCTCGTGCCTGCTGCCCTCCCGCCTCCTCCCCGCGCTGAAGGTTTGCTGCTGCAGACAGGCTCTTATCGAAGGTCTGGGGCAGCATCCTCAATCTGTGCTTTGTGAGGTACTGACAGGCGTTAGTGAAGATAGGGGGTACATTATTAAATAAATGCAGGCTACGCTGGCCAGAACAAAAATAAGTTTCTTTACTGCAGAACTCACAACTGTCACTAAGCTAAGGTGAAACGTGAATCGTTCAAAAATAATATGGCAGGTAGCATTTCACACATATATTTGAGTAGAAAATTCTCCCTCCACTATACTCTGCCCCCAGAACACTGGAACTTACCCTAAAGGGTTATGGTGAAGATTAAATGTGATATCGCACGGAGAGCACTTAGAGCAGAGCCCGGCTGGAGATGAAAACTCTTTGGGCCTGTTGCTGCTGCTGTCACCTAGATGTCTAACTGGGACCTCCACAAGTGCCTCTGTCCCCTCTGAGGAAGCAACAGAGCTAACATGAGGATTGAATGGAGTTGTTCTTCCAGTGACACGAGAATTCCATCTGGATACTGCACAGAACCAGCATGGACCCCTCTACGAGTTCATTTGGATCAGAAACCAGTTCAAGTGCAAAGAAGTTTGTTAATTTCCACTCTCCCCAAATCCTGGCGCACCTGGATGTAGCCAGGATTCGAATAAATAGCACGCAGTTGTGGTTCCGAGCGTGGCCTCTACTCCTCAATTCCTGGTTTTTCCCTTGGTGACCGTATAGCCCTGGGCTAATGTTGGAAGGAGCAATGCCTGTAAATCTGCAAATTAGAATAATATTTATCTCTGCGTTGTTTTTAGGAACTCAAGAGAGGATGTGTGTGAAGCATGTAGCCCGATGCCTGGCACTTGGTAAAATGCTCCATAAATGGAGGTTTCCTAATGATCCCAGTAATAAAATTATTTATCTAGTTTATTTAAACTGTAAAATACCAGCTAACTTGATCCATGCAGTCATTGCCATAGCACACACAGGACTGATTTGCTTAACTACTACTAGGTATTTAGTGAATGTGTCGGCTACTTGGGCCGCTGACTACTGGATTGCTGGATCAGCCTAATGAGGCCTGGTGGGTGACTCTCTGCCATCAGGACTTGAAGCGGGAAGCCCTGCCAGCTCTCAGTGGCCACTGCTCTTGGCAGCCAAAACAGGCAAACTAGATTCCACAAGATCAAAAAGTAATCTCTGAAGCAACTTTGGTACTCCTCTATTTTTAAAATTTCTAATATATCAAATTTTAGTTCTTACTTAAAGTAAAAAAATCTTCCCAAATTCATTGTTTTGATTACGAACATTGTGAATAATACCGAAGTTATTCACAATCCAGTGGTCGGAAGCTGCGGGAAAAATAATTTTAATTTTAGATGTTTCCTGCAACACTGCTAATGGTATCTATCCTGTCTGGGCAGGGAGAAAACTGGCAGGAGTCGTGAGATGGGGAATTTCTGTGAGTTAATGGAAATGCTGTGGCTGACCAACAAAGGAACTGCCCCAGCCAAAATCAAAACAAAGACACTAACTTAGAGGGGAGAAAAAGCCTGCAGCACGATAATATCATGCATTGTGACCTGATCTAGTGGTTGAAGTAATCTGGTTTGAAGAACTTAAAGAGAATTTTGTGGTTTACGTCAAGTGCCAGCAGACACCGTATTTCGCAGGCTCTCCCCTGTTAAGTGTACATACCGACCTCCCCTCTCACCAAGCAAGGCCGTTTAGCTTTATCTCTGGGCTGTTACCAACCTGTCCCGGGCCTGGATGACAAAAGCCAAGCTTTCGGAGTTTGCGTGCAATGCCCACGCCCTGATATTTCTGAAGACCAAAGTGCCTACAACACATCTAAAAGTTTCCTTATATTCACTCAAGATAATTTTTCCGAGTCTATTTATATAATTTTGGTTTAGGATTTAGACATGCATCCCTCCTTCTTCTAGAAAAAAGTCATTCAAAACAGTCACACACACACACACACACACACAAACACACACACACAAATGAGCCTCAGGATAAGTTCACAATTAAAGTTTATAATAATTCTAAATTAAATAATTCAAAGGGTAGGTTGTACGGAGTGAATCTGCTATTGGGGAGTAGAGACAAATTCTTTTTTTCTGTTTTATAATTCAATACCATAACTTGGTCTGTGTAAATAATAGAAGAGTAATAGAGTAATAATAGAAGTGTTAATCAGTTAGCGCTTTAATGGCTACAACTGGCCCATCCCCCTGCCTCCCCCCTTGAAGTCCGGCTGCTCCCCCAGGAAATGTCCCAGGCACCTTAGCTGGGGGGAGGAGGGCAAGGGCTCCTGTTGGACCAACAGTTTTAGGGACATGGTGGGACTCATTTCCTCGTTCATTTTTCTAGTAAAAGAAGCTGTTATTCTACCACAGAAAATTTCTCAAGGCTGGCATGTTATTTTATAAAAATATGGTTTCGTGGGTTACAGATAATACTACTAATGGTATTAATTATAACACTAGAACTATTACCTAAAATATTACTTTTCTATACTCCAATTCGTCTTTTATGTTTCTGGAAGGTAATAATATTAAATGTTATGTTAGGGTTAGTAATATTCCTAATGTCATTTTCTAAAGTAACTTCTTTGAGAATTAATGTCAGAAATTAAAATGTACAGAATGTTAATCCTTTTATTCCATTTCTCCTTAGCTACAGACATTATTGGAAATATGTTGAATAGAGAACTGAATTCTTTTTCCTAAATTACTTTATGTAAGAATTATATGGTTTGGTGAAAATATATATATATATGAAGAATTATAAGTTAAAATCGAAACTTTATCTCAGAAATTTTATCAATTTCCCATTTGATGTTAGTATTTTTTAAATCTTCAGATTAGACAGAAGTCTCCGTGGATGTTCTGTTTGTCATGAAATCAGGTACACAGAACAAATTCATTTTACTCCTTCTTGCTCACTTTTTGCTGAAGGGATTTTTTAAAAATAAATTCCCCACTATGAATTTACATCATCTCACATAATGTCGAAGGAAAGCGAATCGCTCCCCCATACAGAATGAGTTCATTGAGGAGCGAGGCCCTGCCTTTAAAGTACCCTTTCTCCGTGAGAAGTCCAAAAGAAATTTTGCTTCCATATTTTTACTTAATCAGCCATGTGAGTATCTGTGTTAAACTCTTAATTCTATGATATTGATGGGGCTTAAAGAAGAAAAAATAGTCCTGAAGAACTGGAAAAAAAAATACCAGCAACAAAATAGTCTGCTTGGGAAGTCTTTGATTCGCAATGAAAATCAAAGAGAATGTGTGCTGACAACACATACTTTCACTGTGGGTCTTCAGAGTTAGAGAATCTTTTAAATGAGAACGGTGTCCGGATATAAAGCTGTCTGCACCTACCATGGTGTGTAGATCAGATTTTAAAAAGAGTATACAATTCGATTTATGAAAAACATAGACTATGTGACTCAAAGGAAAAACCTACAAACTTAGACATTTCTTGTTTTAAGTGTTCAGATTGGGATTTTATTCTGATTCCAGGAAAGGTAACTGAACACCTCTCTGAAACTGACAACAGGTTGCAAGGTTAGTATGCTACTAAGGCAGGTTTCTGAATGAAGTTCTTTTGAGTCTAGCGTTCTGGGGTAAACCACAGGAAATCACATCAATTTTAACGCTGACAGGTCTTGAAGGCCACAACTACCCTCTTGCCCTAAGACATCAAAGAAAGGGTGATGTCTGGTGATTAAAATTACAGGGCCATCGGATGGAGACAGGTTTCCATAGTTCCCTTGGTGACCCGGTTTGCTGGTCTAAAAACTAGAAGGACAAGGAAAAACAGCCGCACCAGACTGGCTTCCTCTTTTCTAAGGCAGTTGTGGCAGGAGTACAGCCAGGGGGTTTGTTTCCTGCTTCTCTGAAAAACGTCTGTCTGACACCTAGTTTAGCCTTTCTCTGTAGGCCAAGGTGAACTCTGAAAACCTAACTTGAATTTGACTAAAAGTAAATTACATACTGTTTTAAAAATAAATCACTGAGATGAGATGAAGCTTTGAAGGTTTCATCAACTAAACTATCCTATATTATGTATTCCCTCCGAATTGGCACACCATTGCCTTTAGAACACTCCTGGTGAGTTTTATAACTCAAATCAGTCCATTTGTTTGTATGAAATCTCTGGTGTTTAGAAAGTTTTACTTCATGCAAAACTCAAGTTTGAATCTCTCTAATGCCCACGTATTAGTCTCAGTTCTTTTTCCTGTTACAGAGAGTAACTACTCCCATCACAGAAGCAAAGCAATATAGGAGCTCTTCCTATATCCTCATGTCTGGCACAGGGCCTGACATGTAGTAGGCTCTCAATAAATGTTTACGAAGTAAGTGAATAAATGAATGAATGAATGAATGATTTACCCCATATCAACACAAAGTGTTGCTAGACATTCTTTCCTGGTTAAAAAGTTTCAATTATTTTATTCACTTATCCTGTAAAACGGTTTTCAGATTTTTTGCCAGCCAAGTGTTGTGTGTCTTTGTGGAACACACAGATCATACTTATGCATGCAATGAAATCTGTAAAAAGATTCAGTTTCTCCTCAAACATAGGAGATCCCCAACATTGCCAACAAGATTATCTGGAGCCGAGCAGTTAGGCACTCAAGCAATATATTTCTCTGTTTCCTTAGAGTTGAACTCTTACTATGTCGACTGGAAAACTTCTTTGCAATTTCATCCATAAAAAGTTAATGGGGACAGGAACATATTAAGTCCACAAACCAAAACATCCATGATAAAGTTCCTGGTGACCCAAGTTTTTTTCTCAACCACCTCCAAGACTTCAGGTACGTTGAAATAAATATTCAGGTTTGCAATTATGCATGTTTGTGTAATTGGTTACTCAGAAATGTTTTAACAGGCTCACACTTGCCATTCTCATTTTAAATAACATCTTTTTTTTCTCTTTTATGGTCTACCAAATTACAACTGACTAAATGTACCTATTTAGTGAAAATGGATTCCATTAGAGTGGAATGTTACCCACCTATTGTTTTCTTCTGGAGGAAATAATGGAGAACATGTGCAGATGCTTAAGATCAAGCTCCTGTTTCTAGAATTACAGCCTTAAAGCTGTCAGAACTGTTCAAGAAAACAGGATGGTCCGGGGCTCATTCGCCATGTGAAACACCCTTCTTGTGAGCAGGTACGGCAGGAGAATGCCAAACAACTGGCATGGAAAGCGTGGAATATCCAAGCAAAGGGACTTTTCCTTTTCTTCTCAGCTGCCAAGACACCTTGTTTTTCCACAAAATAAATGAATCATATTTTTAAATCTATTTCAAGTGTGCTGGGTTTATCTAGTCCATTCTGTTTCAATCTCAAAATCTGGTTGCCCTCAATCTGGCTCCAAAGCAAGTTATTTTGCATCACTTTCTTCTGCAAGAAAGAAGTGTACCCACATCTCTCTATCACACTGTTATAATCACTTTGGTTACTCAAAGCCATAAAGGTGTATTTGCACACCTTCCTTTCTTTCCTTACTAAGGACAATCAGTCAATGTTCATTACAAAACAATCTCTTAGATGAATGCCAACAAGCATTCGTAATAATCTCATTGAATTCAGTAGCTCTTGTCAAAAAAGACTAATGATTTAAAAAGTTATAATATTTTAAATGAACATCTTCAGTGAATTCTCATGTAAAGGGAATAGTTCTCTAATGTAACAATAATACTTTCCAAAAGTGTATGTTTAATAGACTTGTCAGATTTTCTTAAAATAAGCCATATCTGAATAGTTAA
>NW_012150396.1:6110235-6113147 GCF_000956105.1 Propithecus coquereli | reverse complement strand
TTATTTTGGATTTTTTATTTTCTTCAAAATGTGAATGGAAAATGTTTATCTGCTGGAGGGTTTCACATGCTTCTGCTTTGCTGGCTCAATGACTTCTACTCCCAAAATGAAAAAGAAAAGAGAAAACCTCGAGTCACTGATCAAATGTTGAGTGAAAAGCAAACTCTATATGGCCGAAGAATGGTATAAAACATTAAAAATCAATCTCATTCTAATATTCTATCTACTAGACCTGGGGTTCTGGGTCTATTCCCTGTCTAAATAGTTAGCACAGCCACTTAATAAAGTTCAGGTCTCAGAATAACGTAGACGTGCTTGATTTCAGCTGCGCTACTTACAAACTGTGTGAGCTTGCACAAGTCACTTGACTTTTCTCATCTTCACTGCCTGTTCTGTAAAATGGGGAGAGTGCCCATCTCTTGGCACTGTTGTGGGGATTAAATTAGATAACAAATATAAAATCCTTAATGTAGCATCAGATAAGTAATCATATTCCATGGATCACTAACAGGAAATAATGTATGGCACCTACCGCAGGATTATGACTAGACTGAAAGATTCTTCTTGGCTCAAGTCCACCAGAACCTGGCTAATTAAAAGGAGGTGATGGGATTGGTTCTCTCTGAAGGAGTCGGGGGAGAATCTGCCTTACACCTCTGCCTTAGTTTCTACTCGTTTGCTGGCAATCTCTGGTGGCCCATCCCTTGTAGATCTCTGCCTTCGTCTTCAAATGTCATTCTCCCACTTATGCCGGCTATCTTGAGGGACACTCAGAGAAAACCAGCTACTAGAAGTTTCAGTCTTTCATCCCGGTATCCAAATCAGGTGACAAATTTGCACACCGGGACCACTACAGACCTCCACCAGAGTTTCCTCTGGCGTCACTCTGCCCAGGCATAGTTCGCCATCTTTTGGGTCCTAACATCGTGCTCCTGCTGCACTTCCCAGATGCTGCGGACACAGTGGTCTCCGAAGGGCACTGCTGGAGGACTGGAGAGGCCCAGCGCTCCCAACATCCTATACTTCCATTGCTCCGAGGGCCAACCGGGCTCAGCAGCACTGCCCTACAGTATTGCCTTGGAGGGATTCTGTCTCAGAGATGGTGGTTTCATCCCATTGACTCCTCAGCCAAGAACATACACCAAATGCCTGGACCTGTAGCTTCCTTTCCTCCTGAGCAGGATTACCATGGCAACAACGTATCTTCAGTAGGGTCAAACTAACCTGTCTCAGGACTGAGTCTGGCATCGTCACATTATCTGGGGCATTATTAAAATTTAAAATATTAGGCTTCACTCCAGACCTGCACAATCAGAATTTGCATCAAAATCAGAATTTGGATCATAATAAAATCCCCAGATAATTTATATGCACATTTAAGAAGCACTGCTGTAGAGGTTATGTAAATTTCACATTCCAAACTGAACTACGAGATGGGCAAAAACTCATCAGGATGGAATTTATATTTCTCAACTGTTTTACTTACTGCTGTTTTATGAGAGATGGTCAAAATTAAAATTGATGAAGCAATATGGTTCAAAATCATTTATATTCACAATGCTATGTGGATTGAAAAAGAGAAGGGAGGGAGAGAAAGGAGACAGAGAAGGGAGAGAGAAAAAGAGAGCAAGAATCAGTAAAACAGAGATCAAGAAAAAGAACAATTTAAATGAAGCTCACCATTCCATACTACGTAATCAAAGTCGGTGAGGGACTGGGTTTGTAAACACGCTATCGCATTACTCCGTCTCGGTTACAAAGTGCTTCATACTGTGGGCATCTCACTTCACTGTAATTCGAGTGTTTAGAGATATGCATTTTTCATCTGCTAACTACTCCATCTGGTGCTCACTCCCGATCACAATTCTAGTCATCTCTTCCAGTACAGGAAAAAAAAAAAACACCTATTGTGTTGGTTATTATCAGTAGACCTATGCTAGGATTTGCAATGACAGCTTCCTAAGAAATGTTCAGAGACAATTTAGAACAAAGTTTCAATTAAGTATCTATAACATCTATTCTATCATTAAGTCATTTTACTCATCTTAATTCACTGCAGATGCAGTTGCTATGGAAATACTATTAATACAATTTAAAAATTTGCCTTACTATACAATTCTATAATTCTATAAATTATAGAAGATGTGGCAAACGAAACAACTGCTTAAAGGTCTCACGTTATAGTAGGCAGAATGATAGCCCCCCAAAGATATTCGCATCCTAATGCCTGGAACCTGTGAGTATATTACCTTATATGGTAAACAAACTTTGCGAATGTGATTGAGACTTTAGGATGGGAAGATTATTCTGGAATATGTGGGATTAATATGGAATTATAGAATCGAATCGCATGGGTCTTTAAAACTGGGAAAACGTGCCAGGCTATCGTCAGAAGGAGATGTTGCTAGGGAAGGAAGGTCAGAGAGCTGAAATGAGAAAAGGACGCAACCTATTACAAGCCGCGCTGTTACCGTCCATTTCATACATATCTTACCGAGCACAAGCTCAAACGTTTCTCTGAGTTATTATTCTTAGGAGCAGAATTGCTAATCCAAAGTTGTATATGAATGTTCCGAATTACAAGATATTGCCAAATGGTTGTAGTGATCGCACCCCCACGAACCACGCGTTAAAGTTCATGTATGCACCTACATGCTTGGTATGGTCAACATCCTTAATTTTTGATAATCTCATGTTATAAAATGGAAGACCAATATCTTAATTTGCATTTTTCTGCTACTAATAAGATTGAGGCTCTCTTCAAATATTTATTGGCACTATTTTACTCTTCCGTCAAATGCTTTTCATGCGCTTTACCCATTTTTATTGGATTGTTTATCTCCCTGGTAATTCCTTATTGAATTATAGGGATTTGTTACATATTCTAAACACTCATCATTAGTTATACAGGA
>NW_012150396.1:6107852-6108920 GCF_000956105.1 Propithecus coquereli | reverse complement strand
TTCTTTTGGTTAACTGTTTTTTTTTCCTCTTTTTTATTATTTTTTTATTTCAGAATATTACGGGTGTACAAATGTTTTAGTTACGTAAATTGCTTTTGTACCATTTGAGTGAAAGTTTTAAGTGTGCCTATCCTCCCATTTTTAGCTATTTTTCCCTGCAATTCCATTATACCTTTATGGGGAAGCCTTTTTGGATTTAAATATATATTTTGAAGCGAGAGCTAAGGGACTTAGCTGAGGGGCTTTCCCGATGGGCTGAATGTAGGCAGGAATGAAAGAGAAAAGTTATGGACGAATCCAAAGCTTTTGGTTGAGCAATTAGAAGGGTGGACTTATCATCAATTGAGATGGGTAAAACCATGGAAGCAGCAGGATTGGAAAAGGCAAAAGACAGGATTTGGGTATGGGCAGCATGAAATACCCATTAATGGAAATGTTAAGTGGGATAGATATTGTTATCTATGTTAAGTGGGATATGTTAAGTGAGATAGTGGAAATGTTAAGTGGGATAGATATTATCTAATTAATGGTCTAATATTATTATTGCAATATTATTGTATATAATAATCTAAAGTTCAAGAGAGGGACTTGGCTCAGAGTTATATATATGGGAGTCATTGGCATATAGCGGTATTTAGATCCAGATGACCACTAAATCCCAAAGGGAGTGGCTATAGATGGCGAGGACCGAACATCATACCGACTCCGGCCTCCATGTTCAGGAAATAATACAATTAATTTGGTGTGGTTATCCTGAGTAAACCTGTGCTGTTTCTTTGGTATCTCTACTTCCTTAAGTACTTAATTTTATAATCTGCTCTGTGATATAAACCAGAATCAATATCAACCTCATCATTCTATAGCATAAACCTTCGCTTTTTGAAAATCAGAATATCTCTTCAATATTACATAATTCCTTTTAGATTAATGAAAATGGGTGAAGTAACCTGACACAGTGGGATAGAATCGCTTCTGGGTAACGCATGTTTAGTTTCCTCTCGAGCTGAGTAATTACATCTGTTTATCTCAAGGCAGAGCCCACTGATTTTGCAGAGCAAACTTGAATGC
>NW_012150396.1:6104036-6107802 GCF_000956105.1 Propithecus coquereli | reverse complement strand
GGAAGGGAACTGTTTTGAAATCTTATCGCTAAGAAAATGCATAAATGTGATAATGAAATATGTAATGGGAAAAGAAATACAGAAGGAGGTGATAAGAGCATATGTAACTGGAGAAGAGGAAATGGTGTAAAGGGTGATAAAATATAATATAAACATCACCGGGCTGGAATATTTAAAACAATGCATACTTTTATGAAAATTAACAATAAAAACCTATTAAAACCATTTATTGGACTTAAGATTTGCTGTAAGTCTAATACATTGTTATTTTTAAGAAGCTTAGTCCTTGATTAATGGCAATTTTTGCTTTTACTATGCATTCTTCTTTGCTAGTATTGTAACCTTAAAAAAACACAGTTCAATGGTTTTGAAATGATGTTAATGACTAGAGATTAAATTACAATGTTTCTGTTTAATTCATCAACAATATAGCATTCATTTCAATTAGAATAAAGAATGTTGTTTACAACATTTGGACAAAATGATCATGGGTTTTTGAATCTAAGAAAAATTTGCACCATCAATTTTCTGACACTAGATACTAAACTACTTTTAGCACCTGAAACATGACTCATTGTGGAGGCTTCTATTTAAACAGCAAAAGGGCAATTTAAACCTGCATACTTCAATGTTTTATAAACATTTGGTAACTATTTAGTATCATTCTGGTCTGCTACATGCTAATCTTTCTCCATTTTACTGTTTCCCTATTCTATAGTAAACTGAAGGGGCCCTACGCCGGATTTCCCCAGTTGGGGAAATAATGTAGCATATCCACATCGGCCAAAAGACAAAGAAATAGAACAAACTATTATTGTCCTTTATGTGTCAGGCATGATGCCAGTCTCTTTATGGATAATCTCATAAAATCTTCATGCAATGTTTTATTATCTGCATTTTACAGATGAAAAAACTGGAATTTGAATCAAGTCTCTTGTTCATGGCCATAGAGCTAGGAAGTTTAGGTCTCACTACCTTCAAAGCCCCATCAGAGTTGAGGTAAATATTCTCAACTCCACAACTACGCGAACTGTACTAACTGTAACTTGTTCTAAGTTGACAGCCCCGAGGCTCCCTGGGAGAGGAAAAATAGGGACGATTTGTCTGTGGATTAACTTCTTTTCACTTCTCACCGTATCATGTGGATAGGGCTCCTCTCTCTACTGACAAGCAAAGCACTCCTGCTCTCAGCTTAGAAACATACATCCCCAAGGAGACCAGGCGTTTTCACTTCCCAGATGACAGATCTGTACAACATACAAAGGAACATGCAAAGCCAAGGAACGCCAAGAATTGCCCACGACCAGCACCAGCTAGGATGAAGCAAGGAAGGGCCCTTGCCTAGAGTCTTCTGAGAGAACACGGTTCTGCTGGCACCTTAATTTCAGACTTCTCCCCTCCAGAACTATGAGAGAATAAATTTCTGTGGTTTTAAATCTCCTGGTTTATGGTGCTTTGTTACAGCAATCCCAGGAAATTAATAAAGATTTTATAATCCTAAAGCCTTTCCTCTTCTAAGAATTTTCTAAATAATTTAACTCTCATGTGAGGATATTCTTACTTTCAGGATGAAATTAAGGAAATAGCTTTTTAGGCAACAGAACTGGAGTCTAAATCAACTAGTACTGATTGTTGTAAGGATTAAATAAGACAATATATTTAAAGCTCTTAGCCCCAAACCTGGAAGGTGTCTGGTGCTCAGTAAAGAATAGAGCATTCTTGTTCTTTTTGTACCCTCTTATCTCAGATTATTTGCAGGTTATAAACTCCTAGAGGGCAAAGACCATGGCTTACCATGAATAATTATATTTTAACCCAAAAGAATGAAAGACTACTCGTTTCCCATAAGGAAAGACATGCAACTATACATTAAAGATAATTTCTGGAATAATTAAGAAAAATAAACATTTTGAATTAACAGAATTAAATTATCATCCTTTGGGCTATGAAAATCTTATCATTATATTACTTTCATTAGACCACTACAGACCTCAAACCTGGAAAACTCTCCGGTCTCTGTTGACAAGAAATACACCCACTCAATCAAAGTTAAGCAGGAAGTGAAATGTTACGTTCCATGAAAATCTTACTCCAAACTTAATTTTTTGCACTTGGTACATAATGACTTTTCCATCTTCCTTCAAAGAAAAGAAATCTTCAATTTCAAAACCATGTGTTAGAGAAAAAAAAAATCTGTCCTGAATTATATCATTCTGAACTAGCTGTGAGACTGTTTCCTTACAATGCCTGATTTCACAGTGCGTGAAATGCAAACAAATTGGTAAAATCTTTGAAACCTACATTTTTGTATTGTTGAACTCCTAAGTACCACCGTGTGGCTATATACTTAGCCGACCTATTGGTTCTCTCTGTCTTTTACTTGCTTTTTCCATAAGCAGAAGTTGGATCTAATTTCCAAATGAAAGACCTCTTCACCAAAAATTTATTTTTACAAATAAATGGCTTTGCAGCGTTTGCCATTTGGGTTCTTTTATTTTGGATTTTTTATTTTCTTCAAAATGTGAATGGAAAATGTTTATCTGCTGGAGGGTTTCACATGCTTCTGCTTTGCTGGCTCAATGACTTCTACTCCCAAAATGAAAAAGAAAAGAGAAAACCTCGAGTCACTGATCAAATGTTGAGTGAAAAGCAAACTCTATATGGCCGAAGAATGGTATAAAACATTAAAAATCAATCTCATTCTAATATTCTATCTACTAGACCTGGGGTTCTGGGTCTATTCCCTGTCTAAATAGTTAGCACAGCCACTTAATAAAGTTCAGGTCTCAGAATAACGTAGACGTGCTTGATTTCAGCTGCGCTACTTACAAACTGTGTGAGCTTGCACAAGTCACTTGACTTTTCTCATCTTCACTGCCTGTTCTGTAAAATGGGGAGAGTGCCCATCTCTTGGCACTGTTGTGGGGATTAAATTAGATAACAAATATAAAATCCTTAATGTAGCATCAGATAAGTAATCATATTCCATGGATCACTAACAGGAAATAATGTATGGCACCTACCGCAGGATTATGACTAGACTGAAAGATTCTTCTTGGCTCAAGTCCACCAGAACCTGGCTAATTAAAAGGAGGTGATGGGATTGGTTCTCTCTGAAGGAGTCGGGGGAGAATCTGCCTTACACCTCTGCCTTAGTTTCTACTCGTTTGCTGGCAATCTCTGGTGGCCCATCCCTTGTAGATCTCTGCCTTCGTCTTCACATGTCATTCTCCCATTTATGCCGGCTATCTTGAGGGACACTCAGAGAAAACCAGCTACTAGAAGTTTCAGTCTTTCATCCCGGTACCCAAATCAGGTGACAAATTTGCACACCGGGACCACTACAGACCTCCACCAGAGTTTCCTCTGGCGTCACTCTGCCCAGGCATAGTTCGCCATCTTTTGGGTCCTAACATCGTGCTCCTGCTTCACTTTCCAGATGCTGCGGACACAGTGGTCTCCGAAGGGCACTGCTGGAGTACTGGAGAGGCCCAGCGTTCCCAACATCCTATACTTCCATTGCTCCGAGGGCCAACCGGGCTCAGCAGCACTGCCCTACAGTATTGCCTTGGAGGGATTCTGTCTCAGAGATGTTGGTTTCATCCCACTGACTCCTCAGCCAAGAACATACACCAAATGCCTGGACCTGTAGCTTCCTTTCCTCCTGAGCAGGATTACCATGGCAACAACGTATCTTCAGTAGGGTCAAACTAACCTGTCTCAGGACTGAGTCTGGCATCGTCACATTATCTGGGGAATTATTAAA
>NW_012150396.1:6101890-6102536 GCF_000956105.1 Propithecus coquereli | reverse complement strand
AGGGGCCTGTTTTCTACTTTCTTTATGATACATTAGATAAGCTAGTATTCTTACTTTTAAAATGCTAATCTTTTATTAATTTATGAAATTATTTTATTTAATAAGGTAGTGCTCTAATATCACTTTTATCCCACATGGATACCTAACTTTTTCCAGCATCATTTTTTAAATAGATCCTACTTCCTCAGATGATTTATGTCTCAATCTGTATCTGGGCTCTCTAATCTGTTCCGTTGGTTAATTTGTGTACCATAGTGTCAATTAGCATGGCTTTGCATTTTTCATTTTTCTTCAAACACAAATATTAATTTCTGTTAATGGAATCACAGAATCACCTGAAATTTAGGCAGAATAGGATGCCTTTAGTTGTTAAAATCAAATACAGTTTCCCTCAAATGTCTACGTACCACCATGATAGATAAAGCATATTGGTAATATGAGTGAAAATGAAAGGAGAAGAATTTAATACTCATGATAAAAATGGGGACCTATGATAAATGATGTGGTGACACTATCATAAACACCTCCTGTGTGATATCATTTTTCCTAATCCTACACAACAAATAAGGCCTGGTTTTCCAAAGAGTCTAATTAGAGCAAAGTTATCTGAAAGTCTGAGTTTGTAGAGCTAAGTCACATCTTACTG
>NW_012150396.1:6097661-6100160 GCF_000956105.1 Propithecus coquereli | reverse complement strand
AAAAAAAAAAAAAACAACTTCAAAACATCTGGGCTCTGCACTGAGAAATATTTTTGGTGAGACGGAAATGATTATGTAAAAAATTATGCAGAAGGAACAGCGACTACATTTCTTCCTTGTTGCCTACATTTTTGAAATCTTTTACTTTCACAGTAGTTTTTGTCAAATGCTATGAAAAGTTGAATGAATTTGTCTAGTTTTCTTCATTTCTAAATGCTTGAACACTACTTAACTTTGGAATGTGGTTGCTCAGTATCTACCAATGATTAGAAAAGCTACTCATTTTCATAGTTTTTAGCTTTGTTTGTTTGTTTGTTTGACTACTGCAACAATTTTCCCACGGTGGGATGTTCCCACCCTTCTTAGAAGTACTCAAAATTCAGAGAGGTGAAGGGAGGAAACATGAATGACAATACACCATATAAGAGAGGAAATCAAAACCAAAAAGTTGGCCCAGACTCTTAGAACAAACCATACACCCTCGATCTCAGCTCCATCTGAGTCAGAGGGTTGTGTTATCACCTTAGCCGGAGCTGTGATTGTCAGGCCGGTGTATCTGTTGTCACTGGAAAACAGCACAGCCAAGTGTACTCCCCAATGGCGGAGAGCGTGGTGTCAGAATTTCAGGAAGGTCCAAATCGGGACACCTGTGTGCCAGATTGGCCCAGCTGCGCATGTGGGCTGGCCGGCGCCGCGGAACGCCATCTGCTCAGCACATGAAATGCCAGTTTCTTGCTGAAGATGGGTTTGAAGCACGGATTCTTAACAGAGAAAGCTCACAGCTCGGCTGTGACATCCTTAGCCTTTCTCACATTTTAAAATAAACAATTTTAGGAAGAGGGGATTAAAGGCTAACGTCTGAGCGATGACAAGTAGGGTATATTGCTAACTCCAGAAGAATTGCCTCAGAAGTTCTCCCTTAGATCGGCATTTGGCTTTTCATTCTGGTGAATGATGAAGTATGACTCTAACTCTCAGAAAGTTCCAGGTGTTAAGCATGTGCACATTCCAAAAATGCTCTATGTTCCTGTTGCTGGGTTTGTCACAATCAGACCAACAAGGGAATATCTCTCTTCCCCATCCCTTCTAAAACATAATGAGATATTTGGCACACCTTGTCCTCATCGATGAAAATCTGGTCATCGTGGACAATCCAAGTTCTATTGAACCATTGGTATTACCTGCCTTTTTCCCCTGCTAAAACTGATATCTGGAATAGTATAAACTAACACTCACTTCTTTGTAATTCTGGGGCTGAGTCCTTGTTTAGCAATCTGCTACCTTTTAGTAACTACCAGTAATTATCAGGTATTTAAAATGTTGTTTTTTGTTGGTATAGGTTTTTTTTTGTTGTTTTTGTTCGTCTGTTGCTATGTTTTTAAAAGAGATTTACACCTGCTCCCCTTGAAGATTATGGTAATTTTGGACCTCAGAGACAGGAAGACAAGAACTTCAACAATGTTTCCAGAGTTTATAGGCATAGTACTCTAAGTTGTTAGCTTCCTAAAACAAGACAAAATAAAAACCCAACATGAAGAAAACAATCTCATTCACTTTCCAAAAACAACAATAAAAAACAAAACTTAAGTGGTTTTCCCACTTTACTCAGCAAGGCAAAATTATCCTGTATTAAAACTGAAATCAAATAATTTTGACTTTGAAGCTGAGCCACCATGGGATGGCAGATACCAAAAGTTGAGCTTGTTTCAACCTATTTGATTAATTTTCTGGCATCTTCCTTTCCGCCTGACTGCCTCCTCCTCTAAATATTTTCTGAGTACCCTGCACATGGCAGAAGATCATAAGATATTGAGAAGATTAAGTAAGATAACATAAGATTTCTCGCATATAGTAGGTGCTCACCAAATGGTAGCTCACCTGTGTTCTAGAAGCAAGACACTATGTATTACTCAGATATCCAACCGCACTAATGCTGGATGTAAGATATTGCTAGGAATACACTGGAGAGGTATGGTGATACCACATTTAACGTCGGAGAAGCAATGACTGTGATTTGGACTGTATTTATCCTACTTGATTTTGTTTGTGATTTTTGGAGGAGCATGACCAGTGAGTCATGCTCTTCCTTTCCTTTCCATACATCCTAACTGCAGAACATCGCTCCTTCAAACCCTTACGCTAAATCCCGCTAGGATGATTGCTATTGGCACTTCACTGAGTGTGCAGTTCTTAAATCTGATAGCATAGATTTGAAACCAATCATGTGTTCACTGCTTTGGCCACTCTCCCTTGGTTTCCTAAGATAGTTTAAGTAGTCCTTGAAAAGTCCAGAACACGACCATCAGAGCATCCACCCTGGCTAGTTCCAGAAACAAAATTACTGGTGAGGTTGGGCTACACTGTTCTTGATTGATGGCTACTAAGAAGCAGGGTTATATTTTTAGGTCTTACTTCATTTTGTAAGTTCCAGGCCACCAAATACAGTTATTCTTTTGTGTTGAAAACTTGTATTTTTTAGCAAGAAAACTTACAGTGCAC
>NW_012150396.1:6087619-6096736 GCF_000956105.1 Propithecus coquereli | reverse complement strand
AGCAGAAAGCAGAATGTTCCCATCCTTAACATAATTGAAGTTAGCTAGATAACTAAAAAATGCAATACAAGTGTTCACCCTTGGAAATCTGTATGGAAAAGGAAAATTCATCAAGTTGTCCAACTCTAATACTATATTGGAATTAGAAGCATGAACTCAACAATTTCTGGGAGCCTCTTTCAACCTTAAAATTTCAACTAGATTCCTCAAATACATTACATTTGTTCCAATTGCTACATATACTGAGGACCCACCACAGAGTATGTGTCTAGTGAATGTTTGTTGGTTGCAATTGTAGTGTCTTACTTAAGAGGTAAGCAATTAGCAAATTGACTGACTTACCTGAAGAATCTGAATCACATCTGAATTTCGAAATGTACTAATAAAAGGTCTCTGTCTGGTTTCTCAGGCCTCCGACTTACACGAGGTAGCACTGTGATTGAGTACACAGACTCAGGTAAGACTGCTTGGCTTTAAATCCCGGCTCTGCTACTCGTGAGTTGTGTGGCTTGAGGGACAAAGTAGGGAAAAACGAGATAATTGATGACATTGTGTGCTAGGTTGAGAAGTTTAGATTTCATGTTCTAGAAATGGACATGGAGAATAGACTGATCAGATTTTTCCATTAGAAAGCACACTGTAGAAGCAGTGTGAAGGATGCTTTGGAGAAGTACAGAACTTTTACTGTATTGTAACAGTCCATGAGAAATAACGATGGTCTGAATCGAGGCAACAGAAATTGGATGACAGTAAAGCAGAAGAAGGAATTAATATTAGGGAGGAGGTAGAATCCTGTAAATTAGAGAATAATTGCTTCAGAGGAGGGACAGAAAGCAGGGAGCCTAGATTGTTTCTAGCTTGAACAGTTGGATGGTGATGCTCATGGCCTTTATACGGAATAGAAGGGTGAAACGAGTATAAGAAATAATGTGTTTAGTTTGGGGATATGTTCAATTTGAGTTGCCCAGCAGATGTCCAAGTGGGAAGACAGATGCACAGACCTTTTCCTGAGAATCTAATCACATAACACACAGCCTGAAATGCTTTGCCTTGCCTTTGCCACGACAGTCTCCTACTTTGCAGTTTTTTCATAGATTATAATCATCAAGTTTTCTTCATTTTATTAAGGAGTAATAATGTTTTCAAAATTTATTATTTTTGCTCATGTGCCAAATAAACTGGGTGTAAAAAATTACATCCAGACTTGGCTAAAATTAGTACTATTGATTTATTTTGGAAAACAAGTTTAGCTTAAAAAAAGAATCATCATGAAAAAAGACTAGGGTGAACCTTAAATGCATATTGCTGAGTGAAAGAAGGCAATCTGAAAAGGCAACGCACCTAAGATTCCAACTATCTGCTTCCTGGGTAAAGCAAAACTACAGAGACTGTAAAAAGTTCAATAGTTAACAGGCGTTAGGGAGGAGGGGAGGAAGAATAGGTGGAGTACAGAGGGTTTTTAGGAAGTGACACTATTGTGTATGACACTGTAATGATGGATACATGCCATTATATGTTCTCGAAATCTACAGAATATACAACACAGTGAACCCTAATGTAAACTATGGATTTCAGTTAGTAATAATGTATCAATATTGACTCATTAGTTGTAACAAATTTACCACACTAAAACAAGTTATAGGGGAAACTGGCAAAGAGGGAAAGTGAGGGAATTCAGGGGAACT
Organism: Propithecus coquereli; assembly: GCF_000956105.1. NCBI lineage: Eukaryota > Metazoa > Chordata > Mammalia > Primates > Indriidae > Propithecus > Propithecus coquereli. The sequence goes on along the minus strand of NW_012150396.1, from coordinate 6,095,051 downwards.
CACTATACTTTCAGCTCATTTTTTTCCAACCTAAAACTGCTCTAAAAATTGAAGTCTAGTAATAATAATTTTAAAAGAATCACACTGGTTCACTGAACACAATTTTTACCCTGATAGTCATACACACACACACACGCACACATATATATACATATATATTCATTATATTTACTACCCCGAGATTTTTGCACATGTAACATGAACAATCAGAGTTATTACTGTGTTCAACAGGAAATGCCTGCTTAGTGATACAATAATGCATTTTCAACAGCTTTGAAAAATACTCACTTTCCTGTTTGAAAAGTTTTTGATAAAATGTTATTTCCTCTGTCCCAGTCCATGTGGTTGCACATCGATACAACTTAGTTTCACAATTGGCTACTTCTTTGAACTTTGTCCATTCTGACCCTGTAACCTATAATGCGTCCAAAGTATGACCCCCAAGCTCAGTTTCAGAACATTAAAAATACATTGATTTTTATTGTTGAGAACTTTACCCAGCCTTTCCAAGATATTTCAAAAATATATAGTGTGTATATATAAAACATAAAAATAGTGCGCATGTATGTGTATATATATTAAATATATATAAATAGTAGCACATTTCCCAGGCATGATTGGGGAAAAAAGGCATACGGTTCTTCTCTCATAGGCAGGATATTACAACAGCAGACAAGAGAGCTATTTGTAGCCTGCAAGAATAAAAACTAAATTTTTATCAAAAATATGAAAGTCTTACTACTGATACTAAAATTTTTGAAGAAATCCAAGAAAAATCAAAACAAATAGGCAAAAGAAGGGAAAACAAACCATAAAAATCTTCCATTTTCGATCTGCCTATATATTTTTTAAAAGTAATCTATCTAAACAGAAACTGAATTCATGATTCCAGAATCTTAAATTATACTTAGATTTATTCTAACTGTCTAATTCAGATTTGCCCTTCATAAATTCAGGGTGGAAAGGTCTTATATCTGTTTTTCATAAAACAATCTCTAATGATATTAATACAAATAAACAATGTTTTATGGTTTGCAAAGAGATAGTGAAAGACACTACTATTATGATAATCATTTTACTGATGAGAAAACTAAGGCTTAAATATCTTAGGTGATTTCTTTGAGGTCCAGAATATTGAAAAAAAAAATAGTCTAACCAGGTCTTCAATTGAATTGATATCCAGGGCTCGTTCAGATTCACCTGCTCTCCCATGTAGAAACTGTAAACATCTTTAACGGTATGTTCTTAGAAATGAACTATGATTGCGTACATTGCATACACCCAGAGGGAACAATTCTAATGTGGGACAGGAGATTCAGACTGAACATGCCGGAAACATTAAAGTATCAACTGCCCCATAGTTACAGCTCACTCACTTATGTAAGCGGAGAAGGAGGAAGAGGTTAAGGGCATCCCCAGGAAAACAGTTCCCCATCCCATCGAGGTTGGAGGATGACCCAGAGTTGCAGAAGGAAAAGTGGGAGAGGTCTGAGAAGATGGATGCTGATCTACACGAAGCCCTCCCTGGGGCCGATTCTGAGACTGTCTTCCTAAAATGCTTCTACATCTCCAATTACAGCGCCCCGAGTTCCTTGCCAGGCAAGGGCAGTACCTCATGGGTCAGTGGTATTCAAACTGCAGGTTTGGAGCAATCCGTTCAACGAGTCATGACTGGCATTCAAAAAAAAAGAAAGAAAGAAAAGAGAAGAAAATAACAGATAATACAATAATACAGAGCAGAAGGAAAGGACTAAAATTTTAAAATGTCATGCTGTGTTTCCATCATAAGAGTATTTATTTTTGAAACATTTTTTTCAGAAGTGTGTGTGGGTGGGGGGTGGTGTACTGGATCATAACGTAAAATACATTTCTCTGTCAGAAAACATTTAAGGTCATTGGTCTCTATCGTAGATGATGCTTGGACAAAGGTCAAACCGTCCGCATTCTCAGCAGCCTGCCACTTTGTCCCTCCTCCTGTGTGCTCCTGCCATCCCTGTCCAGCTAGGCTTCCTGCTAATCACGTCCTTGAAGTTATGGGGACTGAAAAAGTGAGCAAAGACAATACAGTCCCAGCCACTTCTTTCATTAATTTTATTTAAAACCCACTGACACAGCTGTCATCGTGACGTCGTCATCTTTGATAATATATTTTGACATATACAGATTTAGAGCTGAAAAAGAGCTCTACATATAATTTATCTCCCACTGGCTTTTTAATCAACTCAAGACAACTGAGCTTAATTCTTCCACAGAGTTCGTTTAATAGGAAGCATTGCTTTTGATTGTCTGAAAGGCGAGAATTTCTTTTTTACAGGCACCGACTACATGTAGTACATTGGGCAGATCTCCCAGTCTGGTTCCCTCATGTGTGAGATCAACAAGTGAAATTAGGTAAAATCCAATGTGTCCCCCAGGTCTAAGTGTGTTCTATTTTAGTCTATTGTATAACTTCTTAAAATGTTTAGGTAATTAAAGTTTCTCCTGGCCCTTTGTATAAATCTCTCTATCTTGAATAATAACCGTTAAGCACATCTGAAGAATCCTCTTACTTGGTTATTAAATATTCAAGCATTTTTAAGAGTCTATCAGGTTGAAAATAAATATTAAGGGAGTTTTTCACACTGAAAATCAATATATAATCATTTATAAAATAGCAACTAGCAAAAAAATACTCTTTAGTACATAGTTCAAGATATGAAGGTAAATATTATCTACTATTTAAAATATGCATGTACATATTATAATATGTAACATTTTGAGCTTAAATCATAGTTACTTGTACGTTCTAATCAGGCATGAGTTCCTCTAACAATAGATTCACCAGAGAGAAAAAAATTGAAGGCCGTTTAAACCCTAAGCCTTCAAATCAGTAGGGTTACAGAAACAAAAAGAACCTGTTCTCAGGAGAACCTCCACAGCAATTCATTCATCACCAGTGAGCGGAGAAATGGGACAGAGCATGGGGACAGTTTGGGGCCATCAGACTTTGTTCCTATAACCTGCGTCGGTCTACGGGCTCTTTTGATAGCTATCAGAAATCACAAAGCCTGGGTTGCCTGACTCCTGCCAATCTGAGGTTAGAGATAAAAGGTTTAATTTTTATTATAGGGGCTTTTTTTGCCGTTGTTGCTGCTGCTGTTGTTTCTGGCAGGATTTCCAAAACAGTAGAGCAAGAAATGGGGCTTAAAGGTTTATAAAGGTAGATCTATGCATATATGGCAAATGATTTCAAAGAAGGAAAATTGTATCAATAAAGGAGAGAAAGTGGAGCAGAAAGAAAGGAGGGCTGTGGAGAGAGCTTGAGGAAATGCCACGTTTGCAGGAAGATAGTCGCAGAGGATTCAGTGGAGAAAATAAAGAGGAATGAGCCAGAGAAGAAAACGGAAATAGCATCATATTAAAGAAGCAAATGAAAACCATTATCTGAATACAATTGTAATTTCAAGTGATTTTAAATGATAATTCTTCCCTCTCCCCTCCCATTTGGATGAAGTTTTTTAGTCCGTTACCCAATAGAAACACTGGCAAAAAGTTTGCATCTAATATGTGTTGAAAAAAAATTGCATGCTTCCATGAGATGATTTTCACTCTCCATTTAACATTACGAAAATATTTCTGATTCACTCGAATTATGAAAATATAACTCAAAATGGGGGAAAAAAAGAAAGTAAAGGGAATGGGATGGAAATAATGAGAGCCCAATTTCTGAGTCCTGGAAGAGACAGCTGATGCTCAAAGAGGTTGTCAGCCTTGCAAATTCCCAGCAAGCTATCTGGGCCAGGGCACTGTGCAGAGAGTATCAAGAATCTTGTCTGTGCAGGGGCTATGTCGCTTTGCAAAATATCAAATTAACGGCAGCAGACTCTGACATGTTGATCGATTATTTTGGTTCTGTGGTTAAATAACTAATACTGCCTTGGTTGTTAAGACCTGTACTCGTTGCGATTATAACGCAACGTCTGGTACAGCCTGGCTTCTGCGTCCTTTCCATGACTTCACCAATTCCTCAATTGTGTGTTAATTTGCTCATTTTCCACAAGACAACAGTGACCTGCCATCCCTCTTAATGTCACCATTCAATATGAGAAATGTGACGGTACGTGTGTGTGTTTATTTTGTCTTGGTTTGTTTTACCATTCTTAGCCTTGGGGTAATTAAGTTCATTTGTTTCCTTCATCTACATCATATGTGTTAGTTTAGTTACCCCCCCCTGCCCAACTTGTTGGAGAAGATTAAGCAGCCACTTCTTATTTGGTGCAAGAGCACCAGACTTGACTTATTTCTATAACAGCAGTGGTGATAACGACATCAGCACACTAACTAGGCACACTTTTCACAGTTTTTCACATATGTTATCTCGCGTGATCCTCACTATTGCCCAGTGAGTTAAGTACTATTGCTATTGTTGTTGCTATTAGTGTTATCCCAATCTTACAGACATAATAAGAGGATTCAGAGAGACGGTTGTTTCCAAAGACATTAAGCCTGTCAGTGGTGAGCCGGAATTTAAAACCTGCTGGGAAACTGTCGTGCTGTAACGCTGATACAGATCATCTGATTCTCTGTAAGGCAGTTAGGAGGGGTCAAAAGTAAGGAAAAAGCAAACGCAAAAGCAGGCTCTAAGCCTAGGCAATTTTCCCACATCTAATCACAGCGTAAATGATGCCACTTGAACCAACTCTGAGCCATTGTTGAGAAGCCATCGAGAAGGCCTGTGAGCAGCCTCGGATTCAGGGAGACGGGTCCAGGGCAACGTGTGCTTGTTATTTATCAGAAAAGAAGAGAAATAAGCTTTATGCAACGAGATCCCCTTCTGCATAGGGCAACACCACAATTTAACGGGAAAGAGTACAAGAATGGGGTGTGTGTATGTGTGCGTGTGTATGTGCATGTGTTGTGTGTGTGTGTTTCCTTGCTGACAGGGAAGCCCCACGGCAGGGAAGCAAGTCCAGGCAGGGATGAAAATGCTGTACCGCTACGGTGCCTGCCTGTGTATCCATGAAGCACTGCTCAGAGTGGCGGCTGGCAGGAACAGGGGGCTTGGGTTTTGTTGTGGCTTTTAATGGAGCGAGGGTTATTCCCATGTCATTACATAATATAATAGGGAAGAGTAAAAGAAAAGTGCATGTTCTCTCTTAAATCCAGGATAAGCATAGCATGTTGTAGCGACACAGTCTGCTGGTTAGGTATATAGGTTCTAACAATTCGATCGCTTAGGTTTGGACTTTATCTTTCTTCACTTACTGCTCTATAACTTGTACAAATTACACAACCTCTCTGTGTCTCAGGAAAATTAATGTTTTTATTATTTATCAGATGGTTCATCATTTATAACATAAGGATACGAGGGTTTGCTTCAAAGCGCTGCCTAGAGAATCACGAGTTAATGCAAGTGGAGCATTTGGTTCTGAGCCTGGCAGAGTGAACATCGACCAACGGTACCACTTACGACAACCTAACGGGTGCCGTAGCGACTTGCAAGCCAGTGTAAGAAACAACATGTAAGGGTCACTCGTTTCTTCCAGTGCCCTGAAGAAAGAACATTCTCACTACACACGAAAAAGCATAACGTGGTGAGCTGACGTCTCTGAAAGGTTTGGAGAGATCTGCCTTGAGAAGTCACTTCCCTGAATTGTGATGCTCTGATTTGTTTTGGCATTTAATGTACTTATTCACTCATTGATTTTTAAAAATTTTGGTTTAGATTTATTTTCTTTGTGTTTTAGATTGTTTTGTTTTAAATTAGATACTGCAAAATATTTAGAAGGATACTTGATGTACTTGTCCCTTTCATATGACTATGAGGGAGGGATAAGGGACTTTTTAAAAAAAGGACTTTTGTGTTGTTACTGATTTTATTTCTGCACTCATTATTTGGAGCACATAAATATATCTAAACTAGTATTAAGATCCCACATATACAATCTGTTGTACCGGTTCAGTGGTTGTGGAGTATGTGTTAGAGTAGCGATTTTTTTCTTAGTGCTACATAAACTAATTACCTGGGTTAAAATCCTACAATTTAGACATGATATTGAAATCTCTCTGCCTTAAAAGTTCCTCTAATTCAATTTACCATTACAAAGAAAAGGAAAAAATGTCTCTCAAATGTTATATTAATTGACCTCTTCGAGAAAATGGGTTATATTTGTCCTAACGAAACCAACGATTACAGAAAAATATGTCATTCTGCTCTCGTTCTCAGCAAAAGTGGACAGAGGAAGAGAAAATTGATCTCTGCTTAAACAGTAAAACTAAATTTTTGTTATGCATTCCATATTTTATCTTTATGTAATCTTAAAGCAATGCTACCCAATGCCAAAATCAATCTATTAATTATTATTAATCTCATTTTCTTTTGATTTTTGCCTCTGATTTTTAAAAAAAGACAGGAAGAGGTTCTTTTTTTAAAAAAAGAGGCTCAGGCAGACACAAATATATAATATAAATCTTTTCAACGATCAGATAAATAACTGGAAGCAGGTTTATCTTCTTTTTATAGATGAGTATAAAAGACTAGAGGTGAGGTATAATGAAATAAAACAACTCTAATGGGCTGTCAGAAAACCACTTGCAGAAATAAAATTATAATTCATTTTGGTGTAAACCCAATATCAAAGAATGAATCTAAAATGGTAAATATATTAAGGATTATACATCTTCTCTAAAACCTAACAGATTATTTTAATGTACATTTAAAATGATAGTATAAGGAAAAAAAGAGGAAGCACCAATATTCTCCTAGAACAGAATATACTAGGATATGGCCTTATCCACCTTAAAAACTGCAAGATTTGAAACATCCTGGAAAGGAGAGGAGGGGGTGAAAATTGGTATCAGAGGGGAATTCCGAAGAACACTATGACAGGGTCAGAGTCACAGCTGCAGTGAGTTTAAGTAACCTGTCCTCTTGCTCTCTCCAGTATAGCACAAAAATAAAATAATAGATGCGCATGTTTAGATTACCATTAAAATATTTTTCTTGCTATTCATGATGTAACCTTCCATTTATATCAACTATCAATTCTCTGTAATTCATAGTGAAAGAACAGGAACCTTAATGTAGATTGTTTCAAAATCTTTTCTATTATTTTGGAAAATTTGATCTTAAAAATTATTTGCTTTCCCTCTTATGTTTAGTGTCAGCTGATGTCCAGAGAGGCTAGCAGATTATTTATTCTCTAGCAGGAGAAAGTTGGGCTGAGGTTAGAGAAAAAAAAAGGCATGAATAATTTCACAAAGTGAAAAGGCCACCTACAGAAAATAGAGTATGTAATTTATTTCAGTGCGCACTTTCATGAATGTGTGTACAAATAGATATGCAGAAAATGCAATCTATAAATACCAGCGCTCTCTAACCAACTCCTGCAAGTTTTTGTTTCAATGAATGTCAAAAATTCTTTTCTCACAACGTAACTTCATTCAAACCACC
>NW_012150396.1:6081637-6087074 GCF_000956105.1 Propithecus coquereli | reverse complement strand
TAGCAACTTAATTAACCCCATATACATATATAGTACATTCACACACTACTTTTTTGAACCCATTAGTAGTAACTGCAAACGGAAAGGCAAATTAAAATACTACGGTGAATAACTCAGCAAAATCATTTTCTCTAATTCTGTATCAATCACCTGAATACCACCACTCTCACTTTTCTATGTCAGTTTCCATCATAACCCATCTTTGAAATCAAACCTAAAAATTGAGAATTGTAACACCTCTGTAGAATAGTGCATTTTCTCTGTGGGTCTTCTAAATCTTTCCTAAAATTTAAGGGCACATTTTCTAGGAGTGATATTATGAACAATACACCTTGCCTATGGAACAAGTAGAATTCCTATAAATAACAATGTTTCTCTGCATGTGAAATCAGGCAAACCTCAAGACACCCTTGGAACACATTTAGTCTCATTTTCACTTTTGTAAGGTTAATGAATTATTAAATCTCTCCAAGAACTTCTTCTGCAGTGGCGGTAAAATTTTCATTTTAATTCTCTATCCTGAAAAATTAAAATAGACAAATGCTCAATTTCCATTTAAGAAAAAGAAGACCAAAGACTAAGCTTCTAATCCGCCTACTTGAAGTTGCATCCTAGTTTCTTGCTCCTGTGTCCCTGAAAGGCATGTATTTCAACACTGTCAATCAAGGATAGAGAGAACAGGGGGAATCAAACTACTAGGCTTCAGGTGACACTATCTAATTGCCTAGCACCACCAGCTGGCACTTTACCTTCAGTCTTCGCAATCATATTTTGCTACTATGATGGATAAAAATTCAGCCCAGCTACATTTCAATTCTAGAGATCTTCTCTATAAAGTAACATCTTCCCTTGAATAACATTTCTAATTTCCATTCCATTTCTGAAAATAAGAGTATTAAGAATCTTGGCGGTGGCCACATGACTAGTAGAATTAAGAAGATAAAGAGACTCGTCAGTGTCCAAAGAATTCCTTTTTCTACTCCAAAGAGATTTTTCTATTGGTTTCTTCATAACAACACACATTTTTAGATCATCTGCTACACAAGTGAAAGGCGGCATCCACAAAATAAAATTATCCCATTTGCCAACTATCCTGCTATTCAACCCAACATTTGTTTTGCTTCACTGTTATCGCCAATGTGTTACAATTTGCTCACAAGCCTATCACCAAATTCTAACCATCTGGCCTTCCAGGTCAGTAAATATAATGAAATAGATTCCATTGAACTGCTAACTTATTGGAGGCCATATCAGAAACTCAACTCATTGGTGAAATAAATCCTCGAATTGAGGAGATGCAAGTGGCGGACTCGTTAGGACGCAGGACGAAGCAGGTGTTTGGAGGCGTGGCGAAGTAAGCGCGTGCTATACCCATTTATGTAGATACGTTATCCCAACGCACAGAATCAGCTAGGTTCAGAGACACCCCCCGCAGCCTACTGGGGTGACGCCGGCTAGTGGCAGTGCTTACATAACCCATTATTGACAGGAACATTAGATGTTGGGGCCCAGTGTCGTGGCAGAAATAAAAAGTGCTTTACAAAGGCCCCCAAAATATACATGGACTGGAATGGAGCCGCATCTCAGAAGATCTGAGTCCGTCCCTGCGTCCTTGGCGGAACCGCACAGTGAGCTCCCAAACTGAGGACGTGGAACCTGAAGTCAGTGGCATCAGGGAAGTGCTATGACTTGGACTGGAGCGTCCCTTGGGCCCATCGCTCCGGGGAGCGCCAGGCCCCCACCCCGGGGAGAGGACGGGGACGGGAGCGATCCGGTAGGTGCGTGCACGTGTGTGCGGTGTGCCGCGGTTAGCGGTGCGTGCACGTGTACGTCTAGTGTCTCATTTTCCTCGAGACTAACAAAAACTCCTGGATTGCAGACCCTGTAATCCTTTGAAAAGACACCCGAAACACTGACGTTTCAAAGCGCAGGGAAGCGTCTGGAACCGCAAAACCGCAAAACCAGCAGCGTCCGCCGCCGTGAGAGAGCGGCAGGGCCACGCTCGGGCCGGAGCTCTCCTTGTCCACCCGGACCGGCCTCGCTGCCACCTGCGCCCTGTCGCCTGCGCCGGAGCCGGGCGGCGAGGACGCCCAGGGCGCGGGAGCCGCAGCGCCGTCTCCCCAGGGCGACCCGGGACGCGGCTCCGTGGGGACCCGCGGGGCGCGGCGGCGACACTCGCGCTGTGCGGTGCGCGTTTCAGTCTGGGCTCCCCGCAAAGCGGCGGAGCGCGGTCCCGAGTCCCGGCGCCCGCAGAGCCCCCTCTCCTGGCCGCTGCGCGCTCGTGCCCCTGCGCGTCTGTCTGCGCCACCGCGCACAAGTGACTGTCACTGTCTGTGTGACGGAGACACACGCCTGCGGGAAGTTCCCGCTCTTAAAGGCGCCCCGGCGTCCTTGCTCTGTCTCCCGGGCACCTACTGCGCCGTCATCGTCCCCTCGTCACTTTGCTTCTCGCGGGCGGCGTGCTCACAGCCCTGCGTGCACGTGCGTGTCCGCCGGAGCCGTTCCCCACCTGCGACCTCACTTCTCTGCGGGGAGACAGCGGCTGAGAGGGAAGGAGACGCGGAAAAGGGGTCGAGCCTCCCTCCAGGCTGCAAACCGCAACGGCTAAGCCCCAGGACGCGGACCCCACCGTCCACGGCCCCGCCACCCACGCGCGCTGTGCGCCTCGGCCGCGTCGCCGACCTCTCCGTGCATCGGTCGCCGCGTTTCCAGAACCGGAGCGCGACCGCGCCTGGCTCGCGGGCTCGTGCGGGTGGAACGAGGGACACGTAAGGCACCTAGCTTCGTGCCTGGCTCCGACAGTCGCCGTGTGGGAGCCGCTATTGACAATTCATCGCTGTGTTAAACGGAAGGACCGTTCTGGCCACCCTCCCCGCAGGAGCGCACCAAAGCTTGGGACGTGCCCACGTGCCCAAGCAGAGGGGACAGAGATGCCCAGCCCGCCCGCTCCGTGCAGTGCGGGACCCGCGGCGACCCGCACACCCGCCCGCCCAGCCCCCGCGCGCCACTCCCGGGGCCGCCCCACAAGTTGCGGGGCGCACAGGCAGAGCGCGAGCGCGAGGGCGCGGGACGCCTGAGCTCCCGGCTGAAGAGTGCACGGGGTGGGGGCGGGGAACGTCTCCTACCTGGCCCAGGTGTTTGCCCTTCTTGCTGCCGCCGAAAGCCAGTCCTTGGTAGGCGCCCGCAGATCGATTGGCGGCCTGGGCAGGCGTTTCCACGCCCAGAGAGGACTTGATGGAGTTGAGCTTGGCCCGCGGGCTGCCGGTCTGCGCGCTCTCCACCATCAGCACCGCGGCCAGGAGGAGCAGGCAGCGGGACGGATCCTTGCCCCGCATCCACGCGGCCATCTCCCGGCGGAGTCCTGGGGCGGCGCGCGGCCCGGAGGGTGCGAATGCAAGGGCAGGGGGGACCCCAACACGGGCCCCTCGCTGGGGGAGCGGGGCACGCAGTCTCTGTTCCCTCAACCCTTCCTGGCTCTAAGCCCCAGGGTCGTGTGAACTCAGTCTTAGGCCTCGGGCCAAGCTTGCGCGCCCCGAGCAGACCCGCTTCTCCACGGGGCAGGAAGTTCTGCAGGAACCGGCGGCGACCAAAGGCGCGGCGCCTGTCGCCCAGCAGGCGTGACTCGCGGTGCAGGGAGACCCAGCCCTGCGGGTCGCAGCGCGCCCGCCGCTGCCTGCCCGCACCGCAGTGGTCCGGCCGAGATCTCCGCGGGCCCGGCCTCCTAGCTGGTTACGGTCCGCGCCGGCGTCTCGTCCGGACTCGGCTGCTCTTCTGCCCTCTCCTTTTCTACGCTTCGCGATTCCGCTCTGCGGGACACACGTGCTCCCTGCGAGGTAGCAGGCGCTATGCCGGGGAAGCGCGGGCTGCCCCGGACCGGCCCTCGAGAGCCGCGCCCCGCGCGCAACCCCAGTCGCCCCAAAGCGCCACGGGACGACCAGCCGCTGCCGGCGACGCAGCTGTGCCCGGAGCGCACTGGGCCCGCGCGAGCTCCCGCGCCCTCTGCTCTCTCCGCCGCCTCTTTGCTTTTATAGCTTCCCGCAGTGGTTTTTTTTTTTTTCCTCCGCCCCCAATTGACAAACAGTGCAAACGCTCCTCTCACGCCCGCGCTCCCGCCCCCTCCCCCTTCCCTGCAGCTGCCCCCGCTCCTCGCCTCCCACAACCAATGGAAAAGTGGGGTTCACCCCCGAGGAGACTGGGGGCTCCGAATTCCCGACCACAGCTCCAGCGGGAGGAGGGACCTTTCGAAACGCTAGGGGGCAAGTGCGGACATGGAGGGGCAAGCTGCCCCACGCGTCGAGACCCTAGCGCCCCTCCCCGCCCCCGACTCCGCTGGGAACGCGGGAAGAGCCCGTGGAAGCTCGAGAAAAGCGAGCCGGCGCGTCGGGTGGGGGCTCAGCCTGCGCCCGTGAGTGGGTGCAGCTGGCGCGGGCAGGTGCGCCCGGTGCATGCGGATGGAGGCTGCGGAAGGAGAGAAGAGGCCAAAGGAGGCGGCAGACGAGCCCGTTCTCCTCTCCTCCCTCTGCACCCCGACCCCCACACAGCGTCTGTGTCGCGGAGGGTCGGGGAGCAAGGGGGACCCCGGGTGTGCTTCAGGGCTTTGGCCCCGCCACTGCCCTCCTTGCGAAGAGGAGATCCCAGGCTGCAGTGAGCCTTGGAGGTCCTGCCTCCCTCGGTCTCCTGTCGCCTACCCCCGGGAATCGCAAGGGTAGCCTTTCCTGCCAGTCCCCGCCGCTGCCCAGGGCGGGCCCGCTTTTGCCAAGGTCGGGGCCGGGAAGCGCGGGCGCGTGGGGGCGCCCGTGGCAGCTGCTCGGCGCAGCGCGGAAGCGCCGCAGGGACGAGCGGTCCTGGCGAGCGCTGGGTCTGGTGAGGTTCGACCGCCAAGCGCGACTTCCAGAGGAAGGGGTTGTTGGCAAGTTGCTGCGTGTCTCCCTCGCAGGCACTGACGTCCCGGAGCGGAGAAATAGAGCCGTTAAGCCACAACTCGGAGTCAGACAGTGACGGCCAGCAGCGAGAGGAGGATACTACAGTGTCCTCTTTAAATTTTGGACCTGGGTTCCTCAGCTTTCACCCCCGATCCTGGCACACACCAGCATGACTGGGGCACAAGTTTAACTTGTAGCTGAGTGAGAACGTTAGTGACTCCTTTATTTTCCTCCTAACAACGTCGAGTTCTAAAGGGTGTGTTTGGAGCTGGTCTTTACCAGACAGCTCCAGTTTTACAAATTTCTCTGTCCTGATCTCTGTGAATCTGTCTGGCCTGAAACTTCATTTTCACCAAGTTGTTGTTTTTAAGACACAACCAAACAGGGACTAAAACTTAATGAACCTTCTGGCATGTTTTATCTTTGGATTCCATTGTGCTTCCTTAGGATAGAGCTTTTCATTTTTTTTTTTTTTGAGACAGGGTCTCACTATATTGTCCAGGCTGGTCTCAAAC
>NW_012150396.1:6075838-6078597 GCF_000956105.1 Propithecus coquereli | reverse complement strand
TGAGATGGTCCGGGGCTTTCAAAGTAAATCAATCGGAAACATAAGAATTGCTCAGTCAATGGCTTCTTTTTTGAACCTTGATAAATCAGGCATCTTCTCAATACTTTACCTGCCACCTAAATGAAAGAAGATGACTGAACAGATCTCCCCCCTTGAGCCTGAACTCAAGACATAAAAATAAAATTCAAGTAACATAATCTAAAACTCAGGCAGATAAACTTCTACTGATTCGTGTGTGTGGAGGTGGAGTTGGAGTCAGAAACAATCACCAATGTTTGATATCAAACCTTTCCCTTTATGATACACAATTTCTGCTGGTTCTGTACAAACATATCCTTCTTGGTATTTTCTCACTGTTGAGTTCTGGCAGGCTGTTTCAAGGTTCATCTTTGGAAATAGTACTAAAGTAACAAGTAATACTTGGCAATGAAAGAGAAATAGGTTTAATTTTTGAGTGAGGTTCAATTGCAAGAAATCTCATCTTGATGAGCAAAAAACCAAACAACTTTCAGATGGTCTGGACCAGCGGTGGTTTCCTGACTTTGTTCCTTAGATCTCTAAGGCTCTGCAGAGGTCTCACAAGGAAGTTGAGAGCTATAGTATTTTTAATAAGACCTCAGAGGAAAGGGATCCAGCAACATTAACTTTTAAGTGCCTGTTTTTGTTATTGTTTTTATTTGGAAGGATTGTGTTTTTTGGCTGGTTGGTTTTAAGCCACTGTGCTCAGATTTAGAAGCCACAGTGAGTTGGACAAAATGCTCTGTGAGCTTTCAAACTGCCAACAACAGGATGGATTGCTTTCTACCCTGTTATTATTACAGATTATTTCCAAAATGAACATTACTCAAAAGGGGAAACTATTGAAAATATGGTAATTCATTCAGTCAGAAATAATTTGATTATTTGAAGTAGTGAATATGGGAAAATGGCAGGGTAGCTAGTCAAGTCATGCTGCAATGTATTTATCCCTGGTCAGTTACCTGAACCTAACTATACTCATACCACACATAAAATAAATTGTGATACACGTTAAAAATAATGGGAAAACTGTTTGCAAAACATAAGAAAATAGGTTCCCAAGTGGCAGTTCAAAATCTGTGTTTGAAGCATAACTGGGCTTGGTAACAAAAAATGTAAAATGTGTTTATCTTTGGGAGATTAATTTGTAGCAGATCCTAATTTTGATACTCTAGGAATAGGTTATAATACCTAAGCTCAAAAATAGTTTGGGGTAAGAGAAAATCAAGATACTAAACTGCAATCAGCTTCAGGAATTTTATAGGTAACTGGCTTGGAATATATAGCAATAATAAAAATAGTAATCAAATTTATGGAATGCTTGCTATGTGCCAGGTTTGTTGAATACTTGACACGTATTATCTCTTATTTATCTCCCACAGTTCGTACCTTTAAAACACGGATGTACAACCCAATATCAAAATAATACTGAGCAAAGAGCAGCTTGCAGAACAGCAGGTCCTCACTTGTAGTTACAGATGCCAGTACGCCAGTACTGCGGAGGGCACATAAGAAAAGGGGACACATCAGAAAAAGTTGGAGGTGGCTTTGCATCCTTGCAGCAGGGCCCAACACAAATTTCTTTGAAGGAACAAAGATAAACACTTGGTAAAGGGCTACAAATAACATAAAAAACATGAGTACATGTATTGCAGCTTTGCCTAATGTAGTAAAACTCTTGGGACTAAATGATCATATAGCAGAAAACTTAAAATGGCCTTCTGCTATAAGGTGATGTATTAGATTTCTAGGTCTGCCATAACAAAACACTACAGATTTGTTTGCTTAAACAACAGAAATTTATTTCCTCACCATTCTGGAGTCCAAAATCAAGGTGTCAGTGGATTTGGTTTCTTCTGAGGCCTCCCTCCTTGTCTTGCAGATGACTATTGTCCCTTGGTCTGCATTCGAATTTTCTCTTCTTATAACACTACCAGTCATATTGGATTAGGGTGTGCCCTAAAGGCCTCATTTTAACTTAATTACCTCTTTAAAGACCTTTATGTACAATTGTGGTTACATTCTGAGATACTAGGAGTTAGGGTTGCAGCATATGAATTTGGCGGAGGTGCAGGGGGCGCAAATCAGCTCATAATAGGTGGATTTATAGACGTTGTGCGTCAAACATTTAGGAAAAAAGTAACATTTCTGTACAAAAGATATACAGCAGTCTCTGTATGGGGGAGTTGTGTTATATGTTCACTTGAAAACATTATTTAATTCTTTCTATCATCATTTACTTCCGAGTCTGTGTTAATGATATTAATTTCCTCACCTTCCCTCCGTGTGTGACTTGTGGCTAAATTTGAACTTAGCCAACTGAGTCTGAACGTGATTGTCAAGATTCCAGTGGGGCCCTGAAAAAGAAAACAAAGAATACAAGCAATTTTCCCAGAAGATAAGGCCATTTCTACATTTTATAAAAGTACCTAGTTAGTGAAAGCTGGAAGCAATAAAACACATGAGTACGTGATAGAAAAATAAAATCATTGCGGATCGAAGAAAAAGAAAGTGACAATCAAACATAAAGTGATCTAGCAATCATCAAGTTGTTCTGTTACTAACTTAATTTGTCCATAATTTAATTTGATTTGTTCAATTTACTCAGTAAATTATTATAATAGTCACTTGGAATCACAGTACCTTTAATAAATTCAAGACAGTGATAAATATGTGAAAACAGGGGACTAGCTAATTTCATTGAAACTGCTAATGAAATCATTTTTAATATACGTGCAGTT
>NW_012150396.1:6073433-6074923 GCF_000956105.1 Propithecus coquereli | reverse complement strand
AACTGTTAGTAATGAGATTAAAAAATTAGCGATGGTACACAGTTTAGTCTGAAAGACTGAGAGATTCTACTTCATGCAGCAGAGGGCAGTAATGCCCACTTCTCCTGGTAAGAAAGATGAGCTAGAGATTACTACAAAGTCATTTTTCTGGAGAAAAGAGTTTAGGGACTTCTCCTATACCAGTGTCATTGGATGGAGGAGAATGAATAGAATCACCTATTCTTCCCATGAAAAGGTGCAATACTACTCAAATATTAGCTTGCCAATATTAAAAAAAGAAAAACTTTAAAACGTTTTCCCTTATCCATCTAGACTCACAAGGGCCATCTTCCTTTGTCAGGGTCTATGCAGAGGTTGTCCATGTAGCGTTGTAAAGCTATTTCAAACTACTCAGAAACAAAGGCAGGCATACGATGATGTAAATCATCCAATGAATGGGCAGAATTCACTGGAAATTAACAATACCTACTTAATCTCATTTACTGCCCTCTTTATCCTCCATTTTTCTCTGGCTACCTGAAAAAAATAAATGCAACAAAATCTAGGAATTTCAGTATTTATCCCCTAGTTCTTGTGACTTCACATCACCCTGATAATGTTTGCAACTTTTTGTCCTGGTTCTTTCAAAAACTCCTTCAACAAGCTGTTTCCCTCCTCACTCACTGCCCCCTGACTTTACCCCTCGTTCCACCGCTCGAGATAAACTATCAAATAAAGCAGCCCTAACACAATGGGGTGGGGGGTGATATTATTCAAAAATCCCATAAGTAAAAAATTGGAAGGTAGAATTTGGGAATACATGATGGTATAGTTTTTCTACCTCCTGAAGTGCTATGTAAAACCAGAAAAAGATATGAGGATAACAAAACCAAAGATACAGATATGTATGCACACACATATATGCAACATTTATAGTAAAATTAGGTGAAAAGGTGAGTGAGCATAATCCCCAGTAGTTACAAGGCCCATATAATATCAGTTTCCATGAAAGTGGAAAGTTGAAGGAAAGCAATGGAGCTCTGCAAATAAGCAAATACTAAAATCTCCAACAGGTTGGAAAGAACACAGACAACAGACAAAACCAGAAGGGAATGGGTTCTGTAGGCTAATCAAGAAACAAAGCCCTTCGGTGAGGAGAAACTATTGTGAATGTAATCCAAATTGAGCAGTCCAGAGACAATAGGAACAAAAGAAAAAAATTCCAAATAATAGAAGGGGAGGAAGCAGATCTCAAAAATATGAGGCCGTTTTTAAAATCATTTCATGAAAACAATAGAAGAGGGTTTCCAAGAGCAATGAAGCTAGAAAAGTTTATTCTGGACCAACCCTCTCTTCGATAGCAAAGAAAAACTTATTTGACTTAGAAGTGGGCAACCAGAAAACATATTGGTCCGAGAACATATAAATTTAATATGAGTAAAAAGAAAGTAATTGCTAGAATGGCATCAGTATAAGCAAGCCATAAAACAATGCCCAAAAACACATATAAA
>NW_012150396.1:6069657-6073383 GCF_000956105.1 Propithecus coquereli | reverse complement strand
TACAATTTATGTATATATGCCCAGTAATAAATTTGTAAGTTTGTTAGGTTAAGCGGGTCATTTCAGACACTAGTAGAAGGCAAGGAAACTGACCTGCACTCTACAAATAAGGACTTGGGATTCGGAGCCTAGACTTTACAAAAGGGTGTACCCTTTGCCTTCTTCCTGATTTGCCAATCAGGAAGCATTACAGAAATGGAGAAAATTAAGTTAGAATCTACTGGTTCACATATTTTTGAAGAACATTTTAGAACAAAAGGAAAAGACAAAATATAGCTAAGTATGTAGGCAAAAAAATTACTCTACAGCCACTTGGAAGGATATAGATTTGTCCACATGATGAAGGACAAACTCAAATGAACCAAGAGAAAATCTGCAGATGCTTTGCCTATTTCTGTCTCTTCCTTCTTTATTTATCTCTAGTCAAAATAACATCCCACATACACAGGTGTAACTTTACTCGTCTGTACTGCTAAGAAGAAATGTCGGACACAGAGCATTTACTCCCAGCTCTGAGTCCCGTCATAAAGGGATTTTCTCAGAGGCTCGCACACCCCTCCACAGGCTCCAAAAGCAAACTTTTCCAAATGCAGTTAAAATCAAAGTTCAGATAAAATGTACCTGCACAAACATTCTCCCACAGAAAACAAAATCACACATATGGAATCAAATGCTAAAGCACACACGACTACACTTTAGGCTAAAAAGGAGGCAAAAACTATTTTCATTCATGACCCTAATGCTTCCTGTCAAATTGTTTGACAGGCAGAAATAGACGCACATGACCCGTATGCAGACAAGTAGATATGCATACGCAAACTCAACTAACTGCAAATAAACATAATCCTTCGGATTACTGTCATAATCCTACATGTGTTTTTGCCCTGCGTGTTTTCCCAACTCTAAAGACACAAGCCTCCTATTTTACTTAGAGAAATAGATTTTACGCCATTTGTAATAACATGATTAGAGAGTAAACATAAAATCAAGACTGTGCAGAAGCAGGGATAGGCCCCTCTTGTTCAGAAGAAGGTACCTCTTTGAACAGTTTCCTCTGGCCGTACGTTGCCTCTTCTCTTTGCTCCTCTAGCTGTGGGGTCATTTCGGTTCTATAGAAAAGCCAAAGCTTTCTCAGCAGTTGTTTCTGGATCCTGGTTTCCTTCTGAATATTAACCCTGAAGGTGAGATAAATGTGCAGCTTGTCACCTTATTCCCGTCTGCTGCGACTTAGTATTTTTCATCCGTTATCTCCCCCTGTGTTAGCGAATACTTTTCAGGTCAGTCTGTTCAGCGGTTGTTCATGCACTCACTGCACATTAATTAAGTGTGGGACCTTGAGGACACAGGTGGGTGAGCGGGGGCCTCGGCCCTAGAGAGGCTTGTAGCCCACTGTCGAGGCCTTGGCTCACTGAAGTCTGCCTCTAGCCCCTCTCTGCGTCCTGCTCTGTTTCACCCACTGCTGAATGCTGCCAGTCTCAGAGTTCAGTCTCTCCCAGGATACCTGCAACTTCCAAGCTGCCTTGAATTCATGTGTCCATGGGAATGAAAAGGATTAAAGATATCCCCCAGAGTGCTCTCCTTTCCCCAGAGCTTACACGGGCCTTTTAATAGTGTACATAGCGACGATACCCCTGTGTTTGTGGTGGAGCCCAAAGAAAGGATCCCGGTGGTGGTCAGTTTAGGTCAATACAAATAGCAGTATTTTATTATGGCGAATTTGGGAAGGGAGATTACTTTCTAGCAGGTCTCATAGGACCCCGAATCATCTTGCACACACAGAATAGACATGAAAGATTGTCACAGCATGGCTGAATCCTGATGAATGTTAAGGATCCAGGAACTAAGGTCATGTGGCTTTCCCCTGTCTACAGTAAACCAGGCTGCCTCATTCTGTATTCTAGTGCTACCTCCCACTTTGGATTTTATCGCATAGGAGTTTTATGTTTCTCACTCTGCCTAAAGAACAACAGTATCATCTGCTGCTGTCAATTACATTTTAAATAATTTGTGACCAATGTAAGCTAGCACTGGTATTGAGAAAATCTTTTCTGTTTCTTGATGGGAACAATCTCCATACCAGATATGAAAAACAGCATCTCCGATTTGATCCCTGTGTTGGTTTCAGTTGTCAACTCCATCCTGCTGAGATCTCACAGCCAGTGCTCTCCAACCTGTTTGGCAGCAGGGGCCAGTTTCACGAAAGACAATTTTTCCACGGGGGAGGAGGGCAGAGCGGCCGTGGTGATGCGGGTGATGAGAGGCTCTTGACACAGGTGGAGCTTCCCTCGCTTGCCCTCGGCTCACCTAATCCGTGCGCCCTGCCTCTTTCCTGAGTTTCATGGAAGACGGTTTTTCCGCGGACAGGGGCGGGGGTGTTTTGGGAGAGAGGACAGTGGCAGCAGAGCTCTAACAGGCCCTGGGGTTGGGGACCGCAGTCATAGACAACAGGACTAGCAATGAGAAAATACCTTGTCACTTACATTTGAGTCACTAGCTGTGCTTGACACAAACATGCACAAGTGAGATGGTCCGGGGCTTTCAAAGTAAATCAATCGGAAACATAAGAATTGCTCAGTCAATGGCTTCTTTTTTGAACCTTGATAAATCAGGCATCTTCTCAATACTTTACCTGCCACCTAAATGAAAGAAGATGACTGAACAGATCTCCCCCCTTGAGCCTGAACTCAAGACATAAAAATAAAATTCAAGTAACATAATCTAAAACTCAGGCAGATAAACTTCTACTGATTCGTGTGTGTGGAGGTGGAGTTGGAGTCAGAAACAATCACCAATGTTTGATATCAAACCTTTCCCTTTATGATACACAATTTCTGCTGGTTCTGTACAAACATATCCTTCTTGGTATTTTCTCACTGTTGAGTTCTGGCAGGCTGTTTCAAGGTTCATCTTTGGAAATAGTACTAAAGTAACAAGTAATACTTGGCAATGAAAGAGAAATAGGTTTAATTTTTGAGTGAGGTTCAATTGCAAGAAATCTCATCTTGATGAGCAAAAAACCAAACAACTTTCAGATGGTCTGGACCAGCGGTGGTTTCCTGACTTTGTTCCTTAGATCTCTAAGGCTCTGCAGAGGTCTCACAAGGAAGTTGAGAGCTATAGTATTTTTAATAAGACCTCAGAGGAAAGGGATCCAGCAACATTAACTTTTAAGTGCCTGTTTTTGTTATTGTTTTTATTTGGAAGGATTGTGTTTTTTGGCTGGTTGGTTTTAAGCCACTGTGCTCAGATTTAGAAGCCACAGTGAGTTGGACAAAATGCTCTGTGAGCTTTCAAACTGCCAACAACAGGATGGATTGCTTTCTACCCTGTTATTATTACAGATTATTTCCAAAATGAACATTACTCAAAAGGGGAAACTATTGAAAATATGGTAATTCATTCAGTCAGAAATAATTTGATTATTTGAAGTAGTGAATATGGGAAAATGGCAGGGTAGCTAGTCAAGTCATGCTGCAATGTATTTATCCCTGGTCAGTTACCTGAACCTAACTATACTCATACCACACATAAAATAAATTGTGATACACGTTAAAAATAATGGGAAAACTGTTTGCAAAACATAAGAAAATAGGTTCCCAAGTGGCAGTTCAAAATCTGTGTTTGAAGCATAACTGGGCTTGGTAACAAAAAATGTAAAATGTGTTTATCTTTGGGAGATTAATTTGTAGCAGATCCTAATTTTGATACTCTAGGAATAGGTTATAA
>NW_012150396.1:6057486-6058487 GCF_000956105.1 Propithecus coquereli | reverse complement strand
CAAGGATGTCCACAATCCCCACTACTGTTAGCACTGTGTTAGAGGTAGCATTCATTCAATTAGGTAAGAGAAATCAATTATAACCATAAGAATCAGAAAGGATAAAGTAAAACTATTTCTATTTGCATAAGTATATATCTAGAAAATCCACAAAAGTAAAGAAGCAGTTTTAAAACTTAATATCTAATAATGATCAGCTTTCATATATAAGAAAAAGCCATTTTAAAGTTATAAGAGAAGATAAGATACCCCATCAATTGCCAAAAACTAATAACACAACATAACCTGAAGTACAAACATCTATATGAAAATAACTATGAGACTGTACTTCTGAAAGATAAAAAAGTAAAAGTAGACTTAAGCAAATAGAAAGTTATTCAATATTCTTGAAATGGAATACTCAACATCATGAAGATTTCAATTATTTCTGAGTTAATTTGTAAATTTAATATAATCTCAATAAAAATACACCATATTTCTTTTTCCTTGAAGCTGGAAAAATTGATTTAAAATTCACTGCATTGAAACAAAATTCAAGCATGATCAGGAAGGCATATAAAAGTGATCAGGAAGTCTCTGAACAAGAAGAGTACTGGTGGGAAGGCTACAGGTGTAGCTACCAGACATTAAAGCCTCCAGAAAAGAGGTTAATTTGCTATTGGCACATAAGCAGACACACAAACCAAGAATAGAAAACTCAGAAGTCTACTCAACTGCATATGGCCACTTAGTATATGATAGCAGCAGCATCCCAAAAATGTGGGAGAAAAAATGGATTTTAAACAAATAAATTTTATTGTATGTATATGAGGTTTATAACATGATTTATGGGGTACAAATAAAGAGTAAAATGGTTATAATAGTGAAGAAAATGAACATATCTATCATCTTATATAGTCACCTTTTTTGGAAGGTTTAACTAGACAGACATGAAAAGAGTTAAAACTGAATCCATTTCTCACATTGCAAAATGATACATTCCAAATGGATGAAAAATTTAA
>NW_012150396.1:6051005-6053946 GCF_000956105.1 Propithecus coquereli | reverse complement strand
GGAACGCAACTTGAAATTTCTTTGTATATAGTTATTATATTTTTAATTTTATACGGAGATGGGTATTTTTGCACAAGAGAAATAATCGTACAACAGACAGATTTAATACTAAAAGCTCCGTATTTCTAATGTCATATGTTTGAACTCTCTTTTAGCAAAGCTTCTTTAAACATTTTTATGAAGTTACAAATTATTTTATAAAATATGCTGCTCACCTCTTCCCACCAATGTATGTTTTGCTATTTACATTTTCACTTAGATTGTCTTAAGTCAACATAAAATTCTAAGTGGCGGAGTCAGGATTGAAAGACTGGCAGGACGGACTCCAAATTTTATGCTTTCTGTGTAATAATGACATCGCCCCTCTTGAGAGCTCTCGCTGGTGGCTGTGCTGTGCAGCTACGACACTCGGAGCCCCACTGGTGGAAGGAAGGAGGAAGACACCTGGCAAGGACCACTTGCACTGCTCCCAGCTCGCCGCCTCCGTGAACACTGAGACTTCTGCAACATTCCTTAGGCTTGCATGTTCCCTGTCTAACATTTTTATTTATTCAACTGAGGAAGTTTCAGAATGGGTCCCAAGAAAGCTAAATAATTTTAAAGATAATAACCTGCTCAAATGATCTTGATAGTTTGACTGAATTAAGCTCTCAATCCTAGAAACTTAGAAAATAGGTCTTTTATTTGTTTATTTTTTATTTTTTTTGGAGACAGAGTCTTGCTCTGTTGCCCTGGCTAGAGTGCCGTGGCGTCAGCCTAGCTCACAGCAACCTCAGACTCCTGGGTTCAAGCGATCCTCCTGCCTCAGCCTCCCCAGTAGCTGGAACTACATGTGCACGCCACCACCCTAGGTGATTTTTTCTATTTTTAGTAGAGACAGGGTCTCTCTTGCTCAGCCTGATCTCAAATTCCTGAGCTTAAGCGATCCTCCCGTCTTCGCCTCCCAGAGTGCTAGGATTACAGGTGTGAACCACTGTGCCCGGCCTACATTTTTATTTTTGAGCGTGGTGGGGTGGGGGTGGGGGCATGTAGTGAACACAGATGGAAGCGGCACCAATGATACCTACTGCCAGTTTTCCCTTTCTGTCTCAAGGCTCTATCCCAGAAACACCTCTAGGTGCTCTTCCTGAGAATAAATATGACTGTTGCCTTATGGAACGTTAATGTCTTTTCTTAGCTACGTTTGGGTGTGCGCGTCCTTTGCTCCTGCAGAGAGATGAGGGGAGAGGAGGGAGGGTTGCCTGTCGCGTTTCCGTCCTGACTAGAATGAGCTATGAAGTCACTGTAGCTGCCCTGGTAGGGGAACGGTGTTCAGATACTCCACAGATCTTCCCTGTAACACAGAGCTTAAAGCTTAAGTGACTCTCACAACTCGTGTATCGACATTTAATAGCCTGAAGAGGAGAGTAAAGGAATTTTTCTAACATCAACATTTCCAGTGATGCAGCAGCACTGGTTCATTTATTTATTCAAAAATAACTGATTAGCCACTTAGTGCCAGAGGTACAACAGTGAGCAAGAAGGCACAGTCTCAGACTTTGCTGAAGTTTTAGTTGAGATATTAAAGAATCGAACAAGTAAATATTGAATTTGCAATTTAGGTGAGTATTATGGGAAAATTCAGGATACTTTAGAAAGGGTAGAGAAATTTCAGGAAACTAAGTAGCTTGAAATAATTTTTTAAAATAAAATTTGTTCATTATTTTTAGTTTTGTTCATTTTTTTAAAATAAATGCAGCCATTTGGAAAGAGGTGTGCTTTAATTTTTGAAATACATATAGTTATAAAATCTTTCCACTTTAAATATGTTCCTGTTTACTTTCACGATTTTGAAAAAGCTGTGGTCCTACCAAAATCTTTACTGAAGGTAATGAAGTTTTAAAATAATATAATATTTTAAATAGCCCATAGCCCGTTTGGAAGTGTCTATACTGACAGATCCTTTCAATTAAATCGGAACAGACAGAAGCTGCAATAAATCGTCTCCAACACAGTCTGGCTGCTCACACACTGTGGCCGCCATCGAGATGCAAAACCACCGCCGTCACACTTTGGTCGACCTTTTTCTAAATTACAGAATTTCCCTATCTGCTGTGGCCCAAATGTCCCTCAAAATTCATGTGTTCAAACTTACTCCTTATTATAGTGGTATTAAGAGGCCTTTGCCAAGTGATCAAGTCATGAGGGCTCTGCCGCCATGCATAAATCAGTGTCCTACAAAAGCGCTGGAGGCACGTAGCTCAGGCCCTTTTCTGCCCTTCTGTTCCTTTCAGCATGTGAGGACACAGCAACAGGCACCACACTGGACACCTCCCCAGACACCCAGCGTGCCAGCTCCTCGATCTTGGACTTCGCAGCCTCCAGAACTGCGAAAAATAAATTTCCATTCTTTATAAATTACCCAGTCTAAGGTATTTTATTATAGCAGCACAAATGGACTAAGACACTATCCCTACAGCTATAACATCTAGATATAGCTTATGGACTTTTCTACTTTTTAAACTGATAAAATTTAAGTCCTTTCTCCATATTTTTACCGTTTTCTTAAAGAAAATTTTGCTCCTTCTTATTCTTCTTCATCTTCTTCTTCTTAGCAAACAATTCCAAGAAAGAGTATCAAGGATTGCTTTATATCAGTGGTATACTCAAAAGAGTTTTCTGCTTATCTGTAGAATGAAGACAAAAAATTCAACTAATATTTTTATTCTTGTTATATATTTTATACACAACAGAGATGTATCATCTTCAGACTATTGTGAACATGAAAGCATGTGTCATTGATTTAAAACTTCACTTTCCATTTTTCCCATTTTACAACAGCTAATCAGGCTGGACAAGGTGGCTCATGCCTGTAGTTCTAGCACTCTGGGAGGCCAAGGTGGGAGGCTCACTTGAGCTCAGGAGTTTGAGACCAGCCTGAGCAAGAGTGAGACTCTGTCTC
>NW_012150396.1:6048422-6050885 GCF_000956105.1 Propithecus coquereli | reverse complement strand
GTCCTCTCCTCCTCCCCCAAATTAAGGTAAACAAAAACATAGTACATAATATTCCACAGAACATTCTTTCTATATTTGCTGAACTTATTTATCAGAGGAACAACAGGGAGAATATAAATCTTTTAAATATCATACTAATTCCTCAGGGGCAATTAAATCTACGATATTTATGTAACAACTTAGGTAGAAGGCACTGTATAGTTGGACAGAATGTGTCATTATAGGAGAAGTAAATAACTTATACACACCAGGCAGGAAAACATTAATCAGAAAAGGCAGAACAGACAAGAAACTTTTCACCAAGAGCTTAAAGCTGCATGTGAAGCAGAAGTAATTCATTGCCAAGAGTCTAGAGACTAAAAAACATCGTAACAATGTCTTTTAAAGTTAGGAAATACGAACTTATGACAAAGACAATTTTTCAAAATTATGGCTTAGTGAAGTAGTTGTCACTGTTTCTTTGTGAGCTGGAAATGTAGACATATTTTTAAAACATGTTAATTAAAAGTAACAGTAATGACCTAAGAGCTCTGCAATTCAGCCCAATAAGTAACTGCCAGCCACACACACTGGAACAGCGGTTCAGGATACAAAGATGTCACGGCACAGCCTCGCGGTCTCAGAAGGGACGCAGGTATGCAAGGAAGTAAGTTCCAGCACAGCGGGGTAACGTGAAAGATTAACAACGTGTGCAGACTGCAGAGCTAGCAGAGAAAACGAATAATTACGAATAACTACATTTATAGAAATTCGAGGGAGGGAGGGCATAGAAAAAATTTCCGAGAGGAGAAGAAATCAGAGGTGAACAGTCCAACCAAAACTTTACTTTCTCCCACTTCACTTTCCATATTCCCGAAAAGACAACACTAGGTGGAAAAAAATGAAAAAGGATCATCACAGCAGGGTTTGATTTTATTCCTTGGCAAGAAATAAAGGAGAAGTGCAAGGGGCCAGAAATCACGGTCATTAGAGGAGGAGGTCAGGAACCCAAACAATTGTAATAACCAAAGAGAACGACTTTTAAATCAATTTTAAATTGAATTTAGAATCATTATGAAGCATTCTTTTCCTCCATATCTTCCAGAATGATCCAAATCTGACAAATATCGTCCATAAACTTATCCTGCACATTTGTTTCTAGTAGAGAGTAAAAACTGTTTATTTAAGCCGTCCCGCTTTTGATACGTGATCAGGGACAGGACCTATATGCCTTTAAATATTGAAAATTTACTTTCAAAACCGTTTTTCAAAGACTGTACACATGCTCTCCTACTGTGTGCCTAAGACAGCCTCTGAGAATAGGAAGGTGGGTTAATTATTTCTCAACCCCAGTAAGCTCATAAGCACACTAGAAAAATACATCATATGATTGTAGAACAAATACAAGGTAAAATCTTTTCACAGGTTACCTGTATGATCACATGAAAAAGAGCTCATACAGTGCTCACTGAAGGAACTGAAAATACGGGAAAAGCATGTTAGGATAGTATTGTTATGAGAATATTTTAAATAAAATAGATGTGGATCTCGGTAGCTTTGATTTTACAGGCTATCATTTGTGGGGTGTCTGTCGTGTCCCAGGTGTTTCATTAAGTGCTTCAGTTTCTTGTTTAGTTTTCATCATTGCCTTGCAAGTGACTGATACTTACCCAGTTCGCTCAGGAGGGTGAGCTTGGAGCCCCAGACACACCTGACTTCAGAAGCTCCCTCAAAGTCTGGGATTAAATTTAATGGGGGTCGGGGGAAAAGATACGGGGGACTGTTGAGGCAGAATCGTCTGAATGGTGCATAGAGCGGGTGATCCAGGAATTTGAAGTGAGAATTCTGCCATTTTTTATGTACAGGAAGAAAGCAAGCACTTGCTTGCAAGTATTGTCAGGTTACCCAATACTCTGTTTTCCTCCCCTCTGTATTTGACCTACATAATTTTCAGAATCTATGTGTGGCTAAAAGTCAAGCAACCAGTTCATTTGACAGATGAGGAAGCCAAAGACCAGCATGTGAGTGATATAAGCTGTGGGGGTGCATCGTGCCTACAGCGTTCAATGCCCAATAATTTGTGGAGTTTTTCAGTGTCACCTGCAAATATTTGACGTGTTCGGCCTGCAGGAATAAAGCATGCCAGGAATAACCGAAACATTGCTCTTCCTGCTATTTCTAAGGATTCCAAGAAACTCCATAAAACAGCTTGCTTCCTCTCCAGAAAAGAAGAAAGATACATTTATTGTGACGGACTATCTCTTCTCCAAATACTTGTCATAAATTAGTCACTGCTTCCCTAACGCAACTCTAAATTCTCCAATCCAGAGAAAACAGCTTCATTTGCTGTCCCTCATGTGCTTTCCTTGTCCGTACCAGGTCCCCACGGTGGTGTCGTTAAACCGTGTCTTTCACGACCACACCGTATTTCAGTGAAGCCCTTTAAATGATTGCTCAACCTCCAGAATGTCATGGAACACAACT
>NW_012150396.1:6033361-6039832 GCF_000956105.1 Propithecus coquereli | reverse complement strand
AATTTGAAATGGATCATTAATTAAAATTATGGAGACTTTTTATGTAAGACTAAAAAAAGATAGCTTTACACATATTTGAGATAGTTTGAGATATCTGAATGCATATTTTAATTTATTCATTCAAAAATGTTTGCAGTCAGCTATAGATAAAGTAGATGAATTTTTAATTGCCATAAATCTCTAGCTGAACTAAAAAAAAAAACAAAAAGACAGAAAAAACTCTGATACAAGGTCAAAGTTGATAACACAGATCAGAAATCACTATTTCTGATTTCTAATCCTTGATCTCATTTTTCAAGCCTGGGCTTTTTCGAACAAATAGGAAATATGCTTTGGTGCTTGTAACTTAGACTAGATCTCAATCTTCTAATATTCATTAATATTAGATTCAGTATCACCATCAAATTATGATGAAATCAGTTGCTATCATTTTCAAAAGACAAAGAAAAGTAGACAAAGGGAAGCCAATAAAGGTGGAGGCAGGTGCTTTTGTAATTCATTAGCTATATTTGTGACAGCCTTTGAAGACAAACATGACAAGCATGATTATGACTTTCCTTTGAGGCCTGCATTCAATGGCAGATTAGTAACCTGATAAGTTTTCTATATTTATCTCCATAACAGAGATCCTTTCCAAACCAGCCAGCACAAAGCATGCTTTCTTTTTATGTTATTGCAACACCCCATGATAGGATAGGGCCATCTGGACAAGCTGGCTGGGGTCTGCGGATTACTCAGGGGATGCCGGTAGCGAATAGCTGTCACTCCCGTGGAACTGCTCGGAGGCAAAGGAACTTTTTCCTGAATGGACAGCCTGTTGTGCAGAATGACTTTTCTACGATTAAACCATTGCTCTTTTAAGGTAGAAGAGTACCCTATTTTGTTTGCTTACCTGAATCATTGGAGAGCAAAGGAAAACAGAGCACTAAGCTAGGTTCCTATTTCGTTAAGCGTGGCAGGGAAGGGGAGTGGTGGGTAGGCTGTCTTCGAGGCATATACAGATGTTCGAAGTCTCACTCCAAGGGAGTACACTTCCTATTCCTTGGACTGGCGAACATCCATCCTGTTCCAGCCTAGAAAAAGGGAAGCGAGTGGAGCGTGGCCGCCTTGGAAAGACACAAGCCACTTCTAAAACATGTGCTAATTCTTCTGTCTTTGAGTAAGGCTTCTTCTTTCCAACAAAAATGGTACTCTCTCGCCTTCTATTGGGTAGTTATCAGTCAGGAAATTTTTCTCGATCAATCCTTAGATGTAGTAACATACACATGTTGGCTCTTCTGGGCACCAGAGCACACAGGTTGCCGATTTTGCTCTGTAGAAAGCAGAGCGTGGTTGGAAGAGGCAAACGTGAGAATAGCGAGAACAGATTTTTCTGCTGTGTCCAGTTGAAATCTCTTTCAAGTTTTCAGGTATGATTTCCCGAGCCAATCGGGGAACAAACACCCATACTTTTTGTCATTAGCTTGGGGATGGAGGCAGGTCAGGAACTCTCACTGAGCCCCAGTGACCAGTGTCTAACATTTGGACAGGAAAATTTACTAAAATATTTGTGTTTCTCCCCCTGCATTTTTTCCTTTTCCATTTCCCTGCCTTAGGTATATTTTCAGGCCATAAAGCAGAAGCTTCTTGAAGTCAATGACTTCCTATATTTTCAAAAAAAAATAAAATCACTGAAGCGAAAGTATTAGGTATTCCAGAGGGAAGGAGAATGACTCTGTAGATACTAAGGGAGAGATAAGATTCCCAAAAAGTGGAAAGAGGACAAGAATGTCCGATTGGCAAGGCCTCAGAGAGAAATGTCTGTGTCATACCCTCACCAAGGCCTAACTTCGAGGATTGGGTTCCCAGTCTTGCCAAAGATTCACTTCCATTCCCAAGTCAGTCGAGAAGCTGTGAAGCCGTCCCAGCTTGAGGGACCGCTCAGATGAGGGTGAAGGACCTCTCACCAGGGAACAGCAGGATCCCAGCTCTCCTCTGCTCCGGAAGACGCTTGGCTCAACCTTGATGGGGGCGCGGGTTGCAGAGGGGAGCAGACCTCATTGATAACTCAAGTTAAAGTCCCTTCAAGCCAGGAGTCCAATTTCAACCGATTTTAAAAAGATAACAAAATGCAACGTTTTTTTTTCACAGCTGAATTTGTAGTTAGAACTTCATACTCACTAATCAGAGTTTGCCTCACTTAATTCCCAAACAACTCCTGTCACAAGTATTCCTTCTCCTTTATCTCCTGGATGACTACCAAAGTTACCTATGGTTTTGCTTTTGGGTCTCAGGTACACAGAATGAGTTTAATCATAATCCTTGGCTTATGATACATTCTTGTCATTGGTCCAAATTGACCCTCTATTGTGTAGTTAACAACTTTTCATTTATTTTTAATTATATAATAAATCGCACATAAACTTACATTCAAAATAAAAGCTAGGACCTTGACAGACACCCGGTCACCTCCCCCATACCATCCCTGTGCTTCCCCATCCAAGGTAACCGCCACCTGAGCTCCTGTTCATTTGTCCCTGGCTTCTTTTTTTATATGATTTTATTACATATATATGTCTATTCTTAAAATGTTTATTTTTTATGTTTTTAACATTATGAAAGTGGTGTCATGGTATATATACACTTTGGGGACTGACTTTTTATACTTAATATTATGTGGCTATATTTCTGGGTGGGACTGTAATCTATTCATTTGACAGCAATACAATAATCCATTGTGCGACTATACCATGGGTATTCGTCCCTCACCCAAAGGGCCTTTGGGTTGTTTCCAGGTTTTGCTGTTACAAACAGCATTGTTAAGGACTTTGTATACGTCTGTTACCAAACACTGGACTTGCGCCTCTGTTCCCCACTGCTCTGCTCTCCAGCCGCGCTCTGCACTCCTTTCGGAAGGGCATCCCTAACACACGCACCTTGGCTGGAATTCAGGGGGTTGCACTGCGTCCACAGAGGACCGGCTCCACCGAGAGGCCATATGGAAAAGCGATATGATTCTATGACAGGAAAAGGAAAAAGTATCCAACGGAGAGAAAACAATGGTGACCAGAAGCAAAAATGAATAAGGTGGCCTCCACCCTGAAACCTATTGGTGTCCCACGACGTGAGCCACGGGTTTGAGAAACAGCAGAGTAAGTTAGCAAGTTAGGAGTCTCGCAGCCACGTGGCTTGTGGAGGAAGGGGAGCAGCCTCCAAGACTAGGGAGCAAGCGTCAGGGTGAGCCCTGGCTCGGAGAGGCCTGGAGGAGGACCCACCACCGCCTCTGCAGGCTTGGGCCAGTGGTGCTCAAAGCCACGCTTTTGCTGGCAGGGGGAATAAGGCAATGTTCTCCTTCCTTATGCCATCCTCAGAATTATCCTTAGTGGACATTAATCATCTATATTAGTATGGTGAGACCATTCTGTAGTTCAGATATTCCCAGGAAAGCAAAGGTGGGAAAACAAAGTATAAACCAACTTGGCAACATTGCACGAATCCAATTACAGAGCAACATGTCTGTAAGTAATGTCTATAGTATCTGTACGTAATAAGTGATTGCTATTGTAAACATGGCAAACACAGACCTAAGACCACCAATAACTTTTTTCAGCATTCCCGTTTCCTCAGTACTGAGTTCCACCATTCGGCACAGATCAAAAGACCTCTCACAAGGTGGCTCTTGTTCCTCTCCCCAGCCTCATCTCTGCCCTGTCCTCACAAACGCCAACCATGCTAGACATCTAATGCTGGCCCCTGAAGTCACCGTGCTCTGTCAATCCTCTTTGTTTATCCTGTTCCTACCTTTCCCCACCCCATCCACTGACTTCTAAACAGTCTCCGGGACGCACCTCAAGGCCGCTCCTGCCATCGTTTAGTTTTACTTGGCCCTTCGTTAGCCCCTGGGACCACCCCTCTCTTTCTTCTTCCCCTCTTCTGCCTTCCAGGCATGCAAAACACACCACCACGTCATAAATATACTTCTAGTTTGACCCCAGTCAAACTCATTTTTCCTCCTCTTACATTTTGAGTTCCCTCAGGGTGAGGGATACAGTAAATGGCATCTAGGAGACACTCAGTAAAAGGTGATATGAAAGACGTTTGGAAGGCCCTCCCCTACTCATCTCAACCTGACGAAACACTCATCTCCCAGACACCGAGAATTATGTGGACTGGTGGCTTCCACCTGCCACCTTTTCAGGAAAATTGCCCTTGGTTGACAGGAGCCAACTTGTCAGAAGTTGCCTGGGAAGAGGTTATGCCAACCTTCTGCTGTGGTTGGCCAATGACTGACTAATGAAGAGGTACAAAAGCCCCGCCCCTTCCCTCGGTGGGGCAAACAGCAGCATCAAGTGTGTTCTCAGTGTGTGGAGGACCGGACAAGGCCAGACTTCCCTGAGACCACATCCTCCCTCCACTCGTCCCACTCTCTACCCTGCTCTCCTCCCCTGCTTTTTCCTGGAGAGAATGTCCTCTATAAAGCACACGCAAGTCCCTGCTTAAGTTCTGCTTCCAGGGAATATGCTTTTAGACAGTTGGTCTTACTTAATTGAGTGTCACTGGTTTTTAATAACTTGTCCAAAAGAAGCTAATATTTGAGCTTAAGTCTCTATGACTGTACAATCCCTGTTTTACCACTATGTCAGACCTCCCTAATACTTGCAAAGTTCTAAGCATTAATTATAGGATGCAGAAATATATAATATTATATATACTATAACAATATATAAGAATATATATCTCTCTAGTCTTCACCACTTACTCACAGTAAGACGCAGGATAATTAACTTAATTAATTAACTTACCCTGAGTCTCTGTTTCCTCACCTGGTAAGTGGGGATGACTAACCCCTAGGTTTGTTAAGCCATTGAAAGAGACAATAGGTAAATTACCCACCATGTAACAAATGCTTAGTAAATAATTTCCAGTACTAAACAGTCTTGAATAGGGTATTTGGACAACAAAGTATACAGACAACCGTGCTAAATAAGACAAAAAATAGATAAAGGCATTTCTCTTATATTTGGCGGGGCATCCACTCAAGGCATAGAAAAGTTGAATGGACTAAATTCTACCGGTTGGAGCCCCTGGGGGTAATCTGTGTCAGCTTACAGAGAAATTTGAGTTTTGAAGTTGCACATTCATAAATTATAGAGAACGGGCTTATTACGATTAATGATGTGCTTACCACAGGGTCCATATGCTCACACTCAAGATGGTATGTTGGTTTGATTTATTTAAACCTGGAAAAGACAGGAAGCCAGAAGAGTGTCCTCCACTCAGACCATTTGAATAGAGGCTTTCTTCCCATTCGATGTTTGAGTGAAGTCTGGAAAATTGTCTATTTTACTCTCAATCGGGAAGTTTGCTTCTCTTTCCAGCAGCCTGCTACTCCCAAATACCGTAGACTGAAGGGCACTGCATTTTATTTTGAGAATACTGCAAAGTTATCTCCTTTTTTTTGTTTGTTTGTTTTTCAGAAAAAGGAGGCAAGTTGTAAAGGGAAAAAGCAGAAAGTTCCGAAACTTTGTTTCATCATCTGTTAAACTGAAAATCCCTAAACCTCAGTTCCAGTTCCAAAATTCTGTCATTCTAAAGTGAATTATTTTTCCCAACATATAAAAAGTAAAAATAAAAGTTCACCGCTTGATTAAATTTGCCTAAAATAACCTCTCTCTCCACCCTCACGCCTTTCTCCTGCTTTCCCCACCGCAGCCCGAGAGGAGAATGTGCCGACAGCCCGGCCAGGGACGGGGAGGACGGGGAGGACGGGGAGGACGGGGAGGACGGGGAGGACGGGGAGGACGGGGAGGACGGGGAGGACGGGGAGGTGGGCGGCAGAGGAAAGAGCACATGAAGGGACAGTTCCAGGGGAAAGTCGTTCTCACCTCCCAGTGTCTGGGTTGCCTTAAATCAGCAGCAATAACGCTCAAGTATCAGAAAGCAGGAATGATTTCTTTGCCTTGAGTGAAATGTAGGTTATTTCCAGTGACTGGGAATTAATGTTCTTGAGCTACTGTAGTCCAAAAATACTATCATTTCAGAGAATGAAACAGCCAACAGGACCACACAGAGTGTACCTAGGAAAAGACAAGGATAGAGTCAGTCTCTGCCAAGATATAGGAAAAAATACCTAGAAAAGATCAATTTGATTTAGAAGGGATTTATTCAGATCTTTTTTTTTTTTTAAAGCCCTGTTTAACTTTGTACGGCTCAGTGGAGAACAAAGAAAAACAACATATTTGGTTTAATTTTCCCAGGATGTGAAATGCTTTAGCAAACAAAACTTCCAACAAATTTAATCAGGCATTTGGAAGACTGCCCACAGTGAAACCATACATCTCAATATAAATTGGTAAAAATATTAGATACACTCTTGATAAGTGTCTTCTAAAAAAAATTATTATGATGTACCACCTCAGGCTCTTGGCAAAATCCTAAGAAAATCACAAGAAAAAAATGGTTTCAATTTTTATATCTGTGAAATGTTTCCTT
>NW_012150396.1:6016745-6031258 GCF_000956105.1 Propithecus coquereli | reverse complement strand
AAAGACTCACACAATCTTCAGATGTGAAAATTCCAGCGGCCTTTTTCCTTCTACAGATCGTTTGTTGAAATGTTGAACAAAACTTATATCAGCCTGACATCTGAGAACCTCACTGTTTACCTTTTCCAGCAAGAAAGTGCCCGTTTATCACTGCCCTTTATTTCCTATTTCTCAGCCCATTTCCTCTTTGTGACAAAACATTTTCCCCAGTTCCACAGCGACACAAGTTTCTCCCAATGGCTTTCAGTGCAGAGCTCTGTTAAAGGTTTTTGAAAGTGAAAATAGATGACACTTCCACTGTCTCCTCCGCCCAGTCCTGTATGCATTTCCTTTCAAGGGAGTATGTGATGTGCTCAGGTATAATTTCCTTTCTGGAGATGGCATCGTTTTACCTACAGTTTAAATGTTTTATTTTTATTTTTCGCTAATTGTACTACCTTCGTGAAATAGATTAAATAGATTAATGTGTATTTTCACAGTTCTTTCTGGATCTCTTTTCATAGTGGATAACTTGTTCATCAAGGAGCCCTTAAAATGTTGGTATTTTCTGCTTTAATTTCCTCATGCTGCTCTCTGACATTCGAGCATTCAGAGTCTTCAAAATGATCAGTATTTACCACCGAATTTTGATCGTTTTCATCTAATTTTCCAATTAGACATAGAAGTCTAAGTAATGTGCGGAGGAGTAAGCGTGTTCGACGTTAATCTTCTCCATTAACAGTCACTGGGAATGAAGTCTGTGCGGGACACTGCAACTGTTGCTGGGAAGACTGGCGGGAGCAAAACAGAGGCAGACGCGGCCTCCTCCATCTGCCATGCCTGAGCTGGGAGCCCAGCGGGTGAGACAGACACGGCATAAGCACAGAAAGGCACAGGGACTAATCTGGATAAATGCCATCAAGGAAAAAGAAATGCCAGGAGGGAAGAGAGAATACAACTGATCTGGGGGTGAAGGCGGCGCCATGTCACAAAGAATGTGAACCGGGTTCAGACAAAGGCAGAACCGCCATCAGCCGGTACACGGCCGGCTTAAACAGCCGGCTGTTTAAGGCCCCGAGCACACTTGTCAGCTTTCTTCTGGAAAGGAGCTGGCTGGTTTTTAGCCTGTGACCACCGTCCTCTCTCCCATTTGCTCTCTCCCAGACCAGAAGCTCCACGTTTCCCAAATGAGTGTGGTAAGACAATCCTCATGGCTCCTCTGTTAAAGATTTGATTTTCACACTTTTCACCGTAGACAACACTCGATTTTAAGTAAGCCATTTATAATGATAGCTCAGCAGAAAGGCATGAGCTTTTTGACCTAACACGAAAATCTTTGTCCTAATATTTGACTTACTGTCACGAATTTTGTCCTTATAAACCATCTTGGTATGAGAATCTTCCCCTAAAATCTTGTGTCGTCAAGACTCAAGCAAATAATATATTCATACATCTTCTGGCAATTATTTAAAAATAATCTCTAATGTTTGATTCTTGTATGTAGATTAATAAAACTTTGCCTCCTATTTATAGTGGGAAATTGTTTATAATAGTTTTTGTTTTCAATTTATTTTCTTGTGTTCCTTTTCCAGACTGACATGAAGGGAAACTTATTTTTCTACATTTAAATTTTCATGTATGTCTCTAGATGACCAGTCATGTTCTTAAATATTCTATACCTGATTAGACATAACAAGTAATGAAAACATAAGAGAAAAGGGAATTCCTATGTCTTGATTGTGCCACGATAGATATTATAATAAAGAGTAATTTCACAAAAACGCCCCCTCTGAAATGTTCTTTTTCCTCCATCACATCCACCATGGTGACCAATACCTTCTGTTCTCTCGTGGCCTGTTCCTCTTGATTTTCCATTCCTTTTCATCTCTGTCATCGACCCACTAGAGCCTCTCTCCGCTATGCTCAGACTAATACAAGAGCCTCCCTCAGCTGCCCTCCTGCCTTCTTTCTCCTCCCTCTCCAGCCATCTGGCAGTGCTTCTGGATTAATCTTTCAAACACGATGCTCTCCTGAGTGATTCATTATTGCCTCCAAGACAGATTACAAATGCGTTAACTAGCTGCGTGAGGCCCTGCACATTCTACGTCTCACATATTTCCTGACTTACCTTTCATTGTTCCTTAAGATCTTCTAAGTCCCCAGCTCCGTGTGGAACATCTCGCAAGCACTTAGTGAATGTCTGGGAATGAATAAACGAGTGTGTGCTTTCTCTTACATACCCCATCCATTCTATTAATACCAGCCATATCTTTGCATTTCGTCCAGATAGTCAAATCCTAACTTGCTTACAGGTCTAGTTTTGTAAAATTCATCGTGATCTTTCTACAGAGATGTTTCCTTTCTTGAACTCATGGGCTTCATCCCTTCTTTGGGAAATAATGTTCCATTTGAAAGAAGATGGAAGATAAGAGTAATAGCCACTAAATTTCTCTACACTGGCAGAATACACTATGGATTTGGATGTTAAAATATAACCAAGTAAAATCTGAAATGTGTTATAGGCTCAGAGTTATAGTAACATCATGGATGACCCAAATGTCTCTTTTATGAGTCTATGACTCACTCCTCTCTGACCCAAAATTTTGACCAAAAATACAGAGAAAAAAATTGTTCAAAATTGCTTACATAAAAATGTAAATAATCTGCCTGGATTTGTGGGCACTACAGCCTTCAAATAAAAGTGTGTAGGGATATAAGTAGAATGAGTTCAAAGGAATCTTTAGATGTGTGAAGAAATGTATACTCTGTTCTTCCCCCACCCCCAAGGAAACAGTGCACAGCCAAATCGTTTCTTGTGGATAGACTGGGGGCACACAGTTTAGGGTCGTACATTTAGAGTTTGCTTGGGTTTTAAGTGAGCCATTCAACTTCTGGTGAGTCTCCTTTTATAAAGATAATTATATCCTGCTCTTCTCATCAGGCCGAGGAGACACTTCACTTTCTGACCTTTTTCTCCCCCAGGTGTTCTGATGTTTGAATGGGATGTGAACGCCAAGGCGCTCGCTCCAGCTTTCACTCGTGCTTTGCTACACAAATAACTCTCTTCTCTATCTGGGTTTAGAAAAATCCAACAGTACACTAACCCCCTTCCCAGGTTATACTATAGGAATGACCAGAGCACCGTATAACTGTATGGAGACCATTCCTCCTTGCCCATTGTTGTCTGAACGGTCCTTCTATATTGTAGCTAGAGACACATCACGTCTTGGATCAAATGCCTACGTAGCTTCTCATTTGGGACATTAGATATAGACTTCCCATAAGTCCAAATATTCACCTTAACCATATATGGGTTTCCACAGTGTGATTCCTACCCACCTGTTCAGTCTCCTCTCTCGCTGCTTTCTCACTTCATTGTACCAGACTATTTGCATTCCCAGGGACACTGGGTGTGTTTCGTGACTCTGCTTTTCTCATGTTATTCCCTCTACCAAGAATGCTTTTTTTCTGACTTTTTTGAGCTGTTAAAAGTCCTAAGCATCTTTCGAGTTTCAACCCAATCGTCAATTTCTATGCAAGGCCTCCCTCAATTCCATTGTTTAATTAATCACTCCTCCACTCCCTCTTGATATTTTACAAACACTTTTATAATGGAATCATGAGAAATGCACTACTGTTTTCCTTAACCCACTGCAATTTGGAGTCTGTTACAAGAACATGAGCCACACCCTAACTGGTGCAATGGCTCTAAATGTTCAAGGTTCAAGTCACTGACATTTGAAGCAAATATACAATTGCCATTAAATTTTCTTTCTATTCTTTTTAAATTACTGATAGGTTTTCATGATATAAAATTACCATGCCAAAGTCACCCTGAATAATATCTAGTTTGTTGCAAATGTGACTTGATCTCATCACATCGATCTCTTTCTTATGCTGCCTCAACATCTAAGTAACCTGATTCTGTATCCTGAATTCAGTTGTTCAACCAGCCTTAAGTGATACCTATGATATCTTAGTAGCATAACAGCCTGAGAGCACAAAGATAAATAGATCGTTCACTATTCATGGAGTTCATACATAGCCCAGGTAAAGGACGTACATCTAATCCAATAGGGTGATTGAGGTCACCCAATAGGGTCATAGAGGTCTGTACAAAATCAGAGAGTCCAGAGAAGGGAACCATTAATTCTTCCTGGTTTTGAAGATCAGGTACTGGTAAACAATGACAGTCAGTACAGGCTGAAGTGAGATCCAAGTACAGGGAAAAAGGAGATCCAAGTACAGGGAACATCATATACAGAGCTGCAGAGTCTGGAAGCAGGATGAGCTGTCATTCAGTGGGGGTGAAACTTAGTAAACAGGGGCAGGCCTGGGCTGCAGACAGGCTGGGGCCACATCACAAAGTGCCTGATCCGCCATGCTGAGGAATTCAGACTTTACCTTTTAATGCTATGGACAGACATCTAGTGGTTCTAAGCAGTGGAGTTATGTAGTTAGCATTGTATTTGGATGATATTGAGACCAGAACAAAAGACGCCAATTAGAAGGCCTTGACAGTAATCTAGGAATAATCGAAAGAGTACCAAAACTTAAATAGAGCCTAAAGAGGAGAGAAGGAACAACTAGTAATAATTTAACGGTACCAGCAAAAGTTCTTGGAGATGGGTTGTTTGTAGGGAGTATCAGAAAAAATGCTCAACATCTCTAATCATCAGGGAAATGCAAATCAAAACCACAATGAGATATCACTTATCTCCAGTGAGACTGGCCTTTATCAACAAGTCCCAAAACAATAAATACTGGTGTGGATGTGGAGAGATAGGAACACTCATGCACTGCTGGTGGGACTGCAAACTAGTGCAACCTCTGTGGAAAGCAATATGGAGATACCTTAAAGAGATACAAGTAGAAGTACCATTCGATCCAGCCATCCCATTACTGGGCATCTACCCAAAAGAACAAATGATACTCTATAAGAAAGACACCTGCACCCCAATGTTTATAGCAGCACAATTCACAATTGCAAAGATGTGGAAACAACCCAAGTGTCCATCAATACATGAGTGGATTAATAAAACGTGGTATATGTATACCACGGAGTACTATTTAGCTTTAAGAAACAATGGTGATATAGCACCTCTTGTATACTCCTGGATAGAGCTGGAACCCATTCTACTAAGTGAAGTATCCCAAGAATGGAAAAACAAGCACCACATGTACTCACCATCAAATTGGTATTAACTGATCAACACATAAGTGCACATATAAGAATAACATCTACTGGATGTCGGGCGGCCGGGGGCGGGGGAGCAGGAGGGGATGGGTATTTGCATACACAAAGAAGGCAAAGCGCACCATCCGAGGGATGGACACACTTGAAACTCGGACTTGGGGAGGGGAAGGGAGGAAGGGCAACATATGTAACTTAAACATCTGTACCCCCATAATATGCTGAAATAAAAAAAAAAGAAAGGATGGCTAGGATAAATCCTAGCTTTTTATTATGCTTTGGGCATCTGGTGATGGCAGAAAAAGATCCTAAGTGCAGCACTGGACAAGTTGAATTTAAAGAATCTGTGTTCACCTTTGATGTATAGCTTACTTTTAAACCGTGGTGGGAGTGGGGGTTAGAAATAATAAGAAGTGGTAGAAAGAAATGAGTCCACATAATCCCCTCATTCATTTGTTCTGATTCCAACATTCAAGCTTTTGGAATGACAGGTTTTAAAACTACTAAAATAAACATCTAATATAAAGAGAAAGAATAGTTGGCCTTTTCATAATCTTGAACATGCTTCTTTCTGGCTCCCAAAGGGATGACTTTCCAATGAGTTCTCCCTGTGTTGAAGATGGAATACAGAAACCGGTACTTGTTAAATATTAAAGGTTTATATAAATTGCACTTTAATTTCTCTAATAAACCTCTATAAACCGATATCATTATCCCAATTTTACAAATGAGAAACCCGAGGCCCAGAGAAGTTAATAGACTTTCTCAAAGTCTCCCAGCTGGTAAGTGGTAGAGGCTAGGTATAAATCGGCATTTGTCTGGTTTTAAAGTCCATGCTTCTTTTGTTATATGATGATGGATGTTAACTATTTAAAGAACATCTTGGTTCCAGAAATCAGGCTCAGGAAAATAGCTAATTATGGGAAAACTGAAGGGTCTCCCTGTCCCTTAAGCGATACCATACTTTAAAAAGCATTCCTCTACAGAAGCATTTCTGCCAAGTGTTCAAACTCAATTTCAGAAATGATCACAGCTATCTTATTTTATCCAGAAATCCTTCTGATAACTTGCTAGATGAAAAACTACCCAATCAAACAATAAATGACCAATCAGAAAAATGTAATAGTCATGAAAAATTTCTTCCAACTCTAATGGAGTTTCACACCTGCTAATTGGGAGGTACTTCACAAGTATTTTTAAATTGGACAGTCAACTGGCCAATACTAACTTGCAATGCTCCTCAACTCTGATAGAAGTTCTCGGCCAGAGAACTGAGAAGACTACAGAGGACGTAAGATTTTTCTTGGAATTCCTGTATTAAAAAATCAAAATGCCACTTAAATCAAGAACAAATACTACTTAATTGATAGATTACTATACTGCATGCCTTAATTAGCATTCTCTGTTGGCACTTTCCCTATCCAGCAAAGCACAGCAACACCCTGCCCTTATTCCTGGGAAACTTCAAAGCGGCCTTCACGTGACACGGGAAGACGTGAGCGGTAAAAGAACTGCTTGGAAAGCAGTTGTATTTCCTTAATAGCTCTAACCACACTATGCAACATATGTCAAAATTTTAAAGAGAACAGAAACTCCTAATGCTTTGTGCAATGTATACAGTTCCTGAGCTTTGATGTTTCTGTTTCTGCCCCTTTATTTGTACAAAGTTGTCTGGTTTTTTTAAAAAAAAATCTTTTATGTCTCATTACTGACCTGTCAAACATTATTTTAACTTAAAGAGTAGCTGACGCCCTGCAGTAAGCCTTGAAAAGCCTCCTGTTTAAAAACAATCTGCCATTATGCTGTACATAGTTAATGTTTTTTAATTACAGAGAAAATGTCACCGAGAGAAGTTTTATATGTAGGCTTTCACAGCAGAATGAATGTAGCCACATGAGAGTCCCAGCCACTGCCGTCTCTTGCCCCAGTACTAAACGCCTACATCTGGGTGCGTTGACGTTGGAAATTCAGAGCTTTTGAAAACCTTAGGGAAGTCAATGGCATCTCCACACCTTTTTAGCCCATGCTTTCACACCCCAAATTATTTATGCACTTTCACAAATTCAAAGTATTCTTCTAACTCCTGAATCAATTTTTCTCCTTATAACGAATTAAACATTTCTTTCAGGTACCATTTCATTTGGCTCAGTAAAAATTACTCCCCCTCCGCCGCCACTCGCACCAACTCCCACCGTGTTTTCTTGTTTGGCTAGCGTTGACTTGATGTCCCTTCCTTCCCCGACCCCCCTCGCCAGCTTTGGGCCCCCCGGAGCACACTGTTTGAAGTGTGTCCCAACAGCCTCCTCATTGAGGAGGAGGTAACCATGCACAGAAACGCTGTGTGACTCAGTGAGCTTGAAAGGTCCGAACATCAGAGGGAGGGAAGTGGGGGATCTGCATAAAAGAGGTTTTCTTCGTGAGCAAACCGAATGGAATTGTTCTGGAGGAAGTGCCACACGTTCCCATTCACGGGTGCTGGGTTATGCGGAAAGGCAGAAGGTAGCAGGAGATGCTGTAGCTGTTCTCTCTTACAGGGATTAAAAGCCCTGCATTATCATCGAGGGCGCTTCTTCCATTTATATCCTGCAATTGTCAGTCATTGTTTCTGAGAATGCTGTAGTATTAGCCTGGCATGTTTTGCCATTATGTGAACGACTTTAACGGATGAACGAGCTGCAGCCATAGTTTTCCAAGCCAGTCTTGCATGGTGAAATGCCTCGGAGGTACCCAGGAGC
The DNA here is from genome assembly GCF_000956105.1 of Propithecus coquereli. NCBI lineage: Eukaryota > Metazoa > Chordata > Mammalia > Primates > Indriidae > Propithecus > Propithecus coquereli. The sequence goes on along the minus strand of NW_012150396.1, from coordinate 6,023,350 downwards.
ATCCACAGAGACGATGATGAGTGAGGGCACTTTCTGAACAACTCCAAGCAACGTACAGACTTGGAATAAGGCTGTGATGATTTTTATTAGAAACTACTTCTCTTATTTTATTCTTTGGATTCCTAATACAAGATTCAGAAAGAGAATTTTTAATAATGGTTATCAGTATTTGAGTAATTTTCTCTGTGAGATTCAGTGGCTAAATTTCCCTTGTTTGCTAACGGCAACAGTTCTTAAGACCTTAGGACAATTTTCCCTTATGCCCTCTACCTTTCCAATTTTGATAACACACATTTATCCAAAAAGAGAAATTTTAAATGAAATAGGGTCACTGTCTATGCTTGAATCAGATCTGGATGCACCTTATTTAACTCCCTGTATAGTGAGAGAAGTTTCTAAACCATTTCTGAATATTGCTTACTATTTAAAGTTGAAAATTTTACACCATACACGAAAATAAACTCAAAATGAATAAAAGACCTAAATGTAAAACCTAAAACAGTAAAACCCCTAGAAGAAAGCATAGGGAAAAAGCTCCGTGACATTGGTCACAGCAATGATTTTTGGATATGACACCAAAAGCACAGGTAATGAACGCAAATTAAGCAAACTGCATCAAACTGAAAACCTTCTGCACAGCAATGGGAACAACTAATAAAATGAAAATCTAATCTATAGAATACAGAAGGGGAGAAAATATTTTGCAAACCACATATCTGATAAGAAGTTAATATCCAAAATACATAAGAAACTCATAACACTCAATAGCAAAATAAATAATCCTATTTTTAAAAATGAGAAAATAACATGAATACATACTTTTCTTGGGGGATAATATAAATGGCCAACAGGTACATGAAAAGGTGCTCAACTCATCAGGAAAACGTAAATCAAAACTACAAAGAGATATCATCTCACACCTGTTAGAATGGCTATTATCAAAAAGACGAGATAGTGTTGGCAAGGATGTAGAGAAAGGGGAACCCTTGTGCACTGTTGCTGGGAATGTTTTCCATTATAAAAAACAGTATAGAACTTCCTTAAATGTTAAAAATGGAACTATCAAAATATCCAGCAATATGACTTCTGGGTATATATCCTAAAAAAACAAAATCAGTATCTCAAAAAATAGCTGCACTCCTATATCTACTGCAGCATTATTAACAGCAGCTACAAAATGGAAACAACCTAAGTGTTCATCCATGAATGAATGAATTAAAAAATGTGCTATCTATATGTAGATGTCTATGTCCATATCTATCAACCTGTAGACACACAATGGAATATTATCCAGCTGTAAAATAAGGAAGTCTTGCCATTTGGAACAACATGGATGAAACTTAAAGGGAATATACTAAGTAAAAAAATTCAGAGAGATAAAGACAAATGACATATGATCTCATACAGAGATTTCAAAACAAAGTGAAACTCACAGAAACACAGAAGAGAATGGTGGTTGTTACGGGCTAGGGGTGGGGTAAATGGGGCCACGTTTGTCAAAGGGTACAAACTTTTGGATACGAGATGAATAAGTTATGGAGATCTATTATACAGTGTGATGACTATGGTTAACAATACTGTATCATATACTTGAAAGTTGCTAAGAAAGGTCTGAAATGTTCTCACTACAAAAAGAAAATGGCGACTGTGAAATGAAGATGGATGTCTTCACTAACTGGACTGTGGTGAGCACTTCAGTACATATATAAACCATCACGTTGCACACTTTATACAATTTTATTTGTGAATTATGCCTCAGTGATGCTGGGGGAAATTAAATAAATAAACAATGATCTCTTAGATTAAAAAAGTAAAAACAAAATGTATTCAGTGGTGGTAATCTTCTCCTGACCCTCATAAGAATTTGAGAAGTTGCATGTCTTTTAAGGACCATATTCAGGTAATACTAGCCAAGGCTCACTATAAGTTGCCAGCATGGCTTTAATTGGGTAAACAATGCCAAATCCCATATAACATAGCTCTCAACTTGGTTTACTATTCTTTCCTTCCCACCTGGCCAGAATCTGTGAAGTCTATCATGGAATGTGTGGTTAGTTTTTTCTTTGTTTTTCTCTTTCTTCCACCTACACTCGCTTGGTCTTTCATCCTTCCTTGGATCCTCTGAGGTTGTCCACTCCTCACAGAGTCTCACTTTTAGAGTCCTTCATCCTCCCCTCTGAAGAAGATACAGGACAGGTGCTCTCTTGTGCATCCCTCATATGGTTCACTGAAAATACAGTTTGCCTTACACTCAATAGAAGTATAGTTACTATCAAACATAATGTGTGTGTGTGTGTGTGTGTGTGTGTGTGTGTCTCTCTCTCTCTCCTTTTCTATCTTTATCTCTTTTTCAGTCTGACATGAATTAGGCATCTCCTATCAATGCCTCTTAATCATAAGGAATATATTTGAAGATTTTGAATGACCCCATGGAATCCCCTCACTAGACTTTAGGTGAAAAAGGTAACACCTAACCTGTCCCTCTTTGAGATCAATGGAGACTGGTAACCAGCAAGGGCACTCTAGAAAGAAATGTCTTGTCCCCTCATCCTTTTTTATATTGCTCAAGGCTTTTAAAGCTATAGAACTTGCTCTGGGTCATCTATTTGGAAATTTCTTCTTCGTATTCTAATATGTTAGAAATCCATACCTATTGTACCTTCATACCTCCGTCAAAAATACACATTTTTACATCCAATTGCAAAGTCACGAACAGGGCTTCTTTCTCTGAAAGTCTGCTCATTCGGTTCAGTTAGTTCACATGTTGGGAACAGTGTTTGTTAATGGTTATAGACCAGGGTTAGCAAATTCAAGCTTTTTTTTTAAGCAGAAAACATGAATGGATGACCCCAGCCAGGTGGAAACTGCACTATACAAGGCAGAATGTGTCTGTTCAAAGGGATAGATGTCACTTGGCTACTGTGAGTGCAATGACATCGGACTTTCTAATTTTTCAAAAAAAAAAAGTTGAAAATCCAGATTTTTATGTGATATCTCCGTATTTTTTAACGTAGGCTTTAATGTTTTAAAAACTTTCTTCAGGTCTCACACTAAAAAACTAGTGGGCTAGATTCATATATTAATAGAAGTATATGGGTTTGTGATTTTTACAGTAGAGGGTGCCCTCACCTATGCCCAAATGTCATTTACATGCATGTGTTTGCTGGCAAGGAGCTCAGGGGAGAGTAGAGGAACAGGGCAACTCAGACTCCTACTCTGTCCTGAAACGGTGTAGAAATGGCGGCCTTCCCCTCATACACAATTAATGCAGTTAGGACACTCAGTACTTATATGGAAGAGAGTGGGGTAGTGGGTAGCTGTGCTTTTGTTGTTCATATTGGAAGCTATTTTTCACTTTCCTTGTGCATTTACAAACAACCAGATGAATAAAACAAGCAGAACAGCTTTCCTTTAATCACACTAATCCTGGACTAAGCATACTCCTCTTCCTGCTTTGCTTTGGCTATTCAAGTGTTGGTGGTGATGTAAGTGGTGAAGGTCATTATCAACCAGAGGACTAATCCCCAGTGGGCAGTTGCATTTGCAACCTAAATTCAAAAAATTTTTTCAGATGCTTTGAAGCAACAAGGTTTAAGCTAGTAAATCTTGGATGCCATCCCAAGAACCCCAGATGGAATATTATATCATGTGCATAGATATACCACGACACCCACTCCCCTTCTCCCCCACAACACACACACCTTGGGAAAAATTGATGTTTAAAACAATGATCAATGGACTGTGAGTACAGGGAGTTCATTTTACCATTCTACCTACTTTTGTTTATGTTTGATGATATTTATGACAGAATGTTCAAAATGCAGCAAAGTCTTGGTTATGACAAATATTGATACAATCAGAACATTACCTTATTGGGTATAACTAATTTTTTATTTATAGGTAAACTCATTATATCATAGTCATCTTGTCAGGAAAATTGCATTGAATACCTAATGTTGAATCAATACTCCAAAACAAATGCTTACATGGTTTCTTATTTCCATTGGTTTACAGTTTGACAGACATAGATTAACTTGAGTTTTGATGTATTCTGGTTTACTATAATTCTGTGTAGACTTAAAGATGGTTTAACACATATGTGAGGTGATGCATATGTTAATTAGCTCAATTATGATAAATATATACAATTTTTGTCAATTAAAAATGAACAAATTTTGAAAAAAAATTTAATGAAAAATTTCAAGGGTATTTGCTACTGTCCCCCTAACTTATCATTGCTTAAGTACAGAATAGTGCATGGTAGGAAGTGGGGGCTCAAAAATGTTTATTAAATAAAGAAGTGAATAAAAAGTAGCCAAAGCAGAGGGTTAATGCTATACAATGATTCCGTATTTTAGCCTAATTCAAGCTCACACTGTGGGAAAGTGGGGTATCTTGTTGGCACACTTTGAAAGATACCATAAATCCCACGTACATCTACGTACACATCCGAATAGAGGCATGTGAACAGATGTATAAAGATTTCTTTTCAAACTTAGTTCTAAAGAGTTAAATATTTGTTGAGATGTATTTAATTACAACATAAAATCAAATTGTCTGAAGCTTAAAATCTTAATTTATAACAACGTGCTGTAATTTAGAACCCTGAACTCGTAATGTTTGAGGAAACACTGCACTTCTGAATGACACATACCTAAACAATAAATTAAAACTTTATGCCTTCGTTTCTAGAGTTTTTAAATGACTTGCAACAGAGTAAAAACAAACAATTTCAGGGCTGCTGCAGAGCAAAAGTGCCTGGTTATAACATTTCATTCTTAAAATTTCTTTAAACTTTGGGTACTGAAAGGAAGGATATTTTTATTTGAGACAGAAATGGAAAAGAAGAAATTCTAGCCAAAGTGTTGTCACATTAAAAACAGAACCAAACCCTCTTGACTTTCTCCAGTTTTTCCTTCCAGCAAATCAAAGATGCCTTACTTTACAAGGCCAAACTGACTGTGATCTGCTTCATTTAAAACCCAGGACATGTAGGATGGGCCCAGAAACACAGCTTCATTACGATAGCATATGATTTGAAAGGTGTGAACAGTAGGGATGTTCAAGACAGTTTGGTTAATAAGCATTCTAGAAGGAAATATAAATACTTACTAAAGCCAAAACACTTTTCCAGAAAGATAACATTTTCCACTTTAGGAGAATGTTTGTATGCTCACGGTAAAACACCGTGGGCCAGGAATTTTCCAATAGATTTGTTATTATAGGAATTGATGTTCTTATTGACATCTAAGAAATTTTGCCTATAGACAACATTTTCTGCTAGACTAGATCCCAGGAAATGACCTTCTAATTCACTTAGAAAGACAAACTTCTATATAAACTATGAGGCAATAGCTGGTATCTTGTAGGACCTCATTCAAAAGTAACATAAATAATACAAATACGGCAAGTCTCTGATCAAAAGGGACAGTAACACTCTATGAACCTTACGGCATTCCCCTTCAAAGACTTCAAAGCCTCTGATAAACAATATGTTCTGAGCCATTCCAATGACTGGAGGTAGATAAGGGGGAAAATACCATTCTCCTTACTGCATTGACATAAAATCCGAAAAGATTAAAAGAAAAGAGAAGTAGCCCTGACCCAGGCTTCTCTTTTGTAAAAAGGCACCATATGAATCTAACAAAATGCCTCTAACCACAACTATGTGCTTAATCTAGACAGAAACTACATATTTTCTTATTTATTTTGATAATTTTGGCAAAAACAAATTGTATCACTTAGTTTCCAACTCTCTTATATCTTTCTTCTCCAAGCGCCTCCAGATTGCCGACTGGGGTTTCCAAAACACAATCTGGTCCTTTCATTATTTTAGTTAAAATCTCTAGTGGATCCATGTAGTCTTCACTGGATTAACTGAAGTATCCTTTCAGTCGCATTCCTCGATTTATGTCACTCCTTATTAATTCATTCATTCATTCATTCATTCAACAAATACCTCTCCCTACCACATTCCCTACACTCTAACCATACCGAGATGCTTAATATTGCTTGTACAAGGTGATGGACTTAAATGTTTTCATATCCTTCTTGTCCAGTTTTACTACTAGAATGGCTTTACATTTGCTCATCTGACAAAAGAAAGTTCTAATTCATAACAAAATGAAGCTCACACATTTTATCCTTTGAGAATCAATTCTTAGTATCTAAGAAAATGAATAATTTCTCCCACATGCTCCTATGGCAATTTATTAATATCTTCAAAAGAGTACTGATTGCATTAGTTAATTAGTTGAATACATGTTTGTTTCTTTTACGGGATGTCAGGGACCATGGCTTATTCCTGTCTGTAACTTGCAAACAGAGAATGTTGCCTGGAATACACAATGAACTCAATGACTGTTACGGTTTGAATGTCTCCTCTGAAACTCAGGTCGAAATTTAATCCCCAACGTGGCAGTATGGAGACATGGGTGATCGGATCCTGAGGGCTCTGCCCTCATAAATGGATTGATCCACTCACGGAGTAGTGGCTTAATGGGTTAATGGATTAATTGGTTATCATGGGAGGGGAACTGGTGGCTTTCTAAGAAGAGAAAGAGATCTGAGATAGCCCTCAACATGCTCAGCCCTTCCCTGCACCA
>NW_012150396.1:6013596-6015000 GCF_000956105.1 Propithecus coquereli | reverse complement strand
AGAGTGACATAAGTTACTAAGAATCTCTGGCTTTAATGATAAGGTATATTTGTCAACATATCAATGAAAAACCATATTTAAATTCAAAGCATTCAAGGTCATTTCTGAATGAAAGCACACAATGTACTGTCAAAGAATATGAGCATGACGGGCTCATTTACCTTTAGATATAAACAACAGAATTTCCTTAGACAAAAATGATGCAATGTGAGCTATGAACTCTGATATGTAATGAATGGTTTCGAAGCCAGCAAGTTCTAGGAGAAATGTCATTCACAACACCAATATATGGGCTACATGCCAAATGAAATTTTTAGTCTGCTAGAGCATGCTTGAGTTTCAATTCAAGGAAGGAAGAATAAAATGGTATGTAGGATTATGCAGGAAATTTACATCTCAGAGACACGATAGGAAAAGAAATACATCTCAAGAGACAACCTCAGAGAACGGGGGAATTTCTGAGTCTTTCCAAGTTTCCAGAAGATCATCACACAAATTTTTGTCTGCACATACAAATTTGTTAAAGAGGTAGGAAGGAGGCAATGAAAGGACTTGGATGAGAAATTTTCAATCTGATTAGTAAATCTGCTAATTTTGCAGATCTTTTGGAGTCTCTAGAACCTGGACAGTCCATTCTAGATCTAGTGAATACAGAAGGAGAGACTTTGCCTTTTATTTATTTATTTATGCATCACCTTTGGAGAAGACACTGATGCAGGACTTTTTGTTTGGTTTGTTTTTGAGTCCTGCTCATGTGCAGTCCTCTTTAGGCTCATCTGAGACAGATTTATATAAGCAGGGAAATGTTCATTTGCACTAAGTACACATCATTTATCCTTAAGTTACATTAACTACTCGAGTCATCTTATGGGGAAAAGAGGATACTTACAATTGCTCAAAAGAAAAAACATGTTTTGTGTAGGTTACTACACTAAAGTAGCAGTATATATAAAATGTGTATAAAGAGCACAAGAGGGTACATTCAGAGTCAAGAAACATAATACATTTTGTATCTTTTATAGTTTTTCTATTGAGCAAAACATTATTTTTCAGCTCTTCCATCTTTGTTCTTGTTTTGAAAATAAGTGCACCTACCTCAATGTTGATCCCAGTAATTTTCATGATTTTTGTGTGTGTGTCATGTCTTTAAAATGTGCTAAAATTTATTTCCCTCCATGCAAGAGTATTTGGGTATAATTCACATATATCCAAAGCTTCAGTGACATTTGGTTATCATTAAATGGCTACAGTGGAATTTTCTTTTCCACTACAGCGGAAAAGAAAAAAGGAGAAGCATTCCACTTCTTAGGCACAGTCACTCAGAACTCTTTAACTCCCTTATAATCAAGAATTTCTTGTTCCATTAACAGAACAGTAATTTTCTTAGATTAGAAAAGTAAAAAA
>NW_012150396.1:6009389-6011516 GCF_000956105.1 Propithecus coquereli | reverse complement strand
TATGAGTGGAGGAGAAGAAAGAGAAGAGATAAAGTGATGATGAAAAAAATCATTGAGCACTGAAGGTAAATAAAATAGAGGTAGTAATTAGTGAAATTATAAGTAAAAAATGTGGCGATTACTACATGATAAGATTAAAGGAGGCTGACCAAAAGAAGAGAAATACAGATGAGAATGTAGCAAATAAAAAGAAACATAAACCAAAGGCAGACTCTGCAGGCAGGAATAAATTGAATACTTTGAAACACACACAGCAGCAAAACATTGAAGAAATATGCCAACTAAAGAATGAACACTGTTCCTGAGCATTGTCTATGCAGTATTTTGGGGAAACCAAGCCCGGGGTCACCACCTTCTATACCATCACCTACAAAGGTTGATTTAATGTATGTTATATTCACAACAGTTTTTATTACATCACCAGACATTTAAAATCCAATCATTTCAAAGTTACTGATTTAATAGTCTCGAATCCATGAATTTACTTAGTAGATCAACAAACTCAGACAAAATGAACATAGCTTTCCTCCCAGAATGCTTTGAGTCTTGACGCCCTCGCCATTGCTTTTGGAAGGAGGAGACAGGTTCGACGGAGGAGGTTATGGAGGGAAAGGTGGTGATGAGCCTTTCACGGGCCCGATGGAGGGAGCCAGTGCTTCTCTTTCATGTGCACTTCCCAAATAATTCATTCATGTTTCTTCTCAATAGTTCACTTTTGCAGGTGGCGTTCCGTAGGTCGCCAAATTGCTAAACCATTGGTTTTCAAAGCGTGGTCGCTCAGACCAGCACAATCAGTATTACCTGGGAATGTTACAAATGCAAATCCTGGGGCTCTACTCCAGGCTTGAGGAATCAAAAATTCTGGGAGTGGGGCCCTGCAATCTGTGTTTCGACAGCCCTCCAGCTGTGAGTCATGCACGGTAAAGTGTGAGAACTGCAGGGCTAAAGAAACAGGACTAAGAGGAGCCGGCGTCCGCTCATCCGCAAGTGTAGTGAATGCGTGTGACTGTCACAGGAACAGAGGCAGGGTTAGAAAAGAAAAATGGAAAACTGCAGAAAAAGAAAATAAGCAAGTGACATCTTCCCACTTCCTGGTACCAGAGACTCAAATGTGAGTTTGAGTGTTCATATTTTATTTTATTTTTTTTGAAAATTTACTATTTGTACTTTTGTGTCTATGCTGGTTTTCATTCTTGGTTTGTACTGAAAAGAGAAAATCCGACATTAAGTTTACTGAGCAAAATGGTACTAAGACTTCATAGTCTCTAGACTTTCCTAACTCATTATCCTCAAACAGACAGCATAACTTACTCCCAGTTCCTAAGTCATTCTGCAAATGATCAAGTTTCTTCTTAGTTTTAGCTCTATACAGAGATCGACATCGCCCATGCAATTTAGTCACCTCTGAGGTGAAACTGCAGCTGTTTAAACAGTGCATGGCCCATAACAACATGACAGCACAGGGCAGGAAGCAAAGAAGAATTCTATTTCTAATTGAACCTCTGATGGGAATTGAAATGGGTGGTATTTGATTTCTTAGACTAGAATTCATTTGCTTATCGTAAACGTTGCAGGAGCATGCTTTCTATCTTCCGCCAAGTACTGTCACTCTTAAAACCACTTCCACTCGTGCAATTTGTTCTTTATTGCCCCTTTTCATTTTTGGTTTTGTTGTTCCTTTGAAAGCAGGCCGTTTTATCTTTGAGATGTCTCCACGCTGTTACGGGCTGAAAATTACAACCTGCTTCAGAATCAGTAGAGATGATTTAGAGAAAAACAACGAAGATGGTGCTAAAAACACGGGCTTAAATATTGGATTATTTGGCTTGAATGAGAGAAGATTAAGAGATAGGTTAACCACATAATTTCCAGATTTTTACATCTGAAAAACCTTTCAGGGAGAAAGCAGAGAATGGCTATTATACATTTTGCCAAGACAACAGGTCCACACTAGGACTGTCAGGAAAACAGGAAATATGTTCACTCTATGAATAGACTTATTGGTTAATTTCAAGTATATGAAAAATTTTATTGAGAAAACTATTTATCATTTACTCTCTTTATCCATGGAAAACCAAACAGAAAAGCATGATAGTTTTTTTGTTCATTTATATATTTATTGAGGAC
>NW_012150396.1:6008106-6009339 GCF_000956105.1 Propithecus coquereli | reverse complement strand
ATACCACAACAGTTTTCTCCTTAACAAATTACAAATATATAATTCTTGGACCAATATTTTATAACGGAAATAATAGATTTGGAGCAAGATTATTCTATTAAGGACCAATGTTATAAATTTGGTTGAATCATTTGCTTCCCTAAGTTCATTTGTAACAAAGTCTGTCCAGAATAACATACTTTTGTTGACTTTTAGTCAGCCTTTTACTCTGGGCAAAAACCAATGTCAACACCAGCTAAGTGATACCCTGGAACCAGTCCTGGAACTCTATATAAGATCTACTTGCAAGAGCCACAGCTCTGCTGGGAGAATAACAGCTGGGAGCAATAGCCTACTGACTAATCATATAACAATTTTAAAGGGCACTAATCTTTCTGTATTTTTATTCTACCCACTTTTACATATTTCATTTATTTGTTCAATTAGCACAAATATGTCCAATATTAAAAATAGAATGTTTCTTCTATAGGCTTTTGACATGACTGTATGTCACGAACTGTCAGGGCTCTCAAGGGAAAATTGGTTGTTTGCCAACTATTACCAGAAAGACTTGCTTAAAATCATTCACTTAAAAAATTATTATTTGGATCAGTTATGTTTCCAAATGTAATTGATTATAGCAACAGCCTATAACAAGATAATTAATTTATTTGGTTCCTTAAGTGTACATTTCTCATGTACATTTCTAATGAATTTATCCTGGCAGACTCACCAAGGAAATTAATTTCTTAAATCAATGGTCTATGGTGCATTTGATGAGATATTTTTTTTTCTGTAGCCATAGGCTGGTTTCTTATGCTTTAAGAATGTTCCAGTCTAATAATTTTTGTCACATGGTGGTGAAGAACTTTAGAGACAACGATTCACTCATTCATACGCTAAAAGAAGACAAGAAACTGTTTCTTCATTAAACTCTTAGAACTGCCGACTCTATTGGCCCACCTCAAAGTAGAGATTGGATGGCCATCTGTTCAAGAAGTAGTGTTGATTTTTGGTCTCATTTTCACAAGAGGTTGTCAACCCTGCAGTTCAGTTGGCTGATTTTTAAAATACAGAGTCTGTCCTTAATCAGTAACAAGAAATTTTTCCTTGCCAGAGAACATACTTCCAAACTGTTTGCCAGATAACTTCCATCAGAAGCCATTTGAAAGGAATTTTATTTCTGGAAATTGTTTTGAAAAGTGAAATGCATGCCTCTTTCTAGACATTCATGCTTTTAACCCCTAAATCATG
>NW_012150396.1:5993575-5996266 GCF_000956105.1 Propithecus coquereli | reverse complement strand
CTCAGCGTGAGAGAGTGGCATAAAGAAAATTCTCTTCCTCCCTCCTGCAGAGACTAGAATTCCATCACACCATCATCTCTGCTTTTTCCCCTTCCTCCCACAGAGCTTAAAAAATCTGCCTAGAATGTACATTCCACAGTCCTCTGAAGTATTATAGTAATATTAATAAATTCTTCACATGACATTTGGACAAAAGCCAGCAATAGATATAAAAACCGAGGTGTCTCTCAGGTCTGAAATGGGTTAAAAAAAATCTCCATGTTTTTCAAAAAGGAAAGCTACATTTTGGTAACTGTAAGAGCAATGATTTAACAATGAGTATTAGGCAACTAGCTTATGCTAAATACTCTGTGACTGTATTTCTTTGCATGACAGAGCATAGAACTAGCATGTTAGTTAAAAGCTAACATTATTCTGACTTCATGCAAAAGGAAAGAAACGGTTGAATGAAAGTCAAGCATAATGATAAAGCCTCATCTTGTGCTAAATTATCCCTCTTTTCCCTTCCAGGCAACAATTCCATATACACAGGCAGATTCTTTCAAGCTTCTGAAGTGCTGTTTTCTAGAGCTGCGCTGCAGAAGACCCTGAATTTGTTCATTTCTCCTCCCAGTTTTTGTTTAGAAAGCCATACGCGAGTGTGTTTTATACACCCCCACACAGAGTTCAGAGAGATTACTAAACAAATAGCTATTTGATAGAGAAACAGGGGCATACTCCAGCCAGTAGAGTTTTGGGATTTCACTATCATTATAATCCTCTAAATGATCTTGCATTTATTTTTACCATACACATTTCTTTCTTCTTCCCTGCAAGAAGAATCAGATAAGTGGAGATGCGGGGTAGTGATGGGCATATTGGGAGCGTTGGGCATCACAGGTGAATGGTGACGAGAGAGAGGGAGTGTTGAGGAGGACAACAATCCTAAGACAATGCTGACACTCAACCAGCGTAGCACTGGACAGAAGTAAATCATGAGTATGCTTGAAAGGAAAGAACCACATATCTGGACCATATTTCCTTTCATTTTCACCTTCTCACGGAACCTACTTCCACAGGGGTAATCAGTGCAACCTCACTTACAGATAAGAAAACTGAGCCCCAGAATTATTAAAAGTCATGCAGCTATAATCAGAGCCAAGACTCAAGTTCTCTGTGCTTTTCCTATTATGTCATGTCTTCTCATTACTCCACGTTTCTCTCAATGAAAGAACCATGACATGGTAATGAAAGTCAACACAGTCAAAGAAAGTTTTATTTGCCCAGTGTCCAAATCCAGAGTGTTCTCTCAAAGTAACAAAGGAAATCCAAAACATCCTCTCACAGTAACAACTGAAACCCAGAATGTTCTTTTAGAGAAACACACCAAAACTCAACAACAAAGCCTCTCAGTGCAGTGCTGTTCCAAATACCTTCGAGCCAGCTAGAGAAAGCAGAGACGGGGAAAGCTTATCCGAGCCCTCCCAACCCACACAGAGCGCAGACCTAGAGGAGCACTAACCATCAGACACTTGAAAAAAGTAGAAGGGGTACGACGGACATCCTGAGAAATAGGACCAACTGCTGTTCTCCTGCCCCCAATTTTCTCACTCTTGTCCCACTCCCCTTCTCCCACGGCAGATGCCATGAAAACGATCATGACTTTACGTGGGCCGTGACTTTACAGCCCTGATGCTCAGGCTCCGGTCTCCTGAAAATCCAGGGTCTGGCTGGATTTCTGGGTCACTAACATCCAAGTAGAAAGGATGCAGAATGCCAGCCGCAGCCGGAGCAGAGTAATCCAAGGGCCCTTTGGCCTCAGAGTTTCAGGTAACTGTAAGCAGACGTGGAGGGCACTGTAACGGCCAAACGCCCTGACTCAACGCGAGACCCTCTGTAAGGGACATTCAACTACGCTAGCGAATGTACTGGAGTCAGGCTGCCTTCTCATCAAAGCAGCAGGCTAAAATAGGAAAAATCACAGGTCATCAACTTCTGAAAATATTTGGTGCAAGGATGCCAGGCAGGGGAAAGAGAACCAGGAGGCGTGAGGGAAGGAGGCAGCGATTCTATTATGCATACCACATAAGGCAAGTTGATTCTTAGCAGGCTTCAGGGAAACGCAGACCTCGATTCCAACCCTAGCCCTCTCTCTCTTATAAGCCACGTGGCCTTGAGCAAGTTATTTAAACTCCGAACCTCAGCTTCCTCATCAGTGAAATGGAGATGACAAGCAATTCCTCCCTCGGGGGTTGTTGTGAACACTAAATACATACACAAAACCCTTGTATACAGTAGGTGTTCAACAAACGTTAGCCTGCATAGCCGAAGTTGATCCAAGAAAAATAGTTCATTGAGCTACAATCAAAAAGGCAAAGGAGCCCCGATAAACAAATATGAACTGGAATCCATGTTCCAGCATGACCTCTTTTGGGTAATGTTTGAGATAAGTGAATTCTTGAAGCTCAAAATCACAGCACAGTGCCTATCATACTATGTCCAAATAATAAATGCTTGCAGTAGAAAAACTATAGCTAAGTGGTTTGGTTTGGGAGGCCTAACGCCTGACGAGCGCATGGCAAGTCCCCACAGCAGAAAAGTGAAGAAGAGTTTCAGGCTCTGCGGGAACAGAAGAGCCTGAACAAAGTACCTCAAATACCGCCACCCTATTTTCTACGTTTACCCTCTACCCTTATGGATCGAAGCTGATGA
>NW_012150396.1:5989541-5993525 GCF_000956105.1 Propithecus coquereli | reverse complement strand
GTAGGAAGGTAGGAAAGAAGGAGGGAAGGAAGGAAGGAGGAGAGGGGGGAGGAAGGGAGAGGAAAACATATGGCAGAGAAATTTTCTAAGACAAGACTTCCCCAAAATAGTTTATGTCTTTAAGAAGTACTAAAATTAATATCAGCTTTTGTTATGTTTTCTTATTTCTTCCAGATCTCTTGATAAAAGAAAAAAAATTTAGAATTATGAAGGATGGAGCACAAACTTCCATAAAGTGAGAAATAACATGGATTATTAATAAGTTATACCTCTATGAAAATATTAAAATAACATAGCTGATCAATTAGTGATTTCAGGATTTTTAAAATAAGTTTTATCAGGGTCAAGAATCTTAAGCAAATTGTTAGTTCAGAGATCTTTTTGTCTCTTAGTCCGTTGACGCAACATTGGATAGATACGTCCTAAGGATCATCACACGTACAACATGATTGGCTGCACAACACTCGGTTATCTGTTAAATATGTACTTTCCTCTTCTCTCACTGTAATACTGCATGCAACTCATGAGTACTGCCAAACAAGTGATGCAAAAAAGTGTCCCTCGTGGGGAGAGATTAGTTCTGTCCAGCGTGTCCTTGGAAGGCTTCACAAAGTAGAGCTTTGCTGAATGGAGTGCGTTATATTATATAAAGAGATGAGGACAGAGAAAGTAGGAAGTCATAGAGCAAACCAATTTTCCTGATGATTTATAGTAGTCTCCCTTTATCCTCAGGGATATGTTCCAAGACCCCCAGTGGATGCCTGGAACCTCGAATAGTACCAAACCTGATTGCCGTCGATCTGACCACATTTGCTCTTCATGTCTTCCGCTCACAAGTTTAATGCTTTTTCCATCGTAACTAAGCTCTTACCATGCACTGTGGCCATAACTCTTGCAGTCTGAGGTGCAAGAGTAAAACTAGCGTGAATTTCTTTTCCCTTATGCACAGCTATGGGGATAGAAGATTTGATTTGGTCTTACCTTGGATCTTAGCAACCTCAGCATGCAATCCTTTTCTTCATTAAGTCTGGAACTTTCACCTTTTGACTTAAAGGAAGTACTGGATAACTTTTCCTTGGCATATCTGAATTGCCAGCATCACCACTCTTGTGGTTTGGGGCCATTACTAAGTAAAATAAGGGCTACTTGAACACAGGCGCTGTGATATGCTACAGTCAATCTGATGACATAGACGGCCACCACGTGACTGGTGGGCGAGGAGCATGCACAGTGTGGGTCCGATGACAAGGAGATGATCCTCGTCCCAGGTGGACAGGAGCAGCACAGCGCAAGATTCCATCACACTACTCAGAACAGAGCACAATTTAGAATGTGTGAATTGGTTATTTCTGGAATTTTCCGTTTAATATTTTTGGACCGCAGTTGACCACAGGTAACTGAAACCAAGGAAAGCAAAACCTCGGATAAGGGGGGACGGCTGTAATTGTGGGTCATGGTGACAGTGAAAGCCAAACATTTTATTTAGGGGAGATTTCCAGCTGGGAGGCTTCGACTTTATCTTGTGGGTCGAGGGACCCACTGAAGGTCTGTAGAAAGGGGTTTCAGGGTCTATGAAAAGTAGTCTAGTAGCAGCGTATAGATGAGAAGAATTGTGGAAACACGTAAACCGCACGGACTGTATTCTAGTTCTCAGAGAGTGAGGCTGATGAGGATCTCAATTAGGGTGGCGGTAGCGGTTGGTAGAGGGAAAGGAAAGGATAAATGCAAAATATAGTGTAAAAGAATAATCTAGATGATACTATTATTATTGAATATGAGGGTCTAATAAGAAGAGGAATTTAAAATTTCTATAGTTATGAGTGTCCCTAGCTGGGACTATTGAGGTAGCACTGATGGAAAAAAGCTAGTCTGAAGGGGGACCCATGGCGAAGCAGGGAAGTGAATGCAGGAGGAGAGGGTTTTACGTGGGGCATGTTAAATGTGATGAGTTGATAGGAAACCTCAGCAGAAATACCGAGTAAACAGCTGACCATATAAGCTGGCAGAGATGTGATGTTTGAAGCTGAGGAAACGTAGCATATCTCTGATGCAGAGAGTGTCCACAAACAGCCGAATAGGCCACGCAGAGAAACCTGGGTGTAAGAAGCAAGAAGATCCAGCCAAGGAGGTAGAGCGAGGAGAGAACTATTAGTCCACTGAGGAAAACAGGAAGTGCGTTAGGTATTTCTGAGATGGGATCTCATACAGGACATTGGTTAGTAGGTGTTAGACAGCTGCAAGGACACACAGGGATGCTGAGGCTGCCCAGGGATTGGCGACTGCAGGAAGCAGCCACTGTCCCTGGGGCTGGGAGAACAAAGAAGAGGCGGTAATGCCAGCACCTAGGTTTGGACGAGGGGCCCGCGGAGTTGGCGTTCAGTCTTTTTGGGGAAAGCTACTTGAAGGTGGTTCTCAGGTCTGCAGGCTGGGGGTGGTGGAGCTAGTCTGACAGGTGCCAGGAACTGTGTGGAGGGGACATCGTGCAGCAGATGCCAGGAGGGTGTGCCCAGGGAGTGAGGGAACTCTGGGGCATCTCGTACTCCAGCCTTAAAGGAATCATGCCCCGGCGACTCACAGAGGCTGAGGCTGGTAGTGGCAAAAGAAGCTGAAGCCTGGAGCCAACTGTCCGCAGTTGCTGGAGCAATGCTCCTAGAAACTGGGAAAACAGGAAGGAAGTGCTCTCTCTTCTCTCACTTCCAGTCTCTCCTTGGTGCCCCTCCTGGCAGAACCTAACAGGAAGCCAGATGATGAGGGAATCTAGGAGACTGTAGAGTTCCACGCTCAGCCTCAGGGGACAGAGTAGGAAAGGCCCTCTCGGAGGTGAGCTATAGCAGCTAAATAATCAGCACATCTAGAGAGGAACATGCTACAGAAACCAAAGGAAAAGTGAGGTTTTCATAAGAAAGAGAAGGAAAACTCCAACAAATGCTGGCAATATGTCAAAGAGAAAGGAGTAGGCAAAGATTTTAGAATTTGGTGATTAAGTTATGAATGAAAAATTCTTAAATGGGTAAGCGTGTTAGCAAATTCTCATTAAAAACTTTAGAAACTACTCCCAATGTCTTTTATTTACTAGTTATGTCAGTTTTACCATTACTTTAAAGACTTAAAAAATAGGAAATATAACCTTCATTACATTTATAGGGGATGATAAGTAACATTCCAAAATATCTGTAACAAAAAAAGAAATGAGGTGCTTTATAAAAGTATTTTACCAAAAGAGTACTGGCTCCCCCAAGAAATATATTTATGAAATATATTAGTCTCTACTTTTTCATTGTCACAAGTACATGTTTAAAATCCTTATTAAACTCTGAGTCACTGGCAAGATATGAGAGCCTATATTAGGATCCAGTGATTTAATATCGTGTTAGGGTGCCCCTGGCACTGCTGTGGAGAGCCTCAGCGTGAGAGAGTGGCATAAAGAAAATTCTCTTCCTCCCTCCTGCAGAGACTAGAATTCCATCACACCATCATCTCTGCTTTTTCCCCTTCCTCCCACAGAGCTTAAAAAATCTGCCTAGAATGTACATTCCACAGTCCTCTGAAGTATTATAGTAATATTAATAAATTCTTCACATGACATTTGGACAAAAGCCAGCAATAGATATAAAAACCGAGGTGTCTCTCAGGTCTGAAATGGGTTAAAAAAAATCTCCATGTTTTTCAAAAAGGAAAGCTACATTTTGGTAACTGTAAGAGCAATGATTTCACAATGAGTATTAGGCAACTAGCTTATGCTAAATACTCTGTGACTGTATTTCTTTGCATGACAGAGCATAGAACTAGCATGTTAGTTAAAAGCTAACATTATTCTGACTTCATGCAAAAGGAAAGAAACGGTTGAATGAAAGTCAAGCATAATGATAAAGCCTCATCTTGTGCTAAATTATCCCTCTTTTCCCTTCCAGGCAACAATTCCATATACACAGGCAGATTCTTTCAAGCTTCTGAAGTGCTGTTTTCTAGAGCTGCGCTGCAGAA
>NW_012150396.1:5976620-5977681 GCF_000956105.1 Propithecus coquereli | reverse complement strand
TAAATCACTACACTCCTTATTTTTTTGTGGAAATCGCATGCATATTTCATTCCTTTTATTTTTTATCTCTCTCAGCATGCATCTCATGCCAGACTGCAGTGGCTCACAAAAAGGATAAAGCTTTAATGTATGTAATTCTTTATAGTTTTTACATTCCTTTCATTTCATATTTGACCTCAATAACAATCTCAAGAGGAGGCAGATATAGGTACTTATAAACTTCTTTTATTTTTTCCGTTATTAATATAGACATTTTAATACTTTAATGTCCATAAAAATGTTATTAAAATAAATGTGATTATTAAAGAATCCAACACTAAGAGAATAATAAGTTTAAATCCTAGTTATTTCACTTAGACAAGTTAGCTCTCAACTCAAATGTTACTTCTCCAGCTGGGCCTCCTCTGATGCACACTGCCCCCAACTCCCTGCCCAGCCAGCCTTCACATCACACTATATTGTCTTTATAACACTTAACGGTACCTGAAATGATTTGTTTATGCATTTGTCACTTCTCTAATGCTTCAATCTCCTTCCATCACCACTCCCAAGAAAGCAACTTTAGGGAAATAGGGATCTTGTTCCCTTCCACCATCCTAGTGCTTTTTCTTCAATACCTAGAGCAGTGCCTGGCCTAGAGTGGACATTTAATAAATATGTGTGAATATATGAATGAATGAGCAAGATCTCTCTGCATTTTTTCTGTCCTGTAGAATGGGGACATTTATATCTACAAGTTTATCACAAACATCAGATTAGATAACATGTTAAGAAAACACTCATATCTTAAATGTGGCCACTTCATTAATCCCCCCTTTACTTATATAGCATGTGGGAGTCCTGCACAAAGTTTCCTCCAAGTCATGACAATGTTACCAGCATTATATCCCAAAAGCTTTCTAGGAATTTTTTTCAAAGAGGTAAGGTCACATTATATGCACCAATAAGTATACCTATAAAATAGCTCTAATTAAAACCATGAGTCACCACATCCATAAACAAAGCAGCAATCAGTACTGGCTCTAACTATATAGACCATGTGACCTCTGAAGAAAAGCAAA
>NW_012150396.1:5962920-5966095 GCF_000956105.1 Propithecus coquereli | reverse complement strand
TGCAAGAGGCTCCCGTGGCCCACGCTGGTCTCTGTGCCTGGAAAGTTCTCCCTACCCCCTTCACCTGGTTAACATCCATTCTTCCTTCAAATGTTGTAGCTCAGACAATCCTTTCTGACCCCAAACTATGTGAAATTTGTTCTGTTATTTCCTTTCTGAGAATGACATCCTCTCCCTTCATAGTATGTGTCTCTGTTTGTCCAGTTGTGTGACTATTTGATTGAGGTCTCTCTCTCTCTCTCTCATGGACTGGAAGCTTCATGAGGGCAGGGCGAGTCTGGGTTTGCTCTCCCTGGCACTGCTGCCTCACAAAGTGTTTACCTCACAGCATGCAGTCGCCAAGTATGGGTTGATTAGTGAGTGAATGCATGCATAAATTAACGAGTAATTAATTGTGGGGATTTTTTAAAGAGGAAAGTTATTTTAACATGTCTGAATTATGCCCATAAAATATTTTAAGTCTGGGAAATCAGGTGCTCTTTGTTTGCAGAGGGAAGATATGGTTTAAACAGACTCTTCCATATTTTCCCCAGTCTGCTAGGGGCGGACAGATAGCCCAGATTGGAGACAGGGTAGTTCCGTCTCAATGATCACTTAGACTCAGACTCCAGCTTCTCCCTGAATCCATGCCAGGTGTGGTGGTGGCTTTTGCGATGCACACAGCTTTCCTATGAGGTCATTACTGATGGAAACTATCAACACCTCTGCCCCTTGGGGAGGGTAAGAAGTTAGCTCCATTCAAATAAGCATTCCTCAGGCTCCTGCTTCGGGAATGTTCTCCTCCTCCTATTGCAGATCTTTTAGTTTGGGGGACAGGATAAAGGATGACACGAAGAGGGGAAAATCAGAAGAAACCCAATACAGCTGCATCGGGAAAGGAACCATGGAAGAGTTTCCATGTGTCTTAATACTACCCTTAATCACCCCCTCCACGTAATTTAATAAAACAATGAGAAATAATTCCACGTAGGTGCCAGTCTATTCTGGGCAGGTATCAGAAAGTGGTCACTCATTCTACCTCCCATAAAATGAGAATTGCTGGATGGTGAAATGATTCCTTTGCCTCCCAACACCACACAAAAATAGCCATTGTACAGTTCTAGAGATTACCATTGCTGTTATCATTCAATACAGACTGATTGTAAGCAAATAGATATACAGACCAAGATTATCAGATAGCACAAAAATGCACAGGTGATAAGAAGAGAATTCATTATGGAAAATACAACTAAGGAAAAAATTTCTTTTGTTATTTGGCTATCTTGATTTCCTCAGTGGAACATTTATGATGGTCTGGGCCTGCCTAAACATGGGTTCTAATAAATGATTATAAAAGAGACATCTGATTTCATTTAACAAAAATTTACTGCGCACCCACTATGTACTAGGAACCATTCTCTGCACAGGCTCTAAAATCATAACATACATTTCCCGATCATAAGGAGTTTACATTTTGGCAGAGTTGTTTGTCAAATGATGGGTGAGAGGGAGGCTAATTTGGAAAAAGGAATGGCAAAGAAGATGAGGCATTATTTGAAAATGTAAGAACAAATTATGTTTGGCAAAGAAATTCCAAGGATATGAACATAATGGGAGTGTTTATGAGAAGGAAAAGACTCATATTACTGCAAGTGATTTTTAAGAAGCTGAAAAAGAAAAGCTGGCATTTTAGAGAATGTAGACTCTTGGAAACCTTTGGAGGAAGTCTTTGAAGTTTTAGTGAGTGGGGTTCTGGTTAATGTTTCCATAGCAAGGCTGGGGGGCAGGTTATAAAGACAGCATCAGGGGACAAACACCTCACCCGCTCTTCGAACCCGGCTGCTCAGAGAGGAGGCTGTAGCCCAGGTAAGGCCAGAAGACACCATTGGTGTTTCTGCCGGGCCAGAAATTGTGGGACTCAGCCATCTATAAGCAGAGAATTAAATTCTTTACAATTAATATTTTAAAATAACACAAAAGTACCAAAATGTCCTGCTCTAAGAAATAGAGGGCAAATGCGAGTGGGCGGTGAGAGTGAACGTGAGTGCATGAAGAAGGGAGAGCTAACTCCTAAAACCGTGACAGGCCTGCTGCGGAAAGCCCATCGAGCAGGAACAGCCCAGCCCTTCACTGCACATTTTATCAGAAGCCACTGGTCCTAAAGCATCACTGGCGCCTACTGAATTTTCACCAGGGACCTAACAGAAAACATCTGTTCTCTTACTTAAAAGTAAATCAATTGATTGAATCAACGTTTGCTTGCTTTCTTCTATTAGAAGCCCAGCTATTTCTTTTTTTCTTCTCTCCTGACTCCTTTAATAACTTACTTCTGCTTGTGAGTTAAAATCTGGGATAAACGTGGGTCTCTTTCTGTGCCTACATGGGGAAATCAACTGCAGGTCAAGCTGAAATCATGTCAGAAATCCATGAATCTAAACAATTTGGTAATATTTTATATGTAAATTGAAAACTTTCATAACCACATAAAATGACCTCAAGCAGCAACTACATGTGCTTGTACACAAAATTCTCACTGCCTTGAGAAAATCCTGATTGTAAATATTAAACTTTTTATTTTGAAATTTGGCCTTCATGTTTAAACTCAGTTCATAGTTTTTGTAAAGGAGATTCCATAACATGGGCAGATTAGGCCTGGTTTTAGCTTAAAAATGGAATCTTTGTGATGAAACTTCCGAAGTTAAGATCCACATTGTCTTGTATATTTTTCTGAGTCAAAAGGAAGACCCTGCTCTATCCGTCAGTACACACTAAACAACATAGAAAACAGGACCTCAGGAAACAAGAATAAAAATGCGCCAACTACACGGCATGGTTGCAGTCATTCACGAAACTCATTCTTATGTAGCATCCGCCATATGCCAAGCACTGCTCTAGGCCCAGGGGACACAGGAATCAATGTCACCATGTTTGCCATAAAGGGTCTCATGATCTAATAGGGAAAAGAAATAAACCTCCAGTCATTTATCCTGAGATAAATGCTGTGCTGAGGGATATATAAAGTGCCATGAGAAAACAGAGGCCGGAGGGAATAGCTCCGCCTTCAGAGAACGTGGAGGAGGACTCAGGAAAGATTCCCACAGAGGCAGGCAGATCCG
This sequence comes from Propithecus coquereli, assembly GCF_000956105.1. NCBI lineage: Eukaryota > Metazoa > Chordata > Mammalia > Primates > Indriidae > Propithecus > Propithecus coquereli. Next base: position 5,963,000 of record NW_012150396.1, on the reverse strand, counting down.
AGCTGGACTTCCAGAAGGACAAGCTCCAACACTCACCTATTTCTCTGGCATACGTCTAGGAACTTGGCAAGTCATTTCCC
>NW_012150396.1:5902496-5962870 GCF_000956105.1 Propithecus coquereli | reverse complement strand
GGCCAGTTAGGTAACGGCATGTTTAAGCTGCACTGAACCTTGTCCCAAATTTAGCACATCACCTTGCATATACATTTTACTTCCTCTTAGGAGTTTTATCACATTTCTTTGCAGACAGGGACTGTATGTACTTACCCATGTATCCCATTAAAGCCTAAAGCAGTGGTTTGCATACAGAAGGTACTCAATAAATACTTTGTAAATTTAAAAAATAAACTGTTAAGGTAAAAATAGGTAATCATTGGGAAATATTTTTCTGCATAATTTTACTCCATAGTCTAGTGGCTTAAAAGATTCATTTATTTAGCTCCTGATGATGCTGGTTACAATGTATGCCGCACTCGGCTCAGTGGTCTCGGCTGGCAACCGCATATGCGGTCGACGGGCAGGTCCACAGAGGACTGGCTGATCCATGGAGATCTCAGCTGCGATGATTTATCTCTGTTCCACATGGTCTCTCACCCTCCATCAGAGTAGCCTGGATTCTTTCTCATACGGTTTGCTCTCATGGAGTGGCAGGATTCCAAGAGACAAGGCAGAACTACGCAAGGCTGTTGGAAGTCTAGGCTCAGAATTCAGTAGAGTCATCTCCACAGCATTCTGCCAACTAAAGAAAGTCATGAGGCCAGCCCAGATTCAAAGGATGGGGAAATACACTTGACCTCTTGATGATAGGAACTGCAAAGTTTTACTGTAAAATGTGTGTATACAGGGATGGGTAAATATTTAGGAATAATTTTGCAATCAATTTATTGCAGGCATATTTTACTTACAAACGTCTATCACCATAGAAATTATACAGAGTTCCTGAGTGAACTTTTACCATTCTAGAATTTCTATAAGGAGGATAACTTTCTCATTGTTTCTCTCTGTGTTTTGTCAAGTTTTTTCTATGCCACAGAGACCACCATTATTTTTTAAATTCATTTATATATTTGTTTCTTCAACAAGCATTTATTGCGCCAAAGCCATGTGCCAGGTACCGTGTTATGTGCTAAGGACACTAACAATATGACTCCGTTCTGAATCCAGTGGAGGAAGAACACAGAGAAGCCATTTCAACAAATTGTATTTTCTTAGACTGTGCTCTGAAAGTATACAAATAGAGATAAAAATAGACGACCCTGAGATAGACATGGCTTTACAGAAGAAACAGTGGTGACATGGAATCTTTGCCAGTGGAAGGCCGTTCACCTGGAGGAGACAATCGGTAGCTCACCTTTGACATCAGCAAATGCTGGGGCTGGAATATCATGGAGGGTTCTGAGACCAGGAAGTAGCTCAGGTTGGAGGTGAAATGCACCATTAAAGAAGCATGCAAGAGTGGAAGAAAATACGGATAAATCACAGAGAAAAGCCAGATAATGAAGGGCTGAGGATCCAGCCCAATGACAAGAAGATAGTTGATAAGCTAGCTGGCTACATTTTCTCTCTACCTAGTTAGTATTCCTCAATTCTGCAAAAGGGTTTATTATTGCTTTTGGAGGTTCATAAGATCAAGGACTGTTACCTACACTGTGCTAAGTGGAGGCACAAGCTCAGCCATGGTCGTATGCTCACCGAGTCTCCCTATCCTCCACTTGGGGTTGGATTTTAGTGGGACCTGGAATGGAGTTGAAAACAACAGCCAGGTTGTAAGAGGAAGATAGGGAGAAAGTATCTTCATGGTCTGCACCTACCAACCCTTCAAGATTCATCTGAGTCATATTTGCCCTGAACCTTGTTTGCACATTTCTTGAATATTTCACGTTGCCTCCTGAAAGAGGCTCCCGTGGCCCACGCTGGTCTCTGTGCCTGGAAAGTTCTCCCTACCCCCTTCACCTGGTTAACATCCATTCTTCCTTCAAATGTTGTAGCTCAGACAATCCTTTCTGACCCCAAACTATGTGAAATTTGTTCTGTTATTTCCTTTCTGAGAATGACATCCTCTCCCTTCATAGTATGTGTCTCTGTTTGTCCAGTTGTGTGACTATTTGATTGAGGTCTCTCTCTCTCTCTCTCATGGACTGGAAGCTTCATGAGGGCAGGGCGAGTCTGGGTTTGCTCTCCCTGGCACTGCTGCCTCACAAAGTGTTTACCTCACAGCATGCAGTCGCCAAGTATGGGTTGATTAGTGAGTGAATGCATGCATAAATTAACGAGTAATTAATTGTGGGGATTTTTTAAAGAGGAAAGTTATTTTAACATGTCTGAATTATGCCCATAAAATATTTTAAGTCTGGGAAATCAGGTGCTCTTTGTTTGCAGAGGGAAGATATGGTTTAAACAGACTCTTCCATATTTTCCCCAGTCTGCTAGGGGCGGACAGATAGCCCAGATTGGAGACAGGGTAGTTCCGTCTCAATGATCACTTAGACTCAGACTCCAGCTTCTCCCTGAATCCATGCCAGGTGTGGTGGTGGCTTTTGCGATGCACACAGCTTTCCTATGAGGTCATTACTGATGGAAACTATCAACACCTCTGCCCCTTGGGGAGGGTAAGAAGTTAGCTCCATTCAAATAAGCATTCCTCAGGCTCCTGCTTCGGGAATGTTCTCCTCCTCCTATTGCAGATGTTTTAGTTTGGGGGACAGGATAAAGGATGACACGAAGAGGGGAAAATCAGAAGAAACCCAATACAGCTGCATCGGGAAAGGAACCATGGAAGAGTTTCCATGTGTCTTAATACTACCCTTAATCACCCCCTCCACGTAATTTAATAAAACAATGAGATATAATTCCACGTAGGTGCCAGTCTATTCTGGGCAGGTATCAGAAAGTGGTCACTCATTCTACCTCCCATAAAATGAGAATTGCTGGATGGTGAAATGATTCCTTTGCCTCCCAACACCACACAAAAATAGCCATTGTACAGTTCTAGAGATTACCATTGCTGTTATCATTCAATACAGACTGATTGTAAGCAAATAGATATACAGACCAAGATTATCAGATAGCACAAAAATGCACAGGTGATAAGAAGAGAATTCATTATGGAAAATACAACTAAGGAAAAAATTTCTTTTGTTATTTGGCTATCTTGATTTCCTCAGTGGAACATTTATGATGGTCTGGGCCTGCCTAAACATGGGTTCTAATAAATGATTATAAAAGAGACATCTGATTTCATTTAACAAAAATTTACTGCGCACACACTATGTACTAGGAACCATTCTCTGCACAGGCTCTAAAATCATAACATACATTTCCCGATCATAAGGAGTTTACATTTTGGCAGAGTTGTTTGTCAAATGATGGGTGAGAGGGAGGCTAATTTGGAAAAAGGAATGGCAAAGAAGATGAGGCATTATTTGAAAATGTAAGAACAAATTATGTTTGGCAAAGAAATTCCAAAGATATGAACATAATGGGAGTGTTTATGAGAAGGAAAAGACTCATATTACTGCAAGTGATTTTTAAGAAGCTGAAAAAGAAAAGCTGGCATTTTAGAGAATGTAGACTCTTGGAAACCTTTGGAGAAAGTCTTTGAAGTTTTAGTGAGTGGGGTTCTGGTTAATGTTTCCATAGCAAGGCTGGGGGGCAGGTTATAAAGACAGCATCAGGGGACAAACACCTCACCCGCTCTTCGAACCCGGCTGCTCAGAGAGGAGGCTGTAGCCCAGGTAAGGCCAGAAGACACCATCGGTGTTTCTGCCGGGCCAGAAATTGTGGGACTCAGCCATCTATAAGCAGAGAATTAAATTATTTACAATTAATATTTTAAAATAACACAAAAGTACCAAAATGTCCTGCTCTAAGAAATAGAGGGCAAATGCGAGTGGGCGGTGAGAGGGAACGTGAGTGCATGAAGAAGGGAGAGCTAACTCCTAAAACCGTGACAGGCCTGCTGCGGAAAGCCCATCGAGCAGGAACAGCCCAGCCCTTCACTGCACATTTTATCAGAAGCCACTGGTCCTAAAGCATCACTGGCGCCTACTGAATTTTCACCAGGGACCTAACAGAAAACATCTGTTCTCTTACTTAAAAGTAAATCAATTGATTGAATCAACGTTTGCTTGCTTTCTTCTATTAGAAGCCCAGCTATTTCTTTTTTTCTTCTCTCCTGACTCCTTTAATAACTTACTTCTGCTTGTGAGTTAAAATCTGGGATAAACGTGGGTCTCTTTCTGTGCCTACATGGGGAAATCAACTGCAGGTCAAGCTGAAATCATGTCAGAAATCCATGAATCTAAACAATTTGGTAATATTTTATATGTAAATTGAAAACTTTCATAACCACATAAAATGACCTCAAGCAGCAACTACATGTGCTTGTACACAAAATTCTCACTGCCTTGAGAAAATCCTGATTGTAAATATTAAACTTTTTATTTTGAAATTTGGCCTTCATGTTTAAACTCAGTTCATAGTTTTTGTAAAGGAGATTCCATAACATGGGCAGATTAGGCCTGGTTTTAGCTTAAAAATGGAATCTTTGTGATGAAACTTCCGAAGTTAAGATCCACATTGTCTTGTATATTTTTCTGAGTCAAAAGGAAGACCCTGCTCTATCCGTCAGTACACACTAAACAACATAGAAAACAGGACCTCAGGAAACAAGAATAAAAATGCGCCAACTACACGGCATGGTTGCAGTCATTCACGAAACTCATTCTTATGTAGCATCCGCCATATGCCAAGCACTGCTCTAGGCCCAGGGGACACAGGAATCAATGTCACCATGTTTGCCATAAAGGGTCTCATGATCTAATAGGGAAAAGAAATAAACCTCCAGTCATTTATCCTGAGATAAATGCTGTGCTGAGGGATATATAAAGTGCCATGAGAAAACAGAGGCCGGAGGGAATAGCTCCGCCTTCAGAGAACGTGGAGGAGGACTCAGGAAAGATTCCCACAGAGGCAGGCAGATCCGAGCTGGACTTCCAGAAGGACAAGCTCCAACACTCACCTATTTCTCTGGCATACGTCTAGGAACTTGGCAAGTCATTTCCCTCCTCTGTTCCTCAGAGTCTTCATCAACTGACTAAGGGAATTCGCAGTAAGTCGCGTGTTCAAAAGACACACTGGGAAATGGGGTGACAGAGATAGGAAGTTGGGGTTAGGGGCAGGGTGAGTGAGGGGGTGAGAAGAAACAAGAGTAAGGAGAAAATACGGAAAGATGGAATCTTAGAACGGAGAGGAAGGGAAACAGTTCCACACGCATTTTCTCTCTTCTCCCCTTTGCCGTCTTAGACTCACAGGCAGCATGCAAACCATTGAATGGGAACATAAAATAACGGAAATAGTTAAATCCCCCTCTTGATCATCATCAATCAATAGGACATACAATAAACATGAGGCTTTAAAAGTGAGGGGGAAATTATCAAGGCTCTAAAAATCAACACATTATGGCAGGAAAGGGCAGGAAATACCAGGTTAGCAGGAAGACAAGAAGAGCAAAGTTATTTTATTGTGGTCACCTGCCACCCTCTAAAAATATAACTAATAATAAGGGAAGGGTCCTGTCCAGTGTCGTCATCATCGGCAAAGGCAAATCGAGATGGTTGGGGAGACAGGAAGAGAACAAATGCAGACACTGCTCTGGGGCCACCTCGCTGTCACTGACACCTTACAGCAGGTCCTCACTGCGTACGCGACCCTCCGGAGGCTGCCAGGGACTATCTGCCACCTCTAACATCTTGACCTGGTAACATCTCTTGATAGGTGTCATAATAAAAGAATAAAGAACAGAAACACCTTAAAAATAAATGTGCCGAGAGAAGTTCCACGGAAGGGAAAAATACGAAGAAGTAAAACGAGAAAAAACATATGAAACTTGTCAAGTGCCGTACCTATGGCTAAATGCTGGTCAACTGTTAGGAACATCGGTGCTAAAGGGAATAACACATCAGTCGTGATTGCTGCCCAGAAATAATACAAAACACAATGCGGAGACATACTGGCTTAATTTGCCGAAGGATCTTGGAACTAGAACAGGAGAGAAAATAGTTGTTCCTCTCACTGGAAGGCCCCCAAACTGGTCTGTGGTGAGTGCGCCGCTGCCCCTGGCAGCTCTCACAGTACCTCCGGTCATCCGTGCAGGGTGTGGGCTGACACTTGATATGACCACAGCTACACATGGGCACGCACACGACAGAAGGAAAGTAAATGAAAGGGATTTTGTTTTTCACATCACCGCCCGAGGTGGAAAAGCCAGACCAAGAATGAGATAAAGTATTATGATCTGACAGAGAAAAACAGAAAACTCAAAGCTGGGGATGCCGTCAAAGCCAAGCACAGTAGGAGAGAAACTTCAGATACATAATTCATACGTGGACCTGGAAACAACAAAAAAGCTAGTCCGAGCTTCTGAAAAACAGCCAAATCACAAAATCTCGAGCCATTCAGAAAGTTCCTAACGAAGCCTCATCCAAAAGCAACTTCTAAAACATATGTTCGAGCACTTTGGCGATTTATTCGGCCAGCATCTATTAAGGAGCTATCAGGTGCCCAACATGTCGCTTGGTTCTGGGAGATGAGCCCCTGCCTTGTAGGAACTTACAGTCGCTCGTGAGAGGTAAGAGACACATTGCTCAGCCGGGAGGTCTGGGGGAGGAATACATCTAATGACGCCATTCAGCGGGGTCACCTCTCATGAAAGAAAAGCTGGAGCTCAGAAGCTAAACAATGTAAAGGGCGACACGTGCAGCTGAATGACTCAAGAAAACTGCCTAGGAGAGGGAAGTATATTTTCTCTAGAATGTTAAAAGTGTCGACATAATGGCTGTCCTATATTTCAAAGCAAGGAAACATTATAGGAAATTGCTGGGTAAACGAAGTGCTTATAAAAGGAACTTACAACCATCAGCTCCCCTGGAAATACGAGACTCCATGGCTGGGTCGATATGGTTATATAAATTATTTTCTTTCTCACAGTGACTTTCACAGTCACTAAGAAACATGAGCTAACCTCACTAAGGACCATATTTTGGAGAAATATGTGCTGTCCTGTGTACACGTTGTCTAGATACAGGCATTTGTCAGAAACTGGGGTGGAGATTATTCTACCTCTTCTCCAAATGACTCCTTGAATCTGATTCTCCGTTCAATTCATCTTCACGAAAAAAAAGGGAAATGTGATCATAAGGGCAGAGATTTGATGCACAATGGAAATGAGATACCAACCACTCCTCTAGAAAATAAAAACACAAGGAAGGATTTTCTTTCCTGTGTATTTCTACAAGTTAAGCAAAAGTCCAGGGTTTCGGAGGTGAGGAGCAAGTGTCCCTGGGAAGACTGGCAAGGTGACAGATGTGCTGGAACCAGTCACGCGGGAAGCAAGTGGTTGAGGATTCGTGGTCTCCGTGGAAGGACAGTGGGATGTACGATGTGTTCAGAGAAGAATTGTAGGGAAGGCAGGCTGACGGAAGTCCAGATCCCAGCTTAGGCAGAAAGCGGGGGGAAAGGAGTAAACAAAGAGGCACATGGAGACTTCTAGGGAACAAAGTTATTGTATTTTAAAACTCTAGTCAAAATACCTTGGTGCAGAAAGGAAAACAACTTTTGAGAATTACATAAGTGGCCAAGAGTGAAGATTTAAGAGTGAAAAAAAATATTTTACCACACATAAGATTCCTAAAACACAGTGATGTGTCACTGAATGACAGAGATATATTCTGAGAAATGCATCATTTAGGCAATTTAGCCATCATGCAAACATCATAGGGCGTACCTACGTATACCTAGATGGTATAGCCTATCACTCCTAGGCTACAAATCTGTACAGCGTGTTACTGTACTGAAGACTGTAGGTAGTTGTAACACAATGGTGAGTATTTGCATATCTCAACATAGAAAAGGTACAGTAAAAATACAGTATTATCTTACAGGGCCACCATTGTATACATGGTCCATCATTGACTGAAAATGTATAACGTCTATTGGCCATACTGGTAGTGAAAATATTTAAATCATTATAAACAGCTGCTGCTCCCATTCCCTGAGTAGCTCCTTGCTGACCCAACCCATCCAGCTCAACCAGCCCATGCTGCCTCCAGGAGACCTTCCCCACTCCCTCCCTCCCTCGCCTCCATTCAGTCACTGAATTGCTAACACCCAGCAAAGCAAGGCCCTCCAGAACCCAGGACAGCAGGGGCTCCAGCCACGCAAGGTAGGAGTATGTGATGAAGTGGCCCTGACTGTACTTGTCAGTTCTGGATGTACTCATCTGTGTTAAAGCTGAACGTATTACAGAACTTGTTCCTGTCAATGAAATAGTAGGGAATAAGCCTGAAAGTCCTTATGATGAAGTAAAAGAAAAATTTTAATGAGGGCTATTTGCCCCCATAAGCACCCAACATATTATCAGAATTTATAGTCTTTACACTGACATTCCTGGGAAACTATGGCATGTGTGAGCCAGGAAATCACATTTCTGATTTGTTCTTCAGAATATGGACACATACATGCACATGTGCACATGTGTGTATGCACTCACAACCAATTTGTGAGGGGGTATCCATGGCGTTGGGATGAAAGATTCTAAACCGGATCTTTGTGGGTTTGGAGTTTAGGAAATAGCCTAGAAATTGGGGTGGAGGTAAAAAGCTCCTCAAGGACGTTTATTCATTATTAATATCTCAGAATTTTAGAATTTTCACGAGCCTTAGAAGTAATTTACTGCAGTTATTCTAAAATTGTGCTACAACGAATCACAGGAACTCAAGAATATGCCTCAGTTGTCTACAAAGAAGTAAATGTCTGCCCTACAAACAAAAAAAGGCTTTAAACTACCCAAGAAACATGTTCCTCATTTATAAAAACATATATTTTAATGTTCTGTTTAAGATTTAATTTAATAAAAAAAGAGTTCTGCAGCTAATGAAATAGGAAAATTGTCAATTTAGTCCAGTGTCTTATTTGACAAGTCAAGAAACTTAGACCCAGAAAAACAAAATAACCTCCTCAAAGCCTCAGAGCTAGTTAAGTGCATAGCCGGACCCTGTCTTAGTTTGGGTTCTCCTCAAAGCCAATCCCAAGACAGAGATTTGGGTTCAGGTAGTTTCTTTGGAAAGTGATCCTCAGAAATACGAGTGAGAAAATAGGGAAAGTGAGATGAAGAAGGAAAAAAATCCAAAAAAAGGCGTGTTAGTTAGAGGGTTACCACTGTGGGCACCCGGGGCTCAGTCCCACTGGGGACCTTCTGAGAAGCGATGTGGGACACGCCTCTGAATCACCCCACCATGGAACTGGAAGACTGGGTTTCTAGCCATGGTCTCCCGTTGTGCTTGGGAGCCCTGACGCCCCTGCACTCCTGAGCAGCTGAGTAAGCCCCCCCGAGGCTCCAGCAAAAGTGCTCAGGTGAGTAGAAGAGACATACACCTGAGGTGAGAATCGGCATGCAGGAAACTGTGGGTCTCAGGTGCAGATGAACTCAGGTGGGCCGAGGGGCAACGAGGCAGGACACCCACAACATCTGCTACCACCTCGGACCCAGGTCTTCTCACTCCCAAAGCCTTGCCTCCCTGATACGACACTAAAGGAATGTGTTTATACCTCAAAGGGCTCTCCTATTCTTGATGAACTATTTTTCAGACACGCAGAGACCAAAGCTACCCCTCCTTTCCAGGATGCTACAGAGTAAGCGCGGCTTCACACACTCTTTAGTTATAGATAAATTTTACTTTGTTTCAACTTCAGTCTGTCGAACGCGTCTCCAAAAGAGCGATCTAGGATTTCATCAAATGAAAGGGAATTAGAGGATAACAGGGATCCAGCCAGCCCTTTTCTTCCAAAGGAATATTGTTCTGTGGCAGAGACCAGGCAGAGGAGTTCTGAGAGATTCCTCAGGAGTAAACAGAGCCAAAAAGCCGGTGTGAGCTGTGTGTGGGTTTAGCCCGTGTGTCAGACCAGACACAGTAATAGAGAAGATTCCGGTAAGCCACAATTACTGGGGATGAAAAAGTAAAGTAGAAGGAAGGGCGACTGGCGGAGAAGCCCCTGATAATGAGAATGACGCAGACGGCTGTCATTTCCTTTTCTCACTTTAAGATGCTGATTCTTTTACCACGGTCAGTGCTGATGCCAAAATATAAGCAGACACTTTCCAGTCCCTGCCCCACCTACCATTTTATATCTTTTTCTGCAGGAATTTGGAATAATTTTCCAAATTATGATTGGACAAAAAGGGCATGATTCACTGCTAATAGACTGAATGGGAAATATTTTCACTACAAATATGGCCACTAGACATTATCAGCCTAGGCTATTTTAAAATAAAGTAATATATATATATAAACTAATATAGATACTAGAAAAGAACACTTTTAAACATATTTCATATTGAAACATTTGATATAGCAGGTACCAAAAAATTGAAAGCAGTATTATAGTGATGCAATTTTAACTTCTCCATTTTTGCCAATTTTTCTGCCTGCCACCAGCCTACCCTCCCCACAAAGTAAAAACTGCCATTTCTATAACAGGAAGTAAGAAACTGGCAGCCTCCCTCAGATATTTATCAACAAATAACTATTGCATAATGAGTCCAAATAACTAACGCTGCAAGGCTACTCGGGGAGCTAACTAACGACACCCAGAAGCTGAAAATGGAAATTTGGGCTCAAGGCCTCCCACCCTTTGGCTTAAGCAGCAAATCCCAGAAACAAGCGGATATACTTCCTTCCACCTGTATATTGCTGCTGATCCCAGGATTCCATCTACCTCATCTTCATCCCGTTACACTTTAGAGGAGCACTGAGTCTATTTTCTTCTCCTTCCACCTCACCTGCTAACCAGTCATATCTCACAGAAGCATAGAATTTCTTGGGGTTTGCCCCAAGTGATATACTCTTGGAGAAAAGGAATATATGTGAAAAAAAGTTCGAGGCTATCTTCTCACACATCCACTTACCAAACACCAGCCCCGTACGTCCCTGAGTGCAGATGGAGCCTACGGAGAAGGATGCTTAGTCTTGTGTACGTGCATTTGAGAAAGTTCGAACCATGAACATACTCACACTCAGGTGATGCCTACAGAAGGACGTTGACCCTTCCCCTTTCTGCTCACTATTTTATTACGCAGGGGATGGAATACATAGCACATTTTCTTTCTCGTCTTTTCACTCACTTCTTCGTGCCATGGATTTGGGTTGTTTTAGTACCATCGGAGGCAACTGTTCATAATTTTAATGAGTTCTTATTGTATGATTGAAACGTAGCAAACAATAAATAGAGAACATCCAAATGTATTGCAGTCACCTCCGATTCCTCGCGATGGTAGTATTGTCAATTGTTAGAATCAGTGACAGCTGTCCAGTTTGTTCGCTTTTTCAGAGATACAGAAACACTGATGATTAACAGCTGTGTTTATCACAGTTGATAGTATACATTAGCATTTCCACAGAACTTCCATAAAACGACTTAACAGCTTGTATTATTATAGACCTATTATAAATTACAAGAACAAAGCACATATCCATGCATGTGTGCACACTCACACACAGAGTCTCTCTCTCCCTCTCACACACACACATTTGGGTGGAGAGGGGCATAATCGTAAATTCGGCTGAAACATTTTTTGGCTACAGGTCAAAGGAGGTCTGAGAAGGCCAATCCAAACAAAATGTAGTCAGATGGATCACATCCTCCTCCAAAATACTAAAACAGCATTCTCTTTACTCATTCCTACATGTTGGTTCTCTAGTACCTTATCATGGCCCAGTTATGATACCAAAGGGAGGAAGCAGTCAGGAAAAACAATACGGTGATGAAAACTGTGTGAAGCCTTTGTAGAATTAAAAATAATTGGAGCCATTGCAGTGGGGCACAGGGTTAACAGGGTATGAATCTTCCCGGATTTAATGAGAATCCTGTCTGCTATAAAAGTCATCCAATTCTGTTGTTTATAAAATGAGGACAACAATGCCCTGAACACCATAACATGACTGCCTAAGTCTGCAGTCATCACAACATGCAAATGCTGCCTTTGGAGTCCCTGAAACGTCTAGAGACTGGAAAGAGATCTGCACTGACAGCTGCTGAACTGCTTTCAGTTTTGTTTTTCAAATTCACCACCATCCATGGACATAACAAGTTACTGACATATTGTCAAAGTGACGAAAACAGAAGAGAAACAGCAACAGTAGTATTTCAAGGAGGCCAGGACAGTCGTCTGCTGGGAAGACAGATGAGTAGCCGCAAGCTGCAGCACTGGACAGTTAACCCAGTCTTCCTGCTGCGCAGAGTGACAGCACCGACGCCGTCGCTGGCCGTCCACTCCCCGTCTTACAACCCAGCCTTATCACAGTGATGTCCGGACCTTCCCTCCTCCTCTGATACTGTGCTGGGATTCCCTGCTGTGTCTGCCTCATGACCACTTATTACAAACCGTCGTGTACGTATTACCATTCCTCCTCCTGCTGACTAGCTAAACTACCACGCACGTGGAATAGATAACGTTGCACTCTCTGATGCAATCCTCTAGAAGAGAAATTCTATTGAAAAGAGTTCACCGGGGATTCAATCTAACTAACATCATAGTATATTTGCATCAGGAGATGTTTGCTTTCCCTACGATGGTTCCGCTGGTCAGGGGCTGGACAGCGCAAACTGTGAAGGAGCCCCTCTGCATGAGAGAGAAATTGCATTCCAGTAGTCATCTCTCCTGAGTGACCTGTTTCTCGATATCTACTCAATAGGCCAAAAAAGACTATGACTGAAGTAAGTAAACCTTAAAGAGGAGCTAACTTCAAAAGTAGGTGAGAAATGAAGCATTTGTGTGTTCTCGCGTGTTAGTGAATGCATATCTGATCGGCCCCAGAACACGGGCTGTGAGGATGGGTATGGAAGTAGCAGCGCAGTTTACTGCAAGAAACAGACGGCTCTCCAAACTCTGCAATGGACAATTTAGTGTAAACCACCGTGTGAAGTGTGGATAATAAAAACAGGAAACCTGGGACTTACAGTGGAACTAATCTTTATAAAATTTTAGTCATAGCCTTAGGAAACCATAAAAAGCAAAGCCACTTCACCATGTTATTTATTCCATACTAGCATCTTCTGGGTAAAAGGACAGAGTGAAGGGGGGATGAAAGGGAGACACAACCTATTATAGCCATCTAAGCCAAAATTTTAAAAGGAGCTTTTTGTTTAAATACTTGTGTGTTTCCTGCAAAGCTTCACTCAGAATCCTTGCTCTCCTTGGATTCTCCTTGCCACTTAACTAAAAAGTCACAAGTATTATTTTGCTATTATTCCATTTTTTGCACAAAGTACATAAGAATTACATTTTTAAGGCAATTTAAATTTTATTTAATCTGACTACTTATTTAGGAATAAACACCCTCTATAAAATTTTATACAATACTTTTTTTTTTTAATTTCAGGGTATTATGAGGGTACAAACATTATGGTTACACTTAATGTCTTTGCCTCACCCAAGTGTGGGTTAAAGGATGATTGAAAGAGTTTTTCAATATTTCTTACACTGAATAATATCCTGACAAATATTATAACCAATATCATCAATTAAAGAGGAAAATCATTTTGGCCAGAAAAATAGTCATTTGTAAAAATGGATATGGAAATAGAGTATGCTAAATCTAATATACTTTCACACTTATTTTAATGTTAGTGTCAGGATTTTTCCAGGAGAGTTCTTTTTGGAAAGATTTCTCCTTTAAGTATAAACAATAAAAGGATCTTATATAAGGGAAGCACCTCAAAGACAAAGATGCTCTGTCTCCATCACAGTACAAGGCACAAACCTAATATATCAATATAATAAATTTGAAGAAATGACATAAAAGTAACCCAAAATAAAATAAAATAAAGTCTAACACAGCATATTGTTTCACTTCTTCTCAGGCCTCAAAATAACCCTTTCACTGCTAAATTAAACCAGGACTGTGTTATTCCCAGCCACTAATTAAAATCGAGTGGCAGAAAGAATACAGTGGTTTTACTCATTTATTTTGAACTCACTTAAAATTCAATTAAATAGGAACAGGAAAACACCGTCGTAAAGACCACGAGTTCTCAGCATGACCTTTTCCCCTCACCTGATTTTAATTGTGATATTATTAGGTCCAACTCTGGGCACAGACACACTAACTGGAGGTGAGTTATCCCAAGAGTCAGGCAACTCAAGCACTGAATAGTCAATTTCTCTAGTATTAGTTTGATTTTTTTTTTCCTTTTCTGGATCTATTGTGTAAAGGTGGATTAAGAAATATCTAATTGCAAACATTGGAGGTTTACCCCAGTGAAGGATCAGGACAATTCAAACTGCAAATTTGGCCTCTGGTTACAAAGTGGAAGTGAGGGAGGGAGCAACATCCGACACATCCACGGGCATCAGGGGCCCTGTCATCTCCAGCATTTGCTTTCGCTGTTTGTCAGCTTGTTTTGCTTCTTAGATATCTGTGTAGGAGGAGACTTTCCAACATCAGGTTCGCCCACAACGTGGACTGAATTTTTCAGAGCTTCGATTGTAGTCCATTCCCAGCGAGCTCCCAAACAACTACCTTAGGGAGACTGAAAATGTAACTTGGACATTACCTGAATGACATCATCTTACTTTCTTCTCACTCCCTAAAACAATCCGCCAGGAATTTAGGCAACATAGTCTAGGGACGCTGGCCCCTGTGCCTCTCCACAGGCGGTCATGCCAAGTGGCCTCCCCGAGTCAGCCTGAGGAATGGCCTGAACCCTGGCTTCATGCAGCCCGACGTCTGCGTGGGCAGCAAGGTGGTGGAAATGATTAAGGGAGCAATTGAATGGGCAGATAATTTTTTCAGCCATCTGTTCTGCATATGTCTAGTGGATCGTCGCTGTCTTGGACCTTGCAGCTGGCAATCTCCAGAGAAAGGGTCTAAAATGAGTCAGTGCAAAGATAAGTCTCAGTCTCAGAGATAATAGACAATCACCTGTGTCAGCATGTTTTAAAAATCCATTCTCTATAACCAACACTTTGGGCATGCAGTTTGAAGGTTTCCACTTGCTGATTTGGATATGCAACTATGTGACTCTAATCTCATGCCACATTAAGTTTAAGAAGATAAATAAGGAGACTGCTGCTTAAGGCTTCAATTTTATTGACAGTGTTCACTAAAATTATTCATCCTCTACACGGTAAGAGCTGGACTTCAGTTTCTTTTGCTCCCACAATAAGTGAGGTTTTCAGTAGTTCAACAAACACATGTCTTACCTTCTTGACCCTGCTAAGAAGAAAGATATGCACTCCACACAGAAAAAATGCACTGCAAATGAGACCCAGAACTGGCTACTTCTTCAAGGTGCTGGGATATCTGACTTCCCAACTTTCATCATGGACTTGACTGTGTTAGATAAAAAGATAAAACCCATTAATCAAAGAGCCAAGATACAGGAAAGGAAGGCTCCAATGAAGTGGGAGTAAAAAGTGATGAGTGAATGCTGACTATGAAGGGATATCTCAGACTTTAAAACATCTTTGGGAGAAGACATAAATGAGTATATTTTCAGAGATCGATTCCTAATTCCAGATTTTCAGAAAAAGACACAGGGAAGTAGGAGTAGCCATTGTAGTCCAAAACTCTGTTCCCATATCTTCTGGAGGGAACTGTATAAATTCAGAAGAACACAGAAACTGAGAGTATTAGTGCATGTTTGTAGAGTGACAGGATCAAGGACAAGAGAAAATAAAAGTAATGAAACTGTCAGCAATGACTTCTGGATGAAGGTAGATTTTCATCCAGATTCTGAAGGTTCCCAAGTGCACCAGTTGGCAGCACAGAGTGGGCAGGGGGGACGCAGACTGGGAGGTGCCCCCACAGCCTTCTGGGCCCTCCCTCTTCACACCCATCACACTTTATTGAAGTTGTTTAAAATCTGGCCACCTGCAAAACTGTAAAATCCACGAGGACAGATACAATGAGTAAGTTATTTAATTTGATGGCCCTAGCAAAATACCTGAACCAATATTTGTTGCCTAAATGGGGGCACAAAGCTGTAAGAGCCCTCAGCACACTGAACATGTAAAGTTATTTTATGGTTGGCTATATTTGCCAACCGTATTTGCCATATTTACCAGTAGCCTCCTCTTCTGCCATCACCAAACCAAGCCCTGGCCCTGAGTCTCTAACCCTGAATAATTCAGCCCCTAGACCTGAGGCTGAAACCACCTTACCCACTGATTACTAACCACCTCTGTCTCCTACACTACTTAGCACATAGAATATGTGATTCGTTATTCCTTCCTTACCCAAGCCACCAAACCATC
This sequence comes from Propithecus coquereli, assembly GCF_000956105.1. NCBI lineage: Eukaryota > Metazoa > Chordata > Mammalia > Primates > Indriidae > Propithecus > Propithecus coquereli. The sequence continues at coordinate 5,946,690 of NW_012150396.1, read as the reverse complement.
CCCTCTTTCCAAAATAATCGTTATACTTCCATTTTATTTGTTTATTAAATAAACAGTTGATGACCATGATGACAGCCAAGCACTTTTCTGAGCATTTCGTATATACTAACTTGTTTAATCCTCACAACTGTGCTATGAAACAAGCAGTGTTATTATTCCTCAGTTCAGGATGAGGAAACCGGAATCGTCCAGTTATGCTGCTAGGAAGAAATGGGCACCACTTGGATTTGAACCCACATATCCTTGGCTCCAAAGTTCATGATCTTCAACACCATGTCTACCTTTCTCCAAAGCACCTTAAGGAGTGTCTACTACATCTGAGGCCATCAGGGGGCCCTTTAATCTCCAGAAGTTGCTTTTGCTATTTGTCAGCTTTTTTTTTTTTTGTCTCTAGATATCCATCTAGGGCAAGACTTTCCAACACCAGGATGGCCCAGAATGTGGATTGAATTTTTCATAGCTTTGACTGCAGTCCATTCCCAATGAGCTCCCAAACAACTACTTTAGGGAGACTGAAAATGTAACTTGGACATTACCTGAATGACATCATCTTACTTTTTTCTCACTCCCTAATAGCACCCTGCCAGGAATTTAGGAGTTTGCACCACTTACCAAGAAGGATGCTGAGACTGGATGGAAATAGACCTTGGAATTGAGATGCTTAGTATGGGGAGAAAATACTTGAATATAATAAGCAAAACACACTGAAGAAATTGATGAATAACATTCAACATAAGAAGAATCAGAACCAGGACTATCTTCTAGAATGCTTGCAGAGCCTTCCTCACTCTATCTTAAACAGCAACTGCAACTGGGCAAAGGATTGTGATCTATACACTGGATAACCTGCCCAAATCCTAAGCTTCCTTCAAGGCCAATTCAAGACGTTCTCTTCTGAGAACTTACCAGTGACTAATTCCATACTCACCACAGTCTTTCTCTTACTCTGAATTTTCTAAGTATTCCTAGCTTGAGACTGGCCCACCTAATTATACACCTGATCAACTATTAGCTTAGAATTATATTTTAGATGGTTAATGCATGGAAGTTATACCATCCTAAGAAAAATCATAAAACTACAGAAGCAATGACCATAAAACTATCTCTTAGTGTTCTTAAAATTCTCACTACAGTACACAGCAGACATAGGTGCTTGCTCAATAAATGATGAATGACTGAACAACAAATGGACAAATAAATGAATGGATGGATGAGTTTTCTATTTTCATTTCTAAGTAAGTTACATGGCACTTCAGGGGCAAGTGAGAGAACCCAAGACAGAAGACATGTTGGCTTCTGGCATTATTAAAATGTTTTCATCAGAAAGAAGATTTGGTGCCTCTAAGATAAAGACCAGGAGCACAGGCAAATAGTACTGTCTTGGCAGGAGAGAAAAAAAGAGACTTTGCACACTCGCCCACACAATGCCCTACACATTCACGTATCCGGAAGTAGTAGTCAACTTGCGGGCACACGATGCAAGTCCATTCTGGAAATGATTACAGTCACAGATGCACTTGCAGTCAGAGGTGTTTCAAAATGACAAGGAGACCATCCAATTCTTACTTTTCCTTTGTGATGAACTATTAAAAAGTAACACAAGTGGATAAAAGGCAAGATGGGAAAGGAAAGAGAAGGGGTAGGCTGTAGGAGACCAAATAAAAAGTTCAAAGTGGCAAGCACTGCAAAATAGCACTTCATCATTCCCAGTTTTACTACTGGTTGTCCCCTAGCTGGAGTGTTGTCATATTACATGCGAGAGGCCAGTTCCAAAGAGTTCAGAGTATTCCTTTAAAGTCTTTGGACCTAGACTCAAGTTCAAGAATGCACAATGATGCCTCCAACCATTTTGATATGCTATAAAGTTCTACTAACCTATGCTGATGAAAACATCAACTGACTTTGAATGTTTACCAAGTCTCAGGGAGCAGATCAAGGGAGTTAAGAAGAAGGACACCATAGTCCAAGAGAATAGGGAATGCCAAGGGCAGAAGCTGTAGGCTATGAACTGCACATTCTTTGAGGCCCTTCCTAAAAAGAAGGAAGTCTAGGATATCCCTATCCACTCTTACCAATATCCACTTATATTGGTGGATATACTTAACTATGTATATTCCCTTAAAAATCTAAGTATCTTGTAGAGAATGAGCATTTCTCCATCTGTGAATGTTACCAAAGGTAGGGCCTTTACTTAAGCAGATAAACAAAGCCCACTCACTCTCAGACCCTTCATCATTGTTATCTCTGCAGGACAGATCCCCTGGAACTTTTCACTTTTCTCCTGGGTTTATTTGCCTCATCTCATCCTTCAAACTTCCAGGGAACATCTGTATAGTATGAAGTCCCAGTCAATTTATAGATTGTCTCTCCTCTGACTTGATACCTCAACCCCAGGCTTCTATATTTAATCACTTTTGGACATTCTTCATTTTGTTTTTTATTTGGGATCTCAAACCTAACACAATCAAACAGTGAGCACACTGCTCCCCAAAAGGCTTCATGGTATATTTTTTCAAATACATGTTCACAGAATTTGAGCTCTAGAACAAGAACTATAACTTTCTAATTAAAAAGGAGAAAGAAACTAAGAAGTTGTGACATCTGCTTTTATAGACAAATTGTTACCAGGCTCTTAAAGCCACTATGACCACCTTCCCACATATTTTATTAAAGGCCTAAAAATAAAAGAAATGCTAATATCTGAGGATGTTTTTTCTTCTTTGAAACTGTTCTTTTCTGAAGCAATTGACCTCATGTCATGACATTTTTGCAACAAACATGCACTATGTTTAGTTAATGTTGTGAAATTTCTGTTTTTGCAATATGTTGGGATGCTGAGTGTTAGTCAAATGTATTTTATTTGGAAATTAAAAGCAAATTTCATAGGCTATTTGCTTTGTAGCTGAGGAATCTAGGTCACTCAGTCAGAAATATGGATTTTTTCCATGGTTTTGAGGTAAAAACCAAGGCTTTCCTAGAAGGACACTGCCACTACCACCTAAGAGAGTGTTTGTTCCAACTATTTCTTCATCTAAGGGTCTTTGGGCCTAATCATTGTTCTAGAAAATCTTGAGGCAGGTCTCTGCTTTAGCCTTTTACAGAATATAATTTGGGAAGACTCTTTTCAGCAAATATAATCCAAATGAACCCATATGCTAAGGCCAAAGTATTAATGTAAGTTTTTCATAAAACGCAGATGCAATAACAGACTCAGAGCATAAAAGACAACATTTGTACAACCCATTAAGCAATAGTCAACCTTTCTTTTTTCTAAAAGGAAAAACTAAACATATCATCTTCTAACTAATACAATAGGAGTTATTAGTTTAAACTTTGATGGGCCATATTAAGTATTCTTTCTCTATTATGTTCAAAGTCATGGGGAACATTCTGATAAGACTTGTTTTCTATGACCGTCTTTGATTTTTTGCATTAATACTAAGAAAATAAAAAAGAGAACTTTTGGTCCCAGACTGGATGGTTTCACAGCTGAATTTTACCAGACCTATAAAGAAGAATTGGTACCCATACTACAGAAATTATTTCATAACATCAGAAGGAAGGAATCCTCTCCAACTCATTCTACGAAGTCAGTATCGCCTTGATGCCCAAACCAGGAAAGGACACAACAAAAAAAGAAAACTACAGACCAATATCCCTTATAAATATAGATGCAAAAATTCTCAATAAAATTCTAGCAAACTGAATGAATTCAAAAAAATAATCCACTGCGACCAAATGGGCTTCATCCCAGTGATGCAAGAATGGTTCAACATATGTAAATCCATAAATGTGATTCACCACATAAACAGGAGCAAAACCAAAAACCATATGATCATCTCAGTAGACAAAGAAAAAGCATTTGACAAAATTCAGCACCCTTTTATGTTAAGAGCTCTTAAGAAAATAGGCATAGATAGAACATACCTCAAAATTATGAATGTCATATATGACAAACCCACAGCCAACATCATAGTGAACGGGGAAGAATTGAAAGCATTCCTTCTTGGAACTGGAACCAGACAAGGTTGCCCAGTGTCACGACTTCTATTCAACATAGTGCTGGAAGTCCTAGCCAGAGCAATCGTGCAAGAGAAGGAAATCAAGGGCAACCAAATAAGGGAAGAAGAGGTAAAACTATCACTCTTTGTTCATGATATAATCTTATATCTAGAAAATCCCAAAGATTCTGCCAAGAGACTCCTGGAATTGATAAATAAATTCAGTGAAGTCTCAGGTTACAAAATCAATGTATGCAAATCAGTAGTATTCATTTATGCCAACAACAGTAAAGCTGAGAATCAAATCAGACACTCAATACCCTTTACAATAGCAACAAAGAAAATAAAATACCTAGGAATATATTTAACCAAGGAGGTGAAAGACCTCTACAGGGGGAATTACGAAACAGTGAGGAAGGAAATAGCACAGGATGTAAACAAATGGAAAAACATCGTGCTCATGGATCAGCAGAATCAACATTGTTAAAATGTCTATACTACTGCAATAGTATGATTTCCCAAATGATTTCCAGATTCAATGCAATCTCCATTAAAATACCAACATCAGTTTTCACAGATCTAGAAAAAATAATTGTATGTTTCATATGGAACCAGAAAAGAGCCTGAATAGCCAAAGCAACCTTAAGCAAAAGGAATAAATTAGGAGGCATCACTTTCCCAGACTATAAGCTATACTACAAGGCTAAAGTAACCAAAATAGTACAGTACTGGCACAAGAACAGAGACATAGACGAATGGATCAGAACAGATAACCCAGATATAAAACCATCCTCATATTGCCATCTGATCTTTGATAAAGCAGACAACAGTATACACTGGGGAAAAGAATCCTTATTCAATAAATGGTGCTGGGAAAATTGGATAGCCACATATAAAAGATTGAAACAGGATCCTTACCTGTCACCACTCAAAAAAATTAATTCAAGATGGATAACAGACTTAAACCTAAGGCATGAAACTATAAGAACTCTAGAAGAAAATGTTGGAAAACCCCTTCTAGATATCAGCCTAGGCAAATAATTTATAAAGAAGACTCCAATGGCAATCACAGCAACAACAAAAATTAATAAATGGGACTTGACTAAATTAAAAAAGCTTCTGCACAGCCATGGAAATAATCAATAGAATGAATAGACAACCTACGGAAAGGGAGAAAATATCTGCATGCTGTGAATCTGACAAAGGGCTAATAACCAGAATCTACAAAGAATGCAAGCAAATCAGTAAGATAAAATCAAACAACCCCATAAAAAAGTAGGCAAAGACATGAACGGAAGTTTTTCAAAAGTAGATAGACTAATGGCCAATAAGCATATGAAAAAATGCTCAACATTTTTAATCATCAGGGAAATGAAAATCAAAACCAGAATGAGATACCCCCTTACTCCAGTGAGAATGGCTTTTATCAAAAAGTCCCAAAACAACAGATGCTGGCATGGATGTGAAGAGAAAGGAACACTCATACACTGTTGGTGGGAATGCAAACTAGTAGAACCTCCATGGAAAGTAGTATGGAGATACCTCAAAGAACTAAAAGTAGAACTAACATTTGATCCAGGAATCCCACCATTGGGTATTTATCCTAATGAGAAAAAGCCATTTTATCAAAAAGACACTTGTACTCAAATGTTTATTGCAGCACAATTCACAATTGCAAAGATGTGGAATCAACCCAAGTGCTTATAAAGACAGGAGTGGTTTAATAAAATGTGGCATATGTATACCATAGAGTACTACTTGGCCATTAGAAAAAAATGGTGAACCTTTTGTAACAACCTGGATGGAACTGAAGACCATTCTTCCAGGTGAAGTATCACAAGAATGGAAAAACAAACACCACAGGTACTCACTATTGAATTGGAACTAATCGATCAATATTCATGTGCACATACAGAAGTAAAACTCAATGGCAATCAAGCAGGTGGGAGGAGGGTGGTGGGGGTTGGGTAAAATCACACCTAATGGGTACAATGCACCCTATCTGGTGATGGGCACATTTATAACTTTGACTCAAACTTTACAAAAGCAATTCTTATAGCCAAAACATTTGTATACCTGTAATATTCTGAAATTTTAAAAAGGGAACTTTTGAAGCCTAAGTTCCCCATTAATCCATGGAACATTTTAGTTCATTCAATTTCTTTATAAGAAACACAAAATAAACGTTCACCAAGCAATGTAGTGCAACATGTCCTCAAAAGGAAAGTCTAACATCTGACGTAATGATTGATAGGAGCTTGGACATACACAGCTAGATAATGTAGAGCCTCTCTACTTGGTAACTATGCTATTAATTTAAAGTGTATGACATTTATGGGTACACGAATTACTCATACCTTTAGCTACTTGCTTCTGAGATATTTTTTCAGTATCCTGAGGAAGTTATTACTCTTGAGAAAAAAATAAGAAAAAAAACCCCTGGATTCTAATACCACCCCCTCATTACAAAATCACATAGATTTGTTTTGACTCACACTTTGCATTTTAATTTTCAAATTAAACGACTGCTTCTTTTCATCATGAGGGATGGAAATTTTAAAAATTAAGCAAGTTTCCAATAATGGATGAAAGCACATATGATTCACAGCGTTGGGACTAAGAGCCAAACATCTATTATAATTGTGTACTGTAGGCTACAATTCTGAGATGGTTCAGCAGCATCAGTTTCCTTTTGACTTTTGTTTTAAAAGTGACATTAGAGAACATACCACATGCCTGAGTTTAGAGCTGGGTTTTAGGAGATTCTGCTGTCAAAGCAGAACAAAAGGAAAAACTATTAAATTACAATGAATTGTTGATTCTGTAGCCTAGTTTATTGGGATTGAAGAGAGAATAAAAATTATTAAATTCTGAAGAAATCCATTGCAATTCACTAGGGGTTCTCTAAACATGAATTTGCCAGCTATTACAAAGAGAAAAAGATTAGAGGTTACAGAAGGGCTCAAATTGTCACTGTCTTTTTAATTTAATCAGAATGTGATAAAGAGATTACTTAAATAGGAGTTAGGAGATTTCTCTACTAATTAATTGTTTGCCTATGAAAACAGATCTTAGTTTCTTTGGGTCTCTGTCTCCTAATGCATAAAGTAAGGGAATCATAGTAGATGATTTCTTGGGGTCTTTTTCTAATTTATAGTTGTTTGAGTTCTATCGCTGTCTCCAACGTTAGTGTAAGAGTAAAGAGGGCTCTTCTTTTTGTGATCTCATAGTTAAGCCTTAAAATGTACCAAGTAGCTACTCATCAATCCAAATAAGCTTTACTCCAATGCTTCCTGCCATATTTTATCCATATCTCATGTGAAGATATTTGTACCCCATCCCATATTCATACAAAATAAAGGACAATCTCATCAGTTTCTATATTTAATAGCTTAGCACGGAAGAATAGCAGTTCTCTTTCCTGGAGACCGTAGAGGAAGTGTGATTAGCCTAACAAAAAGTAGCCAACCTTGGTATGTGTGTTGAACCTTCCATTCACATCAGCAAGGTTTATAAACAGAACTTTCAATAGTCTCTGTTGAAGTGGCTACTGAAATCAGTTCTTCTACTAGCCTCTGACCAGGCAGACGATAGAAAATATTAATTGACCTTCCATAGTATAGACAGTATTTTGCTGGATCCTATGGAGAGATTTCAAACAAATATAAGATTTAGTGGCTTCCTTCAAAGAGCTCATGGTGTATTTAGAGCAACTGGGACTTGTGGAACAGATAGGGAAAATCATTTTTTCTTTCATTCCTAGTGCTCTGTCAGATATGCAATCATTTATGTAATTCCTCCAACTGATAGTATAATTGGTCAGTATAGACATATTTTAGCATTACAATAATTTGAACTTTTATCCTAGTCCAAAAATAGATTAATGAAACAAAATAGATATTCCGATTTAGTGTTTTAAAACTGATAAAAGAGAAACATCACAAACTAATGTGGCAAATACGACTTGCTCAACCAATGAGTTGGGAGACCTAGAGAGCCAGTGAGAGGAAATTAACACGGGATCAGCGTAGGTTTTTATTGTACATTGAAATAACCTCTATGTGGATTAAAGAGTTAATTCTAAAAATTGTACACAGCAAAAATAAAATGTTGTTGAGTGTAATTTGATTTCTGCATAGGGAAGGATCATAATGCTTAAAAGCAATGGAAAATTTACAATAGGAAAGATAAATATATTTAACAACATAACAATTTTAAATTTTGTGTGTCAAACTGATCAAAATTATAAGGAAAACAACAAACTAGAATAAAATATTCACCAAAAAATGACACTTAAAATATCATTCCCATATAAAGGGCAACGGAAATTGTCACAACAGATACCACAATTCCCATAAATAAACTGACTAACAGCTATGAACAGATAATGCACAGAAAATTACAATACTGGTGTAAGTGTCAGATTAGCAATTTTTTTCACTTATTGCTCAATGTTGATAAAAATGTGAGAGAATCAGCACTCTCCTAGCCTGTTGTTTGGAATTTCAAAGGATATAAAATGCCTAAAAAGAAATGTGGCAATATGTTTCAAAAGCCCTAAAAATGCTCCTACAATTTGACTTCTTAAAATTCAGCCTACGGAAATAAACTGATATGTGGATAAAGTTTTAAGCACACAGAGGTTTAATGTGGTGATATTTTTAATAGCAAATAAACTAATGAATTAAGTAAAAGGAAACACTTTGAAAACCAAATAATAAACAAATGCTAAAATAAGTTATAATTTACTTTATCACTGTTTTTGATAATATAAGAAAACTTTATGTTATAATAACTGAAAAACTAAAATAGGAATTGTATAGGTAATGAACTTAATTAACTGTATGTTGTTTTATAAAGCATAAAATAATTTCAGGGAAAAAAACCCTTAACACCTTGACAGAATCTGTGCTTGGTGTGCTTCGTGGGACTATGAGTATATTTTCTGTATTTTCTGTTTACTTTTTACTTCTTATACTTTCAAGAAGCATGTATTATTTTGAAATAAAAATTAACTTTCAAACTACTTTAAGAATGTAAAGCATCAAAAGTACTAAAATCAGATTTGTATGAATAACATCTACAGTAAAAGCCCACTTTTTCTAAATTGTTAACTAAAATTAATTATCTATGATAATGTCAATTAATACCAAAGGCAACATTTGGAAAAAGTTCATTTCATAGTAAATTAATGTAGTGACCAACGTAATTCAAGCTAACTAACGTATCCTTCTCAAGGAGAAAAGCCTAAAGCTTGATGGGTTAAGCACGAACTCTGACCCAATCTCCTTGGGTTCAGATCCTAACACCACTATTCACTAAGTCCCTCAACCTCAGTCTCCTCATCTTTAAACTGGAGAAAATAATAGTACACACCATATCAAACTGTTGAGCGCTGAATGAGTTAATACATTTAAAGTGCTTAAAACAAAGCCTGAAACACAGTTAGCACCCAATAAATATTAGCTACTATTAGTTTTGTTATCACTGAGGCTTCCTCATGTTAGTTAGCATTCATTACAGATCTCAAAATATATTAAGGATATACTATAGTAAGCATACACACATAAATGCCTATTTTTGTCACTGCACTGATAGCTTAGCACTTCTAAGGTAGCTTATAAAAATGTCCCTCATTAACACATTGAGCAAAAGTACAAATGGAGACCCACATATCATGTCTACATGCTTAAAAAGCTAATGAATTGTTAAATTAAATAAAAATTCTAATCTCCTTGTTCAACAAATACACTTCGTAATGACCTAGAAGAGTGAGTTCACACTTAGATTGCTCACGATCCTTAGAATTCAGCATATAAGAATTGCTGAATGGGGAGAACCCACCACACACACACACACACACACACACACATACACAGGCTCATCTCTATCCCCTCTCCTCAGGCAACCCCACCCTTCTTTCCTCTGCAGCTCTGTCCCACACGGAAGGGACCCACAGTCAGGTGTGGCCATGCCAGGCTGTCCCTGCAGGCTCGGTCCACCCTGGCCCTCCATCCCTAACAAGCAGTGGCCCCTCCAGTCTCCAGCAGCATAATCTGCCATCAAAATTCCTCACGGTCTCAGAGAGCAATCCTGGGGTTGTTTGGGCAGGGAATTCTGGGCTTGTCAGTAGTTCAAGAATAATCCAGAAGCGGGTAGGGGGAGAGGCTCTGAGTTGGCACCAACCCTTGTCCTCACAGGCATTTCCCCCTCAGGGCAGGCATGGGTGGAGGAAGGCTTGGTGGAGGAAGGCTTGAGCAGGAGTCCGGAGCATGGCCTCCCTTGTCTAGACCTTCGGGTGTAACTGTTTACAAAAGAATAGGAACAGTTACTGAATATTTGTTGCTCTCCCGAGTTTAAATTGTGGGAAATGCATTAGAAAATGGAGAAACTTCAGATACCAGCAACATAAAAGTGAGTATTTGGGCAGTTAAAAGCATACGTTTTGGTAAGCTTGAATAGTTTATAAATAAAACCTACTGCATTTGGTCCAGTCAGAAATCCACATTCCAGGCCGGGCGCGGTGGCTCACGCCTGTAATCCTAGCACTCTGGGAGGCCAAGACGGGCGGATTGTTTGAGCTCAGGAGTTCGAGACCAGCCTGAGCAAGAGCGAGACCCCATCTCTACTAAAAAATATAAAGAAATTATCTGGACAACTAAAAATATATAGAAAAAATTAGCCGGGCATGGTGGCGCATGCCTGTAGTCCCAGCTACTCGGGAGGCTGAGGCAGGAGGATCACTCAAGCCCAGGAGTTTGAGGTTGCTGTGAGCTGGGCTGACGCCACGGGACTCACTCTAGCCAGGGCAACACAGTGAGACTCTGTCTCAAAAAAAAAAAAAAAGAAATCCACATTCCACAGTCTCAGAAGCAGGAGGAGAAAGGCCCACAAGGCCCTGCAAGATCTGGTCTCTGCTCTCTTCCCCCCTGCGTCTCCGACGACTCTTCCTGTTACTGGCTGCCTCTCAGCCTCTTCAGCCTCCTTGCTTCCCTTTGATGGCCCTTCCTACCTCAGCACCTTCACACGGGGCCTGCCCTCCACTGGGAATGCTCCACCCCTGCAAGCTGTAATTCCTCAGAAACCTCCTGCTCCACTTCAGATACCACTTCCACAGAGAAGCTGTTTCTAAAGCCCCAGACTGGACAGACCCGCTCAGTTGTACGCTGGCATGGAATCCTGATCCTTCTCCTTATAGCACTGATTGACTTATGATTATATATTTAAGGGAGATTTGATGAATGTTTCTCTCCCTTAATGAGACTATAAACTCAATGCGCTCAAGGCAGGCAAGGATCCAAGTCTCTTTTGCAATTACCTTAAGCTTAATAAGCGATTTTGGGATATCTAAGATCTTCGTGATAGTAAGCCCTAGCCAAGAACTGAGTATGACTTTCTGTTCCTTCAATTCTATTTTTGTCTCTCAGAAGATTTTCATAGCTTTTGTCATCTAAGTTTTTGAACATTTCTTGTAAAGTTTATACAAATGAATTTAACTTCTGTTTTCATATAATAAAATCAGATCTCCACTTTAGAGTCTGATTTTTGTGTATGTAATGCCTACTGATTTTTGTACATTAATAACTTCCTATTTTAATAAATTCTCCACTATTTGTGGTAGCTTTCTATTGTTTCTTTTTTAATTTACATATATATAGTCATATTATTTTCATATAGATATAGTTTTACTTTTTGCTTTCCAATTTTTATGCCTACAGTTGTTTTCTCTTATTTACATTGGCTAATACTTCTAACACTGTGTTACATAGTACCGGGGAAAATAAATACTCTTATGTGGTTTTTCACTTCAGAGAAAAAATTTTACTGTTTCCTCATGAAATAAGATACTAGATTCCTAGATGCCGACTTGAGAGAGAGAGAGAGATCATGTTAAGTAAGCATCCATTAATTGTTATTTTATTGTTTATAATATGAATGGATAGTGAATGTTATAAAACACTGTCTCTGCGTATTTGAAGATAATCATATGATTTTTCTGCCTAGATTTTTTTGTAATATGTTGTATCAATTTAATGGAATTTCCAGTGTTGAACCATTGTTGCATTCCTGGAATTAATCCCAACATATGGTCATAATGCATTACTTTTTAGATGTGCTGTTTGCTAATATTTTATTTAAGACTTTCACATTAATATTCATAAGTCAGGTTTTTAGTACTGTTCTTGGCGTAATCATTGTCAGCTTTTAGGATCAATGTAATAGAGTCGAAAAATGAAATTGAAAGATTTCTTTTTTTTCTATATGCTCTGGCATACTCTAAATGCATTGGAATGATTGAATCATTACAGTTTTGGTAGAATTTTTCTATGTAACCAACTGAAGCTGGTGCTCTTCTGTGGTCTTATTTCTTTTATGAATTTATTTGTGCATACTTTATTGTAGTTGATTATGGTAGGTTAATTTTTTTAATATATCTATTTAATCAAGATTTTCAAATATATTTGCATGCAGTTGGGCAAAGTAAAACTTTTTTGGAAATAGATTATGTGTTTATTTGGAGTGATTCTGGGGTGGGGATAAAGAAGCTTGGTGTCATCACTCTGAAGCATCTCCAGAAGCTGTGGTCACTCCTTATTTTTTAAGTAGAACATTTTACATTGCTTGGTTTTGCTTCTTTTTGATTTTTAATTTTGTGTGTTTTGCTTCCATCTTCCTTTTTTCTCTGTCTTTTTGATTATGTTAAGTAATAGTTTTCTAATTTAGATATTAAAGAAATAGCTTGATAAGATTTTAGAACTATTTTTCTGTTTTCTAAATTATTGATTTGTTTTATGTATATTAATTCCTTTTTATGCTTTCTTTTCATTTATTTCATTGTTCTTTTTCTAGATTTTTGAATTGAGTGTTTAGCTCATTTATTTTCATTTTTATTTGTATTGTTATAGGTATTTAATGCCATAAATTTTCCTTTGACAATTAATTGACTTAGTTATAGCCAAGATTCTGTTTTCCTGTTTTTATTTTTGTCATTTTTCAATAATTCTGCAATTTTGAGTTCCTACTTTCAACCAAGTGTTTTTAGTAGCATCTTTTTTTTTTTTTGTCATTTGTACACCCTCCTCCCCAACCTACTCATACTGACTTCAAATAGCTGTGATTTTAAAAAATAAATACAGCAGTTACTCATGATTGTTCACTCAAGCTCATGGAAAAACAAAACAAAACAAAATACTGCACAGTCAGCCCTAGTGAGAACACAAGTGAATGGTAAGCTTCTTCCTCTCTTTAAAGACCTTCATGCCAAGTTCATTCATTGGCATTTCTTCATCCCTCAGGTGTCCTGCTTACTGTGTGGAGCCACGACATGCAGGCCTTGGGTTCGCTGGATATTCTAATACTGTCGAAGACCACACATAGCACATGTCACCCCTTGCTGGAGTACTAGAGGGTACTCGGTCTCTGACAAATGAATTTGCACTACGGTAGGATCTCCTACTGAGGTGAGAAACAAGAGATACTCTCTTTTGGAGGGGACTGAGAAAAGGATTTTCGTACGTGGTACTCTGTTTTAGTGTACTCGTAGCCGTAGGATTCAACTTCCATTTGTTTATAGGGCGCTTTCAGCAGCTCTTTCACAAGCAATTCCAAGTAACGTCTTCTAACTGAAGGATGAAAGCTCATGCTGACTCTCAGCACACACACTAACACAAATCTCCTCACCCACTTCAAACTGTGATTTAGAATCCAAACCTCAGACCGTGTGCCATTTTCTTCCTCCTAAAATGGCTTGGAGATGAGTCAATGTTGGCTTCAGCTCTACCTTGGAGCCTACTCCTTCTTTTTCATCTCATTTTAATTGGCACCGCCTATGGGGGCAGCAGTTGAAATGTGATTACATCTCAGGCTTCCTGGGGAATTAAGGAGTTCGCCAGTAGTGAGGGGGGGCTCAGCAGCCTTGCGAAGAACAAAAGCCAGAGCCTGGGGCCGGAGCCAGCAGAGATAAATCAGCGTGCCAGACAGGGCCGATGCCAGCGCGAGCAGCTGGGGAGAGCTAGAACCCCTGGCACTAGAAGAACAGGCCGCATCAGAGGGCCGGCGGCCAGCCCGGAGCCGCAGAGGAGTGCAGAGCAGCTCACTTTCCCAGCTGACCAAAGGGGATCAGATCAAAGAGCCCGACGCAATTATTGTGCTCGACACAAAGTACCCTTCAGAACCCGAGCCAGGGCTCGCAGCTGGTGCCAAGGGCCCTCTGCAAAGTCCCGGGACGAGCAATCCGCAGGGGACCCATCCTCAGGACCGAACTAGGAGGCAGTTTTAGAGGCTGCCTGGAAGGCCACGCTGAACACTGTGAACTGCCAGTGCTGCCGCGGTGCTCAAAGTGACTTCAGGGAGCGCGCGTTACCAGCACCGTCAACGCAGAGCAGAACTGCAGGCCCCCGTGCGCAGAGCAAGACGAGATAGGCGCGAAACGAAAACAGCACGGGCAAATGCAATTTTTACATCATTTTAGATGGTAAATTCTCTAGTTTAGATCCCATCAAGATTTTCTTTCTAAAGAGTGAGCGTCATCTAACTGAAATAACCCCTAGCTTAGGACAGCTATTCATCTTCACCTCCTTTTTCCTTTGCCCTGATTATCTGAGGAAACACAATATAAAATAGATTAAAATTTCTACTTGGGCTGTGATCCATAGAATGGGAGTGTGCCTTGTTATTTCCAAGAGCAATAATTATAGTGAATATAGCATGGTTGAAGAAGAAAAGCAAGGAAATTCATTCCAAAGAAGAGAGCTTATAACATGATGTCAGCATATAAATCACTCATTTTGATGCTATGCTGTAATCTAGATAGTGTTTCTATTGAAAATGGGTACAGGAAAAGATTGTTGTTTAAAAAAAGTCTGATGTGTGTTATTACACGACTTAGAACTTCTTTATAAGTATTGCCTGACCTGAAATACAAAACCTTAACACACGAAGGTTTCATGTTATTTGCTTCAAACTTATTTTACAGTTCCAGTGTTATTGTCTATGTGATAAAAGGAAAGCAGAAATCTGAGAATAAAGGTAAAACACTTTCACCGTTGACTCTGCTATTGACACCAAGAAAGATAAGCTTGTTATTTTTTCTAGTGCTCCTCAAATGTCATATCACGCTCTATTCAAGAACCTACAATGGTGTTAAGGTCCACGATAACTAATCTTAATCAGATCTCTGTTTGCCTATTTCTGTATTATTTTTATTAGGAAATATTTCATATATATAATATAATAATACTCTCATAGTGCCTGACACTATTTTAGATCCCTTATAAGCGTCAAACTCATTATAACAATACTATGAGATAGGTGTCCACTTCAACTTAATTGTGTGCACGTAGAACCTGAGGAAAAGAGAGGCTAAATAAGCTGTCCAAGTCACCAGCTGTCAAGACGTGAACCCAGGCAGTCTGACTGCAGAGGTCCTGCAGAGCATCGCACAGTGTGGATTTTGCTGATTGTATCCCCAGAATGTCTTTCCATCACAGTTAATAAAAGCACCTTATAGTGATTTTACTTTATTTTCATCAATTTTATTATCTAGCATTTAAATCTGACATTGATTTTTAATGCCCAGAACTAGTCATCATCATCATCTTCTTCATCCCACATCAGTACCATTGCATTCTGTCCACGCCTGTTTATATTTACCCACGTATCTATCAGTGTCTTTGCTTGCTGTTGCCACTTGCTTCAATCCTTTCTCCTAGTTTTAGATTCCTCTTTTGCGAAACACAAATTATACATGAATTCTTGTACAAATCGTACAAGAATCTGAAGATGATATAATCTTCAGTATGTGTTTTTTACTTTTTGTGTCTTTTGTCTCTGAATAAGAGTTTTGCTGAGTATAGAAATCTAAGTTAAGAATATTTTCTCACAGTACTTTTCAAAGATATTATTCCACCCATATGTTCGGGCTTCTACTGCTATTATTAAAGTGTCTATGCCCTCTCTGCCATTAATCTGCATTTACTCTTTAATTGCTTTTAAGATTTTCTTTACTGTAGTTTACTTGTTTCACTGACACAAGAAATGTCAGATTCAACTTTTCCCTATTTTATCTCTCAACACATATTTAGTCCTTGTTAATAATATTTATTAAATAACACAGAGTTAGGAATTTAATAAGCATATAATAAATATTTAACTTTTTCTATTATTTTTTTGTCATTTCAACCACCATGTAAATACGACATTATAGAAAACGTCCTGAGGACAAGAAATTCAATTTTTACTTCTTTGGTATCACCTAAAACACAGCTCTGCACACAGTGTAAGTGCTAAGGAATGATTTTGAATTTGCCTTTACTTCTTGCTTGATCTAATTTTTCCAGATTCCATTACAATTGATACTGAATGAATGTCTCCACACTCACCTCCTTCCTTTCCTTGCTAAAACAAGGAATTGATACCAATGATAAAATAAAGGCATAATATTTAAAATACTTAATAAAGGCTTGTATTTTACTTAGGGTTTAAGTAGAAACTATCACTGCTCTCCAGTTTTCGATTTTATTAAGTATAATCAATCAGATCAAAATGTCTAAGTTACAAACCACCTCAGGTTCATCTAAAAGGCCAAGTTGATAAGGCCCAGTTTTACAGAAACATTTTTTTATTCCAAATAATTCTGGAATCCATCTCGGAGTCTATGAAAGTGAATTCTCCAAAAGATGGAAATACTTTAAGTGGAAACTTTTCTGCACCCAATGAATGCACAAGATAATGCCAATGTTTTTCTGCTGCTTGACATTGAAACTTGGTGAGTGCTATTGAATTACGACCTTACTGAAATAGGAATTAGATAATCAATCACTACACTGCAGCACTACAGAAATAATCCAACTGTATAAATTTAGGGAAGGCTCGATGATTTATCCAACGTTATATGCAAAGCAAGGTGATGCATTCTATTTACTATATTATTATATTTTTAACTTTTCAAGAAATTTTTTCACCATTGCTTCAATGTTTCTCAAAATTCTGATAAACATGATAAAAATGACCTATGGGAGTTAAATATTTTTCCTATTTTAAAGTAATTTTTAACATAAACTCTTAATCAGAATTATATTACTCACAGGGAATAAGTTTTTATTAGGCATAGCGAAGTCTAACTCTTCTTGGTTATAAAGGTGAAAGGGCTTCAATCGCATTTCTTCTAAATGAGAAATAAAGAAAATTAAAGAACCTCTTTGAGGCCATTATAGAAGGAATATTCTGATATAGAACAAAGACAAAATAACCTTTAGGAGCAATATTACACCCTGGTAATTTTAAGATTCAGGGAAATGTGCTGAATTATCTAAAAATATCCAGACATATGAAGGATGAGCCCCATAAGAGATGGCTTGTTTTTTAAAAACATCTTCCAGCAGGGAGCACCTAGCCATTCTCATAAGACAGCTCTCACCTGCAGAGCCAGAAAGAATCTTCAGAGACCATCTAATTTAGCCACCCTAACCTGTGTTTCTTGGATGCATGGGGAGCTGTGAAATTACCACCAGAGAACTAAGCCATGTAGAAACCAAGACTTTCTTTAGACAACATCAGTGTGCCTCGTGTATGTTTGTGTCACTATTTCTGATGCATAAACTTGAAATTGTAACTGATATAAAGGAAGCATTTCTGAGTCCATAGGAATTACTGTCATTCTTTTCCTCAATTGCCTGAGAAAAAAAGTGTAACTTCCTAATGCAGGGGAATTTGGGGAACCCTGAAAGAGGTAAATATGGGTCTATTTTCCCCCACCTTCTCTATTTCTTTCAATCACGTTTACATTGCAGTGTAAACTCAATGAAGGTGGGAGTTCAGGTCTCCCCGTGTTTACTGCTGTATTCCTAGACCATCGCCTGACATGTAGTAGGTGTTTAGAAATGTCCGTTGAATGAATGAAAGTTGGTTCAATTATCTTAAAATGTGCGACACTGGATATTAAAGAGCTTTAAATCAGCGTTTAAAAAACGTTACACAGAGGCCATTACAAAGACAGCCCTATCGTCTTCCTTTTTGGCAGTAAGCTATGTCTTAGCGTAATAAATTTTTGTGTGTATGTTTAGAGAATAGCTGTTCAAACTTATCTCAATTTATTGCTTTTTCTCATGCTGAGATAAAGACTTATTGTGAAACACATTCACTTTTTCGTACTTTGGAGCTGGTCTGCTCCTGGGTGCCAGTTACACTCTGGCAGGAGCTTGCAGGTCTCTGTGGAGCAACTGGTGTCAGCATCCCATAAAATATACCCCTGAAATGGATCATTCTGCTGCTCAGGGAACATGTAGTAGAGGCTTAGTTGAAATAAAGAAAGAACAAAGCTATGACATCCAAAAATAAAATCAAAGGGGATCAAGTTAGAGTTATTTATATATACCGATACTGGACCCAGTATTCTAAACACTTCACAGCTGTTCAAAATTGGAGAAGAAGAGATCAGCTCTATCACTAACATCTCCCTGGCTGGAGGGTACTTGGACCCAGCATGTCTGTCCTCCATCTCCGACTACTAGCATCCTCTGCTCCACTGACTCTGTCTCAGGTCTCCGCTTCAGTTTAAAGTTGCGGTTAAGGCTAGATCTGATGTCAGACGATGTGGGTTAAAATCCCAGCTGTGCAACTTCTCGATTCTGTGGCGTTGGGCAAGTTATTTCACATTTTTAATGCCTGGTTTTTCATTTACTCCATGGGGAAAAAAATTGTGCTTACCTTCTGGGGTTGTGGTAAGAATTCTATGAAATAGTCCATGTGAGGCCCTCAGTCCAGCTTCTGGCTTATAAATTCTCAATAAGCATTAACATTACCATTATTGCGATAAGGATATAAAACCAGGCCCATGCTTACTACATCTGAAGCCTCTTCCTAACTCTAGTTAGATCTAAAAGGATAGCATGCCAGGAATACTTAAACTTTCTGGGCACGTACATCTCCGTCTTTCCTGTCCTAATGCTCACATCTCACCATGACTCAATGTAGAGCCATCCTCCCAGACCTGGTATTTTCTCCATCTTTCCTAGTACATCTTTACTGATAGTCAGACTCAGGATCTGATGATCCCAAAAAGAAAACTGATGTCACTCATGACATTGCTGAAGAACTGTTCTCTCTGCGCTCACACTGGTTCAGGCAGACTGGACCAACATGTGGAGGGTACCGTCAATTCGCCTCGTGCCGCGGTGCCCTTCTCAGTCTACAGCTCTGTCTAAACCTCAGCCTAGATCCTGAACCTTTGGGATCCTAGAAAATTATCACTGCTTCATGCGTACTTTGCGACACCCTCTATTCCTTTCCTCTCTCACCGCCTATTCCTCCTGTTTCTCCTATTTTCGCCCTGCCGTTCCTTTTTATCCGCCTTGTGTGCTCTCTATATCATTCCTACTTCTTTCCTAGCATCACTCCTTAACACTTCCGCAAAAATAATAATAAAATATTATCTACAAACCACTGGGCGGTAACTTTTAACCGAGCACCCCATGGATAGATCCAGAGGATCCAAGAGTGCCCAAAAAGCGTATGTAAAAATAGAGTGTGGGACTGTGTCGTGGGGGGAGGAGAGAGGATGTGTGCACTTGTGCACTTGTTTTCCTACAGAGAAAAAACATCGTTTGCATCAGATTCTCAAAAATTCTATGACATTACAAATGTCCAGAACCTTTGCTAAATTATCCTGAAACTGTAGGAGTGTTTTAATACGAATTAGTCATTGTATGTCCAGAGATGAAAACATGATGATGAACCTCAAGAAATATTTACTGTGCTAATGTTAGGGAAATAAATGGGTCAAAGCCTTTGCTCTCAAGAAGCTCGCAGTCTAAGTAGGAAGAATAAGATAATTTTTAAGATAAGAATGGAGTATTTTATTCCATTTAATTTTATTTTGTTTTGGTTATCATTTTTGCTGTGTTTTATGTTAATAAACAGTCTGTGCACAGAAATAAAAATCTGGGAGAGACTGAAGGCTGGGATAGGAAAATCTTGAAATAGCCAGGCATGATATAACAAAGTAATAGGAAATAATCTTAAAAACAAGGCAAACTGGCAGAGAATATGAGTTTGGGATTAGAAAAATTACATTTGAAATTATCACTAAATAATCAAATGAAAAAGTAGACAATTAGAGGTGTGGGACTGAGGTGAATTTAGTGAATTTGACATAGATAACGGGCAGCCCGAATCTGAGCAGAGTCACACACGGGGCCAAGAGCCATGTTTTAAGGAATTAGAAAATGGATGGGCTGTCGGGATGCAGAGGCTGGTGGCATGAGACAGAAGAGAACAGAAGGTTAAAGGAATGTTTCCTTTAACTATAGAAGACCTGAGCACTTTTGTCCAGAAAGGGGGAGTTACCAGCCTCCACTCACTTCTTTTTTGTTAGTCTTAAGAGTAACATTATGGGCATTGCCCTTTTAATTATTTAAGGATGTATAAGTTCTGAGTTGTAACTGTTCTAGGAGGTTGTAGAAACTATGGAAAAGCTGCGTCTACCACTTGTTTCAAGGTTTGGCGATTAAATACAACACAGAAACGGGAGTCAGTAATAGCAGACCACAAGTCAGTCGTTGAAAGAGAGAAAAAGAACAGTAAGCACCGTAACTGTTACCGAACCCACAGACGCAGTCTGTAATACGAAGTCATTTGTCAGCATAGTTTTGTGAATGCAAGTCTACAGAAGTGTAGAAAATTATACAGTAACAGAATAAATGTGTTTTAATCATTCAGTCTGTTGGGACACTCGGTTTTTGGACATCAAAAGTTAAGGAATAATCAAATATTTGTTTAGTGAGATAAAGCTTTGGTGATAGTGAGAAAACTTCTGTAAACTAAATTTCTGGCTTACTTTTATTAGAACCAGGCCACCACACTGGGTGT
Organism: Propithecus coquereli; assembly: GCF_000956105.1. Classification (NCBI taxonomy): domain Eukaryota; kingdom Metazoa; phylum Chordata; class Mammalia; order Primates; family Indriidae; genus Propithecus; species Propithecus coquereli. Next base: position 5,925,823 of record NW_012150396.1, on the reverse strand, counting down.
TCCAGCATTTCGTCTTGTGGCCAGAGCTCTGAGTAGAGCTGTTGGAACCTGCCACTCTTTTTGTGCTTAACCTCCTTTTTAGATGATAACTTGAAGCTTTTTCCAATTCCTAAATATAGTAGAGAGCCCATAGCCTCCAAGGGAGACCTACTCTGACCCTGATGACAATAGCTTTTATTTGTTAAAGCAATAAAAAACAGTATTATGATATCTTCATATCAGTAAATATTCTCTGCTTATGCTCTACCAATAAATCTGAAAAAAAAAAAAATCTTTCCCTGGCTCTGTATGGAACATACCTCACATGGAGCAGACAGGGCCTAAATATTTATGCTTTGACGTATTCAGGAATATATGTTGGATGTGGTAAGAATTAGGAACAAGTGGCAGTACAGAAGTTGCTCTAGACAAAATCCTGATAGATAATTGCTAAGTGATTTATTAAAGCAGGTTACAAGATTCCATATAACTCTGTGAAAATATATGCTTGCTGAAAATACAAGGAAATAGCAAATTAGGTAGAGATAGATAGATGATAGATAGATGCAGAGAAATAGCAGAATATCCTAACGTTTCCTTAATACTGCCACATAGCTTTGGTAATTGAAAATACATTGTTTTAAGAAAATCAGTTTGAGGATAAATCTTGAGTAGCTTCCACTGACCTAAATGAATGAAACTGTCATTGACTTATATACTGAGACTTTAAATCAGGGCTTCCTTTTTGAATATCACAATATCTTTGGATTGTTGAGCACTCATTGTGTGTTTTAAACAATTGAGAGGGAATGTTTGAGTAATAACAATATACAAATAATTCCTAAAAATAACCAAAACCTACAGGCTTATCAAGTAAGTAAGGAACAAACTATTTAATAATAATTGTGTTTCTGTCACCACTGCCTTTCACCTAAGGCTCACGGACAGCATTGTGAAAATAGAGTATGCTTAGAATAGCTTCAGAACACTCTATGACAACCAGTGGGGGAAACAATGATCAAGCCAAATAATGCTAACAACAGTACCTCTGGGCTGGAATGTGGATACTCATTAGCTGTTCTTGGCAAGCTTCATGGCCATGACTTTATGGTATCCACTGGGGAGGAATGTGAAATGTCCAGAACTGTTCCCATAGTAATCTGTGCCCACAATGTGGCTATTTTTAAGTGAGGGAACTAGCCAACTCAGCTCTGCATTCAATGGGACACACAGATTCCCAGGTTGGAAGGATGAAAGGGCGAATACAGCACCACATGGAATTGTGCCTTTCCTGAACTCAAAACAAACAAACCAATCACTAAGTAAAAAAATATGAGCAAGCTAACTGATACTAACCTTACCGTAAAAAAGTCCAAAAACAACCATCAACTTTATCTAAAATGTTAAATTGCAAAATAACTGTCTCTGTCTGAAGACATTTTATCTTAACTTGGCAAGGGTGGAGCATCACAGGAATGGATGCTTGTTGTTAAAAATCACAGATCCCACACAAAGGAATGGACTGTCTCAGAGGCAAGTAAACAAAGGGAGTGGAGGACCAGGAAGTGATTTGCTGTGTCTCTGAGAGTCTGCTCAGTTGTACTCTGATGGAGTTCCAGGTCCCCGATTTCAAAGTCCAAGGGCATTGTTCTGTCATTGAGTGGCATCCCAGTGCTCCGTGGGCAGGCAATCTGCATTCCATTCTGACAATCAGCTGGAAGATTCACACAATCTGCTCAGGCTAAAGTCTGGAATGGCTGATACTTCTTTGATTTGCTTTGCCAAAGAGACTGCAGAGAATGGTGGCACTTCGTGATTGGAAACAGGGCTCCGAAAAATTCTTATTTCGAAAAATTGAAGAATGAAAATCAGAAGAGGAAAAAGTCTGTTGAAACTTCTATATCCAGACAGTAGGGATACTGTGGGATTTTTTTTCCCAACTGAGTAAGCAGGAACTGAGTTAGGATGCATACAGTTGTTGACTGTCTATGTTAGTGAACACACACACACACTCTTATATATAGTGTCTAAAATAGATTTTTTTAAAAGCCTTACCTTCTTGTATAATCTAGTATGTATAATTCAATACTTAGCACAGAATAGGTGCTTAGAAAGTATTTGATAAATAAATAGAAGAATGAATTCTTCTTAGATCTTATATTCTACCTCTTCTAAAATATCATTACAGGTATTTGAAGAACATTCCTCTCTTCTCTTTACTCTTCCCAAATTCCTTAAGACAGGTGCCAATAAATAAATAAAATAATGAAAATCAAAAGGTTTTTTTTTTTTTTTTTTTTTCAGGCAGGATCTCACTCTCTTGCCCGGGCTAGAGCGCCGTGGCGTCAGCCCAGCTCACAGCAACCTCAAACACCTGGACTCAAGCGATCCTCCCGCCTCACCCTCCCAGGTAGCTGGGACTACAGGCATGCGCCACCATGCCCGGCTAGTTTTTTCTATTTTTAGTTGTTTGGCTAATTTCCTTCTATTTATAGTAGAGATGGGGTCTCGCTCTTGCTCAGGCTGGCCTCGGACTCCTGAGCTCAAGTGATCCTCCCGCCTCGGCCTCCCAGAGTGCTAGGATTACAGGCGTGAGCCAAAATCAAAAGTTTAAAGATGGAAAAACAAGACAAGCAAAGCAAAAACCTAAATCCAAAATAAAGAATTTTGTTTTTAAACTTCAATGTTATTATGATTCAATTAAAATTCAGAAAATTGTGCCTATTATACAAGAAAAAAACTATGTTCTGGAAGATTTGTGCCTCCCATAAAATGATAATACATGCATAGTACAAAATATTAGTGTAAGAGCTCCTCTACCCCCACTCTTTGGCCTCTCTCCATCCGCTTTCAATAAGCTCCTTATGCTTCACCATACAAACTGTCTGCATGGTCATTTCCACGCCTCTGCACCGTCCATTTTCCTGCGTATGGACCTTCCCCAACCTGTCAGCTAGCGGACTTGCACTGACTTTTCAGTAGAACACTTAGCTTAAATTTCCTTCAGTCACCCAGTAGCCTTGTTACTTAAAAAAAAAAAAAAAAAAGCATCTTAATATAAGACTCTCCATTCGGCTGTGCTTACAAAAGTACATGTTATATTAAATTCAGTCATCTGTTGGTTCCAGACACTTACCCAATACTTACTGTGGGCTAGGCACTGTCTCAGGTGTTGGGATAAACTGTGCACCAAAGACCCTGCCTTTCTGAAGTTTATATTCTATTGGCTTTTCTAGAAACCAACTCTTTAATGAAGACCGTGCCTCTTTGGTGATGTGTCAACTTTAGAATTAACCTTTAGAATTAACATTTGCTCACATTCTTGATCTCCCTTTACCCTCTGTGGCCAGGATATAACATAACATTAAGTTAGGTGGTTTTTTCTTTTTTTTTTTTTGCTAGACAACCTAACCAGAAAACAATAAGCTTTTAATTATGTGCCTAGTTGAATTATGACTTACTGGTTTGCACCCTGAAATCCTAATCAGAAAGCACCATGTTTTCAGTTTTCTCCACCCCAGTCTGCTGTGAATTTCTAAACCTGTCATTAAATTTACAGTGGGAATTATAGGAGAGTATATGTTTCTTAGGGCTAACTGCAAACTGACATGCTGGGCAATCCCTGCTTCATGTGGTTTTTTGTCTACAGGAATTTGGACATGAGGATCAGCCTCTTCACATTAATTAGATTCATTATCCTTTCCAACCCTGAGTTGTTATTCACTGTTAGCCATTAATATTTGCAAGGTAATTGTCAAATCTGAAGTAAAATCTGAAGGGGTTATTTCCCCTCCCCTAAAAACAAGCAATCTACTTTTTGTTATCAACAGGATTATTTAAAACAGACACAATTCTACAACAACAGTGAACCATAATAATAACCAAGGAGGAAAATCTTGCACTATCTTGTTCAGATTACTGGAATCATTGACTTTGTATCTCATTTTTGGAAGGTTATTCGAGATGCAAGTTTGTTTTCCATTGCGTGATGTGGGTTTAAGAAGTTAATGGAACCATCTTCAATATAGTTTACATAATTCAAAATATTGGTTGCATTGGCTCCAATTTGTTCTTTGGGCCTAGGGAAAATTTGAGCAAGACTTTGGAACTGTTTATTATTAAATAAATGGTGAGAATTTAATTGAGCATTGAGAATTGGTAAAATGTAAAACAAGTTTTAGACTTATAATAGCAATTTTTCATGATCAAAATGACATTTTGAATATTTATTCTAAACAATTCCATGTTCTCCTTCTTGCTTTCAGGATTTCACTGGAAGGTAGTTCAACATATTGGGTTATCCACTCCTCTTTCTCATAGCATAGCATTAGGTATTGTCCCTTCTAAGATGAGTAACAGAGAAGGGTCACCCACCTAGACCCCTGTCATTCTCTCCTCCATCCAGGATTATTTTAATGAAGGGGAAAATCCACACCAATATATTTCAGTTAAGAGAATGGAGGTCAGAACTCCGCCTGATCCATATTTCCCCGTCCACTGAAATCTGCTACTATAAGGGAGAATTGTCATTACTCTTCTAGCATAAATCTTGCTCAACTGCAAATTCCTATGGGTTTGCAGTCTTCATGTACAAGGTCAAAGCACGGAGTAACCAAAAGGCAAGCTTGGGGAAAGAAGAGGAGGACAGCCTTCGTTCCTACCCCAAATGCCCAGCCTGCCCCAAATACACACACACTTAGGCATCACGTTACATTACCTCCTGACATCAATTTATTTGAAAAGAAGAAATGAACCCTCAATACCTTTTATTATGAAGGAGGATAGATAACAATTGGTTAAATAAAAACTTTTGCACATCAAAGCCTACTGATCAGCAATTAGTCTAAATTCCATTATGGGGCAGCATTTTGAAACTTCTAAGCTAACGAAGAGCTACTAGTTTATCAAAGTGATAAACCAGTTCCACAGTTTTAACTGAGCTGAATTTATACAATCAAAATGATTTTTCAAAAGCCTATCAAAAATAACCTTTATTAAAACAATACAGAGTGTATTAAGCCAATTTTGGATTGACTTGGGAATCATAATTCATTTCTAAAAAAAAGCAAAAAATGTGTTTGCATGAGGTTGTTTCCCTAGTGCAGCTGAAATCTAGAAATAAACACCATCTTCTTCAAGAAGTTTTTGATTTTAATAACTTCTGGATCCCATTTATTATTATATATATTTTAAACATTTTTAATCATTTTCCCAAGTCATTAATTCCCAAATCCTTCCTCCCTAGAGTTGTTTGTTTGCTTAAAAATATTTTATTAAAATATAAAATACAGAAAGTGCACACACATGTTAAATGTAGCCCTAGATAAATTGTCACAAGCTGAACCTACCCATGTAACGCAGCACCTGGGTTGAGAAGAACATTCTCCACATCCCAGAATCACTCACCTGCTTCCTCACCACTACTTCTCCCCCAAAGTTAACCATTATCCTGATGTTTAACAGCAGAAGTTAACTCTGCCTGGCCTTGTGCCATAGAGATTTTTTCATATATAAATATAATAAAGTATCATCACTAGTTGTGCTGTAATCGAATCTAGTTTTGCCTGAATGTGGCAAAATTGGACATAGTATTATAATTCAGTTTCCTTTTTAATAATCCGTACAAGTAGACAGCAAATAAATCAATATATCTACTTATGCAGGAAATTTTAAAATCCTTTCAAAATAGTTGATTTTTAAAGCTACCTCGTGTGCTTTTCTTTACTCATTAAAACCCAAGTAGCTGATCTGTATTTGTTTCCATGTCCACCCACAAGCCCCGTAGTAGACTCAGTTTACTTTCTGAGAATCAAATACTCCCCTGCGTCTCTTCCTAATGAGTACCTTCCGAACCGCTTACAAGCTGATGGGAATGATAAGCAACGTTTCAGAAACCAGTGCTAAAATGAAATACGCCTGCAATTTCCTACTGGGGTGGGGGAGGTCTGTTTTTTTCTCTCTTGGCAGCTGCTTTGCTTTCTGCCTGTCTTTCCAACATCAGTACCAGCATCAGTTTTCTCCCGTTTTGTTTCCCTGTTGGGAACCAGCCAGGCTTCATCATTTCCTGCCTATCAGCAGTCCACCCCAGCCCTGGCGATCAGCTGTTCTGCTGCCACTCCCTCCCCTCCGCTCTTACCTCAGGCTCAGGAGACCTTGGGGCTGGAAAACCATGGGTCATTTCCATCCTCTTTTTCTCATTTCCTTCACCCTTCCCCATAGTCCCACATGAATATTAATAAGGACATTTTCTTATTCAGATATGTTCAGATATGGAGAGTGTCTTGGCTTTGGTTTAATCAGATACAAGAACAAGACTTGTGGATAGTGAAAGGGGGAAAGGTGCTCAGTTTCCTAAAGTGGTCTGAACAGCAAGCTTTGGAGAACTGATAGGTTGTCATTTCCTCAAAAGCTACATTATTTTTTGTAATAAATATTATGTTTAGTAAAAGTGCTATAGCTTAAGCTCACCTGATAAGTATATCCCAAAATGTATAAGCTCCTCACTGCTAACTGCATGTTCATAATAAAACTACCCCCACAAAGCTTACTAGTTAAAATATTTCCCCTTTGCACAGCCCCAGGGCACTTTCCCATTGTGTTCTATGTTCTGCGGGGAGGAGATGAGGGTGACATTCATCCAGACCACAACTGATATTGTGCCCATCTAAATCCAGGACACTGGTTGCAAGTTAGATATGATGAGCCACCATTATTATATTATTTTATGACCCCCTCAGTACTATTAGATAAACAATTCAACATTTCCTACTGACATTGACAATGTAGACTACCTTAAAAATAGGAAGAAAAGTTTATAAAGTGGAACAATTATTGAATATCAGCATACTATCATTAATCATAAATAAATAGCACCATAACTCTAGTCTTCTCACGAGGTGCTATTTAATTAATAGGAAATCTTTGTAGGGCTACATACAACCATTTTACTTAAGGCTAAAATGCAGCCAATGAAATGACATTTAAGAATTCTAAACTAAACCTGGTTTAAGATTCACATTGACGTCCACTGGGAATGAAAACATGTATTTTCTTCCATCAATTCACTAAATTAGAGAAGTTTGAAATTCTGAGCAATTTCACAATCGGAGAAACCTAACACTAACATTTCTGAATGCTGTCATCAACAATTCACAAGAAAAATAAAACCAGGAACTTCATTGATTGAACAATAGCTATGTGTATTCCTACAAAACCTATCTAAATAATCTCACATGACTGGAAGATATCCTATGTAAATAAAAGCTTTCTGAGGAAAAAAATTAAATTTGCATTGCAATGGCTGGCAGTACAGTCTGTTATGTGGTGGTTTTAAATTAAATTCAACATTATGCTTAGATATCCTAGGGTCTTCATTGTTTAAAATTAGTAACTGCTTCAACAGAAATCAAACACATGCTAGGACGTTCAGCCTAATTCTCATTCTTTAGTTGTTGGTCACACATTTTCCAAGTTTAATGTTTAGATTGCCAAAGATAGATCTGATTGGTCTGGTTTGGAGAGATATGTCTCCATTTTCTGGTCTCACATTCAGGGTATCAGCTCTAAGTTAATGACAATTTCATTTCACTGCACAATGCTAGCAACCATGTGAAAATTTCAGAAATCCTCATTCACTAGGCTATGACAAGGAAATATATTAGAGAGAAGGCACGCAACTCTCCCTTCGTTAAGAGAAATATGGTAGAATCAATCTAGCTTATTATTAGTTTAGCAGAAATAGTTTGGCATTCCATCATTATGCCCCAGATCAGGATAAATTAACCAACTTATTCACTTTTCCAGTTTCCAGGGTAGCTACAATGTGTGAGGAGGTTCTACCTTAGGCACTGGAATGAAATATAAGGATGAATCAGACATGGTCATTGTCCACTATGAGCTCGCAATCTGCCTTTGGCAGAGGATGGAACAACCTATTAACTTATTCTTCAAGAAACTTTGCTAGTTTATGAATAGTCCAAATTGTTGGTCAGAGACGGATTTTCTTCCCACTTTTAGAGAAAACATGTGCGACCAAGATAACTATATGAGCATTTTTATTTCCCAATCTGTTTAGTCTTGTTTTATTGAAACAAAGAAAAGTGGAAGAAAAGCAAAAGGGAAGTAGTGATCATAGAGTTAGTCAATGTTTATTTATAGATAAATTTGAGGAAAAAGATGCCTTTAGTAGGAAATAAAGCCATGAGATAAAAGAGGAGGAATGAGAAATGTATTGGAATAGAAATAAAGTCAAAGGATAACAGAGCCTTCAAGATTAAAAATCATAGAGAAAATTTCACATCTAAAGCCCATGGAGTTAAAAAAAGAATGCAGTTACTGAGCTAGATGTTATTATTAGGTAAGAGAATGAGAAAAGAAATATCCTAACTCAGAGGAAGCTAAGTGGGCAGAAGACGATTTAAGAGCTATTTGGGTTGAAAGGGAAAGGGATGACAGGCGGTGTTGGAGAAAAAGAGGAATAGTTAAGCATTGGGAGCAGAAGTAAGAGTCTTGTCGGGTAAATACGTTGTCATATTTGAAGAATACACCAACTCATAAATAAATAAACACAGTAACAGCAAATAAAAATTACCGTTTATAGAGCACACATAGCATGTTAGTTGTGTGTTGTGTCGAGTATAAAAACTCTTTTCAAAACATAAAGAAAAAGGAAAAGGAAGCCATTTGAGAGGTGGTGAATAAGCAACGGTTTCACATTTAAATATCTATTTATCATACCCTATGCCAGAAAAACTTTCTCACCAAAACACCACTCATTAACAAAACATTTTTAAAAACAGAATACCAAAATGTAGTAACCCCTGCTAATTCTTTTTTTGTGTTTTATCTGAATTTATGGTTCATACAAGTAAATCTATATTTCAAGGTGCAGCAACTTCTTTCCAAAGTATCCCAATACAAGATGTAGGACATTCCTAAGAGATTACACAACTGGTTTTTGGCCAAATATTACAGGACTTCCACCACCTGAGGCAGTAATCTTCCTGAAATGCACATCCTGGAATAACTAATTACTATTATGCATTCTGTGGTTGTAAAACTAAAAAAAAAAAAAAAAAATCAAGGCTAAAAGTTCACATGCATTTCCTTCCTTGGATTAATGGAACAGTTCTGACTTCACTGGTTACCAATCAGGAGGAACCAAAGATGTCCAGCATCTTCCAGCAACCACATAATTTACATAACAATGACATAAACTGCTCTTGATCGAGGAAATGCATTGACATGTGTCATATAATCCTTAAACCACAATTAATATCTTCGAAAATGATTCATATTGTTTTGCTTCACCAAACCCTGAAGTGCATTCATTTGATATTTAGAAACACAAAATTCAAATGTAATATAAGACCTAAACGTAAGTTGTTTCTGTGGGAAAAGAAAATATTACATTGTTACAAAATGCCCAGAGTTTTCTTCCTTTTCTAAAGTGAATGAATATTCTCTTTAAATGCATTAAGTGTGCAAAGAATTAAAATAGAAACTTTTAATCCATGATTCCAGTCAAGCTGATAGTAAGTTGTGAGATAGGTCAAATACAGAATTTCATTTCATATTTATAGTCAGCATTAGATCTGACTGGCAGTCATATATATATGACTCTCTATATATACATATAACACACACATAAAATACACACATATATACATATTTACACATATATACATGCATACACAAACATTCTTGCATGAAAGAAATGTTTAAAGAAAGGGAAGGCCCATAGAGCTCTTCTGTACAACGTTATACCTATAGTCAACAATAATGTATTATACATCTAAAAATTAAGAGAGTAGGTCTCATGTTATGTGTTCTTATCACAACAAAAAATAAGGCCTAGTTTCGATAAGTAATTAAAAATGTTTGCGTTAGGAAAACTTTCAGAAGAACAGTAAAATACACTGAACTAAGTGATATTATACAATTAATCAAAAATTCCGACAGAAAAATCAGTGAGATTTTACTTTGTCAAAGAGATCTAAAGCCAATGCTTCTGTGAGGTACATTAAAGTAATAGTAATTTCTGGGCTCTCTAGTCTCACAGAATTATAAAATAATAGCATTTTTTTATAATACTCTGCATCAGGTATTATTCTATAATAACTGCCTAACAACTGTTAACTCATTTAATCACCACAATAAACTTGTGAGTTAGGTACTATTTTTGTCACCCCCATTTCACAGACAAGGAAACTGTGGCAGAAAGGAGTTCAGAAACTTGCTCGAGGTCAATAACAAACTAGTTAATGTCAGGTCTGAGCTTTGAACTAAGGCAGTTTGGAAGTAGAGTCTGTGATCTAAACTACTGCACAACAATGCCTTCCACAAAATGCTATTATATGATTCTCTCTACAGCACAGGAAGGGAAAAACCACCAAAAACTTTCTGGACTACATTTCTTAGTATAGGCACAGGATATCTACTCAAATATGAATTTCCTTAATCTATTGGTAAGCCTCTCTCGGATGTCAAAATGACCTTATTTATAAGCATGTGTGTCTGGGAAAATGTGGGTGGCATTGAGATAGACTTAGAAAGTAGACGTCGGTTACTGAGAGAACTAATCTGCTAAGTTTTATACTTGCTGGGTTTGCACATTTATTCATTGATTCCTTGATTCAACAAATATTTACTGAGTGCCGACTATGGGGATATAGCTATCAGCAAAAATTTTCATTATGGAACTTTCATCATAATGGGAGTCATTATAGTAGATCTGAGATGATGAAAAATATTCCATTGATTATATGTAGAAAATGGTTAAAAATTCAAATAAATGACAAGTCTAAAGTTATAGATTTGGGATCACTAATAAAGAGGTAATAATCAAAATTTTGAGAATGGATGAATGCTCCTAACTTGCAATAAGGAACTGCACACTCAGAATGAAGTTTTAAGAAATAGTCAAAATTAGATGAGAAAAAAAGTAAGGAACCAAAATAATGAGACCAAAGATTCAAGAAAACTACAAAGAGAGTCATTTTAACAAATCCATTAAAAATAAAATCTTTAACTAACAATGTCAAATATGGCAGAATGCCAAAGGAAACCAGGATTTGGCAAAACTTAGATCACTGTCTAGTGTTTCCAGAGAAAGATTTCAGTAGAGTAGTAAAATAAAAGCCAAATTGCAGGATGAAGAGAAATAATTACAGTTAAAGCAAGATTTCCAGCTGTAAAAAAAAGAAGGAAAGAATAAAAAGCAATAAGGAAGGAAGAGAAAGAGAGAGAAAGGGAAGAAAGGAAGAAAGGAAAGAAAGAAGGGAGGAAGGCAGGAAAGAAGGAAGGAAGAGGAAGAAAGGAAATAAAGAGGTTAGAGAGAAAAGGAAACTCAAAGTTACTGTATTTTCACTGTTTTTAAATGCATGGGTAAACTATTCATGTCTGAAAGTAGATATGGTATCAGCTTGGCTAGGATGAACTACATTTCCCACAATCCCCTTTTCTGTACATTTCCATTCAGAGTGGGCCACATGAAAGATGCTGACAAAAGGTTTGGAGGACCAAGGTAAAACAGCAGCTCTTTGTCTCTCACACTTTTTGCCACTTATCTGCTGATCCTTCTCAGGTCCTACCTCTGCCACCTCTCCTTGCTTCTAGATCTATAACCAGAATCAGATCCCAGCAAGAAAAAGTATGATTTACAAAATTGACTTATGGTGTTGCAATACACACCAAAAGAACTGCATAAATTTTTCCAATATATAGTGACAGAAATCCAAGTAATATATGTTAGAATAGATCTTAAGAATGTGAGATCAAGGCTGAAGGCCTATAAAGTCAGAATAAATTTATTTATATGGGGCTGTAAGTAGAGATTCCAGATTTGATATTTTAGTTTGAGGGGTTAGGAATGGTTCTGCGATTTGCTTGGCTGCTTTACTGAAGTATAAACATAAAGGTGGTTTATACTAAAAGAAGTTGCTATGCCAGAACTTCCTTTACGGAAGTAGAGCAGGGGTCGGGAAACCTTTTTCCTAAAGGGTCACGTAGCAAATATTTTTTTCTACTTTGTAGGCCATATTTTTTTCTGTTGCAACTATTCAACTCTACTATTGTAGCATAAAAACAGACATAAAAATATGTAAACAAATAAGCATGACTGTGTTCCAATAAACCTCTATTTAGAAAATAGGCAGTAGGCTGGATTTGACCCAAGGCTGTACTTTGCTGACACATGTTATAAAGGAAGGTATCAATGGCTTAGTATTAGAATCTTAGAATGGATTTATCATGAAAGAGCTGCTCTCCTACCTCATGAGGTTTCAGAGAACATGACCTTCACCGTGGCTTTGAGGAATAAATGAGCCCCAGCATCTTGTGGTGGTTCCTCTCTGTAGGTCAGAAATTACACTGGAACCACTGCCATCAAACTGGGATCTTGAAACGCAATGAGAATAATGAATTTCCAGGTGGGCAAGTGCCAGGGACAGCACCGAATTTCCAAAAGCAGAGTGGGTGTGGCTGCCCTAACGGACAGTGGAGCCAAAGCAGTAATCAGGGTGGCCTGACTCACAAAGATCTGTGACATTCGCTCGCTGATCACGATGCACCTAGAACTGAAGTAAAGACAGCCTGCTAAAGCCTTTCTTGATCTGTGTAAGCAGGAAAGCTCTAGATCTGCTGAACTCAAGTCTGACTTGAATCACAAAAACAGAGTTCCAGCCTTTTAATCAGTTCCTAGACTTAAGCCGCTTCACAGACCAGGAGCCCTTTAAACAAAGAGAAGTCCAGGTCGGCTTGAGGAAGGAACGTGCCGTACTGCCAAAAATGTATGCTGCTGAGTTTCCTCCCAGCTTTCCCTGAAGGGAACGGCAGCCATTCACCAGTGTGACTTTGTCCTGGGGAAGGAGAAATAACCAGATTTGGGGAGGCTCTGAACGGACACTAATTCCTAGACACCCCAAATACTACTGTGATCCATCAGTGAGAGTGGGGGCCTGTGGAGATAAGGTGACTAATGAGGTTAATTGGCAGAACCCACACATTGGTTCCCTGATCTGAAGAACAAGGTCTATAATGGTAAGAAAGGCCAAGGGAAAGCTCTAGATCTACTTTTGCCCACAGCAGTAGGAAACCAGTAGCACTGTCACACTCCTGGAAGGACTGCAGAGACTAGTCCCACGGAGGACTTGAGAGATGCAGGGCTGGTAGCTCCTATCTGCCCACATTCCACTGGCCCGTTTGGCCTGTGCCGTAGACACATGGGGCTTAGAAAATGGTTGCCAAGCAATTGGTTGCACATGGGATATTTGTATCGTGTTAGACAGAAGTGCGAATGTGTTATTGCCTTTACACTGAGTTTAAAATATGGTTTACGGAGATGTATACGAGTGACAAGTTTACAAAGGGCAGGTTGTGGTGGCTTTGTAATATGTCAAACTGCTAGAAAACTGCATGTCCCAGAGTTCCCTGTCCTGTAGGTTTGGCTAGGGTGGACCTCAAGGCAGATTCTTATAGGAAATTTGGATGATGGAAGTGAAGCAGCAGCTGTTTTGTAGCTCACACATATCACTTATCAGATGACATCAGGCAGAGGCCGGGCCTGCAACTTCTCCACCTTCCTGTGGATTCTTCCTCAGCTTCTCTGACTTCTGGGCCAAGCTTCTGCAAGACTTACCAGCAAGGTTAGAGGCAAAAGACATTAACACAGGTTTTGGTCCATCCCTGTGGACTCTAGCTCACACTCAGGTTTTCTAGCTTGTTCTTGCTGGAAACCGGGAACCAGCTTCTCTTTCTGATTGTTTGCCTTGTGGACTTCAAGCTCCAGCTTCAGACAAGAAGACAAGAGCCCTACAAAGACCCCTCAACCTAAGCAGCTCCCAATGTTGCATAAGGTAAAAAAAAATTACATTTTAGTTTTTCTGCTTCTCTGATTAAACGTTAACTCATACAGTAGAGAAAAGAAATATTGGAAGCATGATAATTATGAAAAAGGGGATCCTTCAGGTGGAAAGACGTCTTTAGAACACATGTGGAGAGATTCAGAGAAGTAGAACAACCTTTTCTCTAAACTGAAGGAAAAAAGGATACTTAGGAAATGTCAACATGGAAACAATATTAGATTTGAGAGTTCACTCTGAGTCACTAGAATTTCTAGAAAAGAGGGCAGGGTCTCCTGCAGCGAGAGAGAGAATGTTGTAACGGGGAGCTTGATGGTGGTAAAGGTTCGGGAAAAATGCTGTGAAGTTTTCTAAGCAGCAAATAATTGCATATTTTAAAAGTTTAGTAGGAATGACCTAGACGGTAACGGATATTATGAATTCATCCTACTTACGGTCTCTTTTTTTGTCCTTCCCCTTCTATAAGAGAGAAGAATAAGCAGACAACGGGGGCAGTTCACAGTGAGAGAGGCAGAGTAGAAGCTACGAGTTTAGGAGCCTCAGTGTTCCCAGGAGGCAGCATTAAAATAATGAACTGTGGTGCCCAGAGCAGCTCAGGGTCCTACCAAGTTGGAGTGGTTTACTGGACAGAAACATGTACCAGGAGTTGACCGTCTATTTCGTTGTGGATAAGCAGCAAATTCCCTGGATATTATAAATTAAAAGGGAAAAATTAATCAGTAACGACATTTTCAGAGAGAAAAACATCAAGCTCCAAACTTGATGTACAAGAGTGCTCCGTAATGGTGAGCTCCCGTGGGTGGAAAATACAGATGGAAGTCAAGTGCCGAAGCAATTCAGTTGAGACAAGTCCTAAGAATACTATAGTTTTTGCACAATTTTTCAGATAATCTGTCTATAGCCTCTGCTTCCAATCTATAAAAGCTGATGAGGAAATGCCTGATTCGATCCTTAAGTCTCTTCTCCCAGCTCTGTTATTTGGAAACGATTTCAGGTGTAGATTTCTCTCTCTAAGCCTCCCTAAGCCTGACATCCTTACCAAATGCTTTCCAACATCCTGCTGTTTCAGAGAAACACCAATAGCTTTTTGTATGTCGAATCGAAATCTTCTGCTGTTTGTCCGGAACCTTTTACCCGTCCTGTCATTGTACCTGAATGGCTTAAACAAGCACTGAAGTTTGATGAAATCTAGGGAAAATTTTTTCCTCTGGGTTTACTCTGCTTATTAATTTTCTTATGTTTACTATTTTATCACATTTCTTGTCATAAATATTGGGACTTATTACAATGAAGATTCATATTAAGAAATGCATTAAAATGTCAGCATCTAAAATTAGTCTATGGATCCAGGCTTCTTTACTTCACCACAACAATTGTTTACTCACCTGTATTTCTTCACAAAGGTAAGCACTGGAGTCCATGTTAGGATCAAGTCAAACTAACAATTTGTCATTTTGCCCTTTTTCCTCTTCAAAGATTCCACCTGCAAATTTTTCACTTTGGTAACATTTTTCAGTCAAAATGTCTTAAGGAAGTCCTCTGTAATCACAGCACAGTAATAATCCCCAAAAGCCTAATGCTTCTGAGAGGCAATCGCTTTTTCAGCTCCTGTCACATACAAATTGCATGCTATGCCTGGCGTGGACTGTCAAACCCTGAGGCATAGACCATGTAGTCCCTCCATGGTTTGTTTTAGGGTTGCTTTTTTTGTTTTGTTTGTTTTCTTGTTTTGTTTTTTTTATGGTGCTGAGTATACAGCTTGTGCTCAACAAATAATAAATAACAACCATGGATTTCACTCGCAGGTAGGATCATTTGAGAAATGAAATTTTTCATGTGCGCTTGCCAACAAATTCTCCCTCTACTCAGGGGAAAATGTCTTCATCCACTCTGCCCCTGAGTACAGGTTAGATCAGATATACGATTTATTCTCAGACACATATCCTACAGTATATCAGGGTACTAGAAAAAAAGTCAGCAATAACGCAATATTCCTGGGAATGATGGTGCACCGTGTGGTAACAGCAAAAGGTTGTTGCCACAATACATTAGGGCACATTCCCACAGTCAGACCAGCCGGCAATCAGGTATCCAGAGCCAACCAGTCACCACTACCCTCTAAAAACACAGAAAGTACAAATGCCTGGTGGGGTCTAGTGGAAAGTCACATTTTTTCATAACTTATTGGAACCATTAAATACAAATTTTTCGAGGGCCTACTATATGTCTAGCACCATTTTAGGTAATAACAGATCACTAACATCCATGTCCTTTCCCAATGGGGTTCGCAGTTTTATGGGGTAGAAAGATGTGTAAATAAATAATTACAACAGAGCACGGTGTGATAAATGCTCAAGCAGTAATTTATACACAGTACCATGAAAACACAGAGGAGGGAATGCTAAATTCTGTGTCTCTCTCCACATTTTTCAAGACATTTCTTCCATACTAAAGTATTAATATGTACTTGCCAAGAAAGCAGATTCCCATCATTTTTAATACAACATGAATTTATGTCAGAAGTGTGTCTTCTCTATACCCCAACATCATTGTAACTTCGTTGACTGCTTTCTTTTCTCCTCGTAAACGTTTCTTGGGAAAGACTGGCTTTACTTATAAGAATGAACTTACCTAGAGACGGTTATTTGTGGAGTACCATTTGAGGTCCCTGATCTGGCTCCCCTGATGATCTTCAAGTTCCTGCAGTGCCTACTATTCATACTTAGTTTTCCTTAAAGTGAACTAACAGAGTTCCACAAACTATTTTTTTAATTCAAAGATCCCTGAAGGTAAAATGTGTTTAGCCACTTAGACATTTCACAAAATCTCAAAATACTACTTCTAAAACTAAATGCATGAACCCCCCCTATTAATCCATCCCTTCTTCAGTCTTCCCCATTTCTGCACGATCCCTTCTATGTACCTAGCTGCTCTTGTCAGAAATCTGAAAGTCATCATATTTTCAACTTCTCCACCAAAACTGCTCTTTTCAATGTTTGCCAAAGCCTCCGTGTTGCTAAGTTGGATCGTGCCACCTTTCTACTCAAAATCCTCCAAAGGTTTTACCTCTCACACCAAGTAAGAGCCAAAGTCATGCAATGGCAAAAAAAAAAAAAAAGAAAGAAAGAAAGAAATCCCTATGCCACCACTTCCCTTCCCTTCCTGACCTCAGTTTCTGTGGCTCTTCCCATCACTCACTCTGTTATCCTTTGAAAATGACGTCACTGCTCCCATCTTGGTCCTTGCACTTGCTGCTCCCTCTGCCTGGGGTGCGCTGTACACATCTCTGCACTGCTCAGCCTTTCTCCCCTTCCTTCACCTCCTGCAGGTATTTACTCAAACGCCACCTTCTCAGTGACACAGTGAGGGCTGCTGTGGGCAGTCTATTTAAAACTGCCATCTTTCCTCACTACCCAGCCCGCCTCCACCCCAATCATTTTGCACCATAGCATATATCACTTGTAAACATACTTTATATTTTTCTTACAGAATTTTAGCTTGTCTTACTTATTATATGTCTGCCCCACGCCACATGAATACCCAATTAGAATGGGAGTTCTGAAACGTCAGATATTTTTCATTTGTTTGATTCACTGTTTTAAATCATAGAAGAGAATCAATGGATTTCTGCTGAATGAATCATATATTGATTTGTGGGATTACTGGTGTAATTTAAAACTTATCTACCCATTAGGCAGGCTGTAAGCTCAATAAGGAGATGAACAAAGTCTGTTTTGCTCACCAGTGAATTTTTAATACCTAACACTGTCCTTGGCTAGGAAGTCATTTAAATATCATTTTACCAATAAATAAATGGATGGATCATACATCAGTATCAACTATTTTAAAAGAGATTTAAAAGCCCATCACCTTGAGAGTGACTTACAAATATGCAACTAAATGTGAATCAAATCAATTCTTTATTGGTAAGAGTAACAATAGCATGATATAATGTAAAAGAGTATATCATTACAGAAAAATCATTTAACCATTCAAAATAAAAATTTCCAAAAACAAATCTAATAAACCTAACATTGGATGAAATAAAGCAAACTTCAGAAAAATAAATGCGTTGTGATATCCATTTTATAAACGGAAAGCATGCAAAATGACTATTTATTGCCAAGAGGTATGAACATGAGAAAAAATGCATGTGAATGGTAAGTATCAAATTCATTAGAGTATATACCTCAACAGGGAGAAAGAAACTGCAATTAGAAGAAGGCACATAAGGAATTCCAATGGGGTTTGTAACATTTTCTTTGCTTGATCAGTTGTGGATACATGGCTGCTCATTAGACTATCCTTTATGCATTGTTGTTTCTCTGAAATAATTACAAATAAATAAGAATGCAAATATCTACACAGAACATAATGCCCATAATCCAAGAGGAGCTTTAAACTACCTCCATGTTTTGTCTTTCCTAGCCTACTTAAGCAAGCTCTTTCGTGTTCCCTGGGAAGCATAACCACGTCCAATGACCAGACTGCTTGCTCACCCAACGTTTGCCTGTTCCTGTTGTGCACTGAATCCTGACTGATGTTAACACTTTAACACGTGGGAAAAAATCATTTACTTTCTAATAGTTTTTATTCTTTAAAATAAGCTGTAATTACCTAATATCATTTCTATGTCCACTCTATAATAGCTAAAAATAAAGTGAAATTAGAAACATGGCAGTTTCTTTTATCTATGTTTCCAGAAAAATGATCTTGAGGAAATCACTAGGGAATACAGTTTTCAGCCCAAATTAAATTTCCTCTTATTGGGCCAACCGGTATCACTCATGGCTATATGCAGTTATTAACTCTTGATATTCAGGTCCTAAAGGATGCATGAAGGGGAAAACATCGTTACAAAATTCTTGGCATGGAAATTAAAAGTTCCAACAAAATTTTTAAATGTGATTAACTCTTTTATGTGCCTGGGAGGGCCTGCTACAGTATTACAACATTATACACTGTAAAGCCTAAAATGCAACTTAGAAATGAGCCCTCGCATTTTACAGAGAGAAAACCGTGTGTCTATGTGGTACAGAGTTTGTACCAGACCCCAAGTTTCCCAAATTCTGGGCTGACGCTCTTAGGCCTAGTTCCAGAAAATGTAGTCTAGTGATGTCTCCATAGAAGGAAAGTAAAGGACCTAACACTTTTTGAGAATTCGGCTGGCCCTGCTAGGGACTTCAAAGATGTTATTTTTTCCACTTTGATAACAACTTTATGAGTTAGGAATTATAAGCCATTTTCCTGAAGAGCAAACTGGGGCTCAGAGAGGTTACGTCACTTACCTAGCTCTCATAAGGAACAATGATAGGACCAGAATCCAGGCAAGATTTGTCAAGGTCCGAAGCTGTGCTTACTCTACTCTGCCTGCCCCTCTCTGAACAGCTAGTGATGAGCTAAGGGGAAGGGAGCGGGCTATTAAGGCAGTGGGCTATATTCCCCCCAACATGCAATATTCCCCGCAAGGGGGTAAACATTTTTACTACAATGTTTTGTGGTCCTCCAGGAGTCACAGTACATAATACTAAATAGGATGTACAATATGCCTGTGGTATGAACATTTCATGGATGGGGGAGCAATCAGGGGGAAAACTGTCTAAAGAGTTGCCTTAGGGGAGTGACAATGAACTTTTTAAAAAGGTTGTGAAGCAAAGGAATCAAGTACTGATATGTGCTACAACATGGAAGAACCTTGAAAATATCATGCTCAGTAAAAAAAGTCAGACGCAAAAGGCCACATACTGTATGAATCCTTTCATATGAAACGTCCAGAATAGGAAAATCTTTAGAGATAGAAACTAGGTTAGTGGTTGCCAGGGTTGGGGGGAGCAGGGAACAGGCAGTGACTACTTAATGGTTATGGGGCTTCTTTTTGGGGTAATGAAAATATTCTGGAATTAAACAGAGGTGATAGCTGCACAATCTTGTGAATATGCTAATTGAATTGCACACTTTAAAATGGTGAATTTTATGGTTTGTGAATTATATATCAATAAAAGAGTTAACTTTTAAAAAATGAAAAAGGTTGTGAAGCACTGCTCTATATATTTCAAGAGCAAAATGTAAGTCAATTTTTAAGTCACTTTTGAGACTACATATAAACTCAAAATCAAGATATGTGTTTCTCAGTTCTGTTAAATGTATGTTTTCGCGCATTAATGACTCTTTTCTTTTATAAGATGCAGGCTCTATGCTGGTCAAAGCCTGGGTTTTAGAGTCAAGCAGACATACCAAGTTGTCAAACCAGCTCAACTATTCATAAGTTTTACAATTACTTGGACTTTCTCAGTACCTTACAGTACCACTGAAATAATGAAATGCAACAGCATGTGAAATGCCAAACATATAGTAAATTTTCAATAAATATGAATCCTTTCCCCCACATTTGGCTATTAATTTCTTTGAATACTAAATCTCTCAGATAGAAAGAAGAATACAAAAATTGGTTAAAATAAAGATTATTTTTCTTTGGAGAAAGAACTGCATATTTCTGACCTTTGCAGAATTATGCAGTTTCCTGGTGGTTGGGATTTAGTATTTGAACACTAAGAAAGTAGGTGAGGGCTGTATAAGAATATAGCAGTGGAATTTGTTGTCATCTTAATTTGTAATTATCTTAATTTTATCTAAGAAGAGCAGAAATAAAATTTCTCATCAAAGAAGTAGATGTGGCTCGTCACTACTCTGGGATCAGTCACCCACCAGGGGAGTCATTTCAAGGCACCGAGTGTGTCTTGTCCCAGATGCTCTGGGCCAATGCCCGTCCATTAAATGCTGGAGAAATTAAACCTTTCTAGTCCCAAAGTGGTAAAGGCAAAATCATTCTTTGCTACTCCTTCTTTTTTTTAACCAATTTGAAAATGTTACTAGAAGCTGATTATCATATCAAACTTAAAAATATCCAAAACTTCCTTCTCACACCCTGTTTCACTTCACTTCCAAAATATGTTTTGAAGTACCCTTCCTGAATTTTACATTATGTCTGGACTTCTGCCTAGTTACGGTATTGAGTACCCTGGATAGGCTATTTTGCTTCATTGTGTTACATTATATTGCAGAACCAATTGCCCTATGTCAGTGCAATTTTCCACATAAATAGTGTTGACAACAGTTGATACTGTGGCTCAAAGGCTGTAGAAACGTGCAAAGTCCTAATTGGGAGATTAGCTTTCTTTAAAATTTTGTTTAAATGAATTAGCTAATTTCCTTTCCTTTCATCTGCCTGTTTTCTGCCTCTTGTTTAGAATTCAGTACAAATGAACCATCACTTTAATAGCCAGGACTGTAAAAGAGGGAGGACATTCAAACAAAATGATAATTTATCCAAAGAACATGCAAAGAATCCACATTTAACTGTCTTCATCACTTTTTCATAATTTAGAACCTGCATTAACTTCTGTTGAGTCTTGAGTCCTTGCTTTGTTTGTTTATTTGGGATAAAATATACCATCATCTCATCAACGAGCAAAATATACAGGAAGCTTTTCCAGGCCTACAGACATGCAAAAATTGAGCATTCTCAAACTATTTAAAGATCAATCTATTTTGAAAGAAACTACAAGAATGATTTTGGTATCATTTCAAGTGAGCATTTCTGTGGATTTTCAAGTTTGAAATGTTATATTCAAGTAGTTTCCATCTATATATAAATATAAATGTAGCAATCAAAATATTCT
Source organism: Propithecus coquereli (assembly GCF_000956105.1). Lineage (NCBI taxonomy): Eukaryota > Metazoa > Chordata > Mammalia > Primates > Indriidae > Propithecus > Propithecus coquereli. Next base: position 5,904,306 of record NW_012150396.1, on the reverse strand, counting down.
TAGCATTGCATGACATCATACAAGGTACTTTATGAAAAAAGGAGCCATTTATAAACTCAGAAAAGTAATGCTAGAGTCTGCAGAAACAAAACTGTACTCCAATTACAGAAAGAGCTGGATCTTTCTCCTTTGATCTCAGAAGTTCCTCTGGAATTTACATAACATGGCTTAGACACAATCAATAGCCTAAACAAGGCTTAAAACCTAGTGTTCCAAAATATACCTTTATCTGAATGTCTACATATACTTTTGATAAAGTTTAGATGAATCGCCAGCATCAAAACCCAGAAAGCCTTCATTCAACAGCACCCACCCAGTGCCAGCCACTGATTTGAAGCTTGGTTTGAAAAGGTACTGAAAGGGAGTCTGCTTCCTATCTGAGGCACAGCAGTGGGTACATTAGGGTAAGTCAAGGTCTGAGGGAAGAGATACAATTTTTTTTATTCATGTCTTCGCTATATACACATCTGCATCACTTAGCTTGCAACATTAAGAAATGGTTTAAGTTGCTTTTTTCTGCATCATTTTATGAAAGTCAGTTTTGACCTTCCAGATATCCTGGAAAATGCCAGCAGATTGATATATCACCACTGCCATTTTTAACAGTGTACAGAAACAAACTATAGACTCATTCTGAGCCATAGCAGTAAATGTTCTGCAGCAACAAATGAATTGTTAAAAATATACATAAGTTAGAATGACAGGTTAAACTGGTGTTAAAGGTAGGTGCCTGTGGATAAGTATATAGCTTGATTTCTAGAATCTCTAGAATTAGAAGATGCGAAAGATTTTGTGAGTGAAAAGCACCCCAGGGTTCAATCTGCTGTCAAATATTCATCTCCAGTCTCACCATGAACTCCATACCCATGAGAGAGATATACAGGGAGCAAAAATGAGACTATTGTGACGACTTTGAGCTGATTTGCTCTTCTTGCACACTCCCGCCTGAAGGGTTGAGGCTTCTTTAGAATATGCCATCAAAAATAAGCAGAGAATATAGAAACCGAAAATGCAATCCATGGACAAAACTGCTTGGAAAGGAAATGTTTGCCTGACTCTTCTCTGAGAAATCAATGGATCCTTGGGACTATGTAATAAAATCCAAAAGGAAAAGTCACATCCCCTAAAAGTCTTAGGTATGTGAGCAGTATCATCAGCCTCGTATGCCATTCTCTTCGATATTGCAAAGCGACTCCTTTTCCCATCATCTCTTTCGACAGACATTGGCTTCACGTCTGCCATGTAAGGGGAGCTGTGCCCTGACTACGGCAGTGGAGAGGAGGCAGCAACCCTGCGAAGATCACAGACAAGAGTATTCCACACTTTATTCGTCTAAGCTCCTCATAAGAACAAGTCACTGAGAACAGCACCGGAAGATGTTGCAGACTAAACTTTCTTCACTTTCCTTTTCAGACCGTCAAGGCCTCCAACTCACACTCATAATCTACTTTAGATGATCTTGTTGATTTGTATGGCAATGGAGAATGGATCTTCGCTTCTAAGACGGGAGCATCATAGGGTTATGTTGAGTCAGAGGGAATTTGAAGAATTACACTGGATCTGAGAAGCCATCATACAGTAAAATTGTTGCTTTATAATTTATTTCAATTTCATTTAATCTACGATCATGCAACTTAACGTTAAAAGTGTCACAGAACATCAATATGATTTTTGTTAAATAAAAGAATGAGAAAATATTGGCTGTTTCCAAAAAGTGGCCTCTGTTTCCATAAACAGCCATATTATGGGGTTGGCTTCACAGTACTGAGCACAAATGACTTTTCTTTATAAAAGAAATACTAATACTTCA
>NW_012150396.1:5896714-5898241 GCF_000956105.1 Propithecus coquereli | reverse complement strand
CAGCCAACAGGAAAGTTAGAGAAGAATACTAATTTCTAAATAATTACTTGATATAAGTTGCTTTGTATATTTGCTGTGACACAACTACATTTCAAGAAATCAAAACTACTGATTTTCACTTGTCAAATTACTTTTTAGTGGCTTTATAGTCAAATAGTATGAATATATTCTTCATGAAATTTTCATTGGAATGCTTTATTTTAAATGTAGTAGTATTTAGTAAGCTTGGTAATCACAGAGAGCACGAAGAAACTCCAGTATCCAGGGGAAAGAATGGTGAGAATTTTCACATTTCCTCTAACTTGCTACCTACCTAGAGTTTTTATTTTAAATTGATTTGGGAGGGGAGGGGGATAAAAGGATGGAGGCAAGAGATGGGTGATGAGGATGATGGAAGGAAAAAGATCGTAGATGGAAAGATCTACATAAAGGAAAATAGAGAGAAACTAATCTGAGCAAATCAGAAAGCAAATCGCCCCAAATGTGAACTTACCACCACCAGACCCAGGGTCTCCAGGTGTTTTCTTTCCTTTTCCTACAGAGACAAGATTGTCAGGATGTCAAGCACCTGACTGAACTCTGCCACACTGCACTGTGAATTCCAGGGCTATGTGTGTCATTCTGCCCATCTGTTTCCAATTTAACATGCTCTTTCTCTCCAGATAGCTGTACAAATAGCTAAGCACACTTAATGTGGTGACCCAACCAGGAAGGATGTGTCAGGCTGCTAGCTCTGCTGCTTCTTTCAAATGAGTGTTCCGACAGGCAAAACATGACCAGCAGCTATTCCTTGCCAGGGATTTCCGTGGCAGTGAGCAAGGTGGATCTGGATATGTTCTTTTTTGTGACCTTGGCTGCTGTTTCACTGTAATTATCTTAGAAGACCTACAGGTAAAATCTAGGCTTTCTCATGAATATGGAATTTTTATGGAAATGAACATTGAATATGGAATGTAAGCTTTTGTAGAACAATGAAGAAGCAACAGATGTGAATGAGCGAGAAGGGAAAAACAAGAGGAACCAGATGGTTAACACCCTTATGAAAAATGAATATAAGATGCAGCACAATGGCCCTCTTGATAGAAATAGAAATACTGTAGCCTTACAGAGAATTTGGTGCCCCGTTTAATCTTTTCCTATCCCCCATCATTCTAGTTCCTTGCCACTCTACTGTAATGCTAATTCTGGGATTTTACAAACCCAGAGTGTCTTATTTGTCATGCAACACTGAACCACACAATTAAAGAATTGACCTAACCATAAAGTCACATCAGATCTGAATGGTTGTTTGAGCCCAGAAAGATGAGGGGTAAAGAAAAGGAGAGAACAAAAACAAAAACAAAACAAAAAACCCTTTTAAGGTGTTCCCAGTAAAAACAGTGGCAAAAGTGAGAAAGACAAATGCGAAGAGTGCTGATTACATATAAAACATCCCATAGAGGTGCAAAAAGTTCAATGTGCCAAATAAATTAGCATTTAAAAGTCCACCTGTAATTATATCTACAAATTCCAAAATTGAATAAGGTA
>NW_012150396.1:5894277-5896664 GCF_000956105.1 Propithecus coquereli | reverse complement strand
ATAAACTATATCTCAGAAAAAACTAAAGATCGTACCCTCAAACACTAAGCATCAAGTAAGTTTCCGTGAAGACCAAACACCATATCACTACCAGGACACTTACGGCCTCCCTAGAACTTGTACTATTGGTGATTTTGTCAGAAAAACTTGAGAAATAGTTTCTCTTTTAATCTCTGCAGAATGAATCAGGAACCCTCACCAATCTATGTCAATTGATTGCAGACGTGGTCTTTGCTCAAGTTAAATTCAATTGAATTTTTTTATCTAAACGACATATAACTACTAGGTGTTGGATGTATATATGCTAATTAAAGTGTCAGATTTCCACAAAAAATGTTTGGGGAGAACTTTTGTTTCTCTGGGAAAAGAGAAAGAAATCCTTCGAGTCATCAAGGAGTATTTTATAAACCAAATAGATCCAGAAGCCACACTTGCGTTTTATCCTGATGCCATTTCTACCTTTGGCTCACCCTCCAGCATGGATCCTCTACATCGTAGGGCTGTGATATCAGGCTCTAGCCACTTGTCAAGGACAGCTCCCTTGCACTAGCTCTTCTTGACCCTAAAAACAATCTTCTAGAAGCACATATGGCGTCTTTTTTCCCTTCTGTCAGATTTCAGTTTGAATATTCTCTCGTCACAGGAATCTGTCCAGACCACCTGTGTTCATTTGGTAACAAAAATTGTTTAACAAATAAACCAAGATGTAATGGCTCAAACACAATAGGGGTTCACTTCTCTTTGAGTGAATAACCAAGCACAACTTGCAGCTTGCAGCCAGGGTGGGGGCTTTGCTCCATCCACTCATTCAGGGACTCACGCTGACATCAGCTCTGCCAATTTTAACACATGACTTCCAACATTGCTCTCGTCACTCTGATCATCACTGTGACCTTAAAGCTCATAAAAAGAAATAAAAAGCATTGAAAACCACTTGAGAAAGACCTAGAAGTGGCACACTTCACTTCTGCTCATGGACCACTGGAAAGAGCTACTCAAAAGGCTACTGCACTACTTAGTGTATCAAAATTTAGAAATTCAGTGTAGTTGGGAAGCCATGTGACATGTTATGGTAGAAGAAGAGAAGAATAAACTCCGATGGAAAACCAACAGTGGCTGCTACACCACACTAGTTTTAAGTCGCTTCTGTTACCTTTCTGTCTTTCCCATTAATATGTGAGATCTTCAAGGCAGGACTTTGTCTTGCTCACGTCTATACGCTCAACATAAGAATATTACTTGGCATCTAACAGATGATCGAATAATATTTGTTGACTGACTGATTTACCAGGCTACTGCCTCCAAATGCTTTTGTAGAATGATACCCAGATATTTTGCTTTCCATGATTCCTTGATGCCCAAGAGTCTACTCTCAGAAATAACCATGTTCATCTCTTATTACTATGTCCCCTTTTGTAACTGTCAAATAATAGAACAATTTCTAGAATTTATTGAGTAGCTGCCACGTGCCACATACTACACTAAATGCTCCACATGTGTTGGTTCATTTAATCTTCACGATAACCCTAGGAAGTAGGTTCTCTTATTAGTCCCATTTTACAAATGAAGAAAGTGAGGCTTCGGAAGTTACTTACTTAGTACTCACACTGTAAGTCATTTGCTCAAGGCCTACAGTGACTAAGGTAGAGAACTGGGACTTAAATCCAGTTCTAGATCCCAGTCTCCAGAGCCTGAGCTTAATTATTAGGCTCTCTGGCCTCTCAAAAATTATTAGTTAATTTAAAGCAGTGGTTCTCAAGTGGGGGCACTTTTGACAATGTCTGGGGTCATTTCTGATTCTCGTGACTTAGGTGGGTTGTTATCCGTATCTAGAGGATAGAGACAGGATGCTGTCAATCATCCTACAACGCACAGAACTACCCTCCACAGCAAAGAATCACTCAGTTCAAAATGTCAACAGTGCTGATTTAGAGGGACATGCTGTTAGTCAACAACATATTGCTTTGGATAGATTATAAGCAAACGTATTCTTCTGACTTTTTCAAAGGTTACTTTTTGTCTACTTGAAAACTCTTTTTGAGACTCTCCTGTTAAGTTGTTATTTATTTCCTCTTTTTACACTTTGGATTCTAATTGAAATTTATCCCTGGACATTTGATTCATTATCCTTTTAAAGCTTGAGTTGTCTTTTGTGACAGCTCAGGAAGGTCTCCACCATTTTTCATCCTAATACCTTTGTATATACTACCTTTTTAACTACACCTTCCCCTACAGGTTTGTAACCTTCGTAACAACCTCCCAGAGGTAGACCTAAACCAAATATTCCTATCGCTCTCCCTTCCCTCATTAACTTACCAAAAGTACTTAACCCATTTGAGCCCACTGTGTTCTCTTGAATCTAGCCAGGATTTTAATGACTACCCTCA
>NW_012150396.1:5890918-5891857 GCF_000956105.1 Propithecus coquereli | reverse complement strand
TAAACTTAAGTCTAACTGCAACCAGTTTACTGCCTGTAAAATGAATGTAAACAACCTTTACCACCTGTTTTAGTGAGTGCTATACTTGAATTATTAAAACATGTAAAATTCTTAAAAAATAATGCAAGAAATGATGTGTATTTATGATAATACTAAACCTTTATGAGGTTGGCCAATTCTTTGGAATGCGTTAAGCCACTGAAAGATTTCCAGAGCTGCCTCTTTAAACAGAGACCCAAATAAAGCATCTCAATTTTGGCAAAATGTTAAATTTGCATGTGTAAGTAATTAGAGTATAGTTTAAAGCAGTATTCCCTCAGGCAAACCTTTTTTCTCCACTTTTTGCAAATGAAGTTAAAGACAGATATATTGGATTTGAAAATCTTTTGTTTTCCTTTAAAAATAGTTTTTAGTAAAAGTGTGCTCAATTAAAAGGGCAATCACAAAAGATAGTAGGACTGATGATTCTGGAGTGTGACAGCCACACGCCATTGTGCTTAACCCCCAGCGAGTGGATTACGACAGTTTATATTCATCAACAAACACTTTCAGATTTAGCATTGCAAATGCACTTCGAGTTCAGAATGTTACTTTGAAAGAAAGACAAGATGGCCGACCAGAGAGACCCGCTGCCAGATGGTCTCAGAAAGAAGGAACAGTTTTAGATGAAAAAGAAAAAACAAACAAAGAATCATAGATTGGGTGTAATTCTGAGACCAGAACCCACAAGAGAGTCCAAGGGAAGAAGTTGTAGAGCAGAACAAGGAGCAACAAGATATTGGCAGAGGTCAACCCCCGAGAAGCTGGAGTACAGCAAAAAGGGTAGATGGATGGTTTGTTTCTCCCCCCATCACATCTCTGGCAGTTAGCAGGCTCCCAAGGTGCTAGATCACCATTGTTTCTTGTGGCTGAGTAGAACTCCATGGTGTACATATGCCA
>NW_012150396.1:5885879-5888603 GCF_000956105.1 Propithecus coquereli | reverse complement strand
CTAGGTATAGTACTTCATATCTTGGTGTTCTTTTCTCTGATTTTCATTGAGAATGCTTTGCTTGACCACTTAACTCCAATCTTGTCTCATATGTTTATAGTCAGTTCTGCCTGGTGAGGCTCAATTACAAGGAGGTTGTGATATGTAGTAGAAAGACTACAGGGTCAGAAAGTAAAAGAACTAGGTTTGAGTTTTGAAGTGGTTAGTAGTTAAATCAACAAAGCTGTGTAAGTTCCATGGGACAAGGACTGCTCAGTACCACGATCCTGGTGCCTACAAGAATGAGTAGGCACTCTATCAGTCTTCGCTAAAAGTAAAAATAACATGCTTTAACCACCTCATATGATTATCGAAATTAAGATTAAATGAGGAAGTACCTTTTTAATTAGTAAACTTTATTTTTAGAGCAGTTTTACGATCATGACAAAATTGAGCGTAAAGTACAGAGTTCCCAAAAAGCACAACCTCCTCCACTGTTGACATCTGACACCACAATGTTACTTTTGTTGCAACTGATGATCATCCATCATTATATCATTATCACCCAAAGTCCATAGTTTACGTTAGCATTCACTCTTGTGTTGTATGTTCTATGGTTTTTGATAATTGTGTAATGACATAGATCTACCATTGTGGTATCATACAGAACAGTTTCAGTGTCCTGAATGTCCTCTGTGCTTCACCTGTTCATCCTCAACCCCTGGCAACTACTGTCTTTTTACTGTCTCCATAGTTTTGCCTTTTCCAGGCTGTCATACAGTTGGAATCACACAGTTTATAGCATTTTCAGATTGACTTCTTTTACGTAATAATATACTTTTAAGTTTCCTCCATGTCTTTTCATGACTTGATGGCTCATTTCTTTTTAGCACTGAATAATATTCCATTGCCTAGATGTGCCACAGTTTATTTAGATGAAGTGCATTTAAAATATAAAAGGTAACACTAGTTATCATTACAAATATTGTGATCGTTGAAGTTACATTTCAACACTGTCGGTTTACTATGTCTCAACTCTTGGTTTTCGTGTCACTGAGACCTACTGATTTCTCATTTTTTGGCAACAAATTAAAAAGGGTATAAAAATATGTTCAAGACACTGGCTGAGGCATGTCCAAATATCACACCCACAAAGAAGTCAGCTTGCAACTGTTGCCCCATAAAGTGCCAGTGTGGCTTGAATTTGATGTCAAATAGTCACACATCCTTTCATTGAGAGACTGTCCTAAGATAATTTCCAGAGAAATAAATGTTTCCTTTTTCTCACCTACAAATCAAACTGAGCCCTCATACTGAAAACTTGAAAAGGGGAACTTAAAATGTCAAATTAGGTTTCCTGTGCTATGGGCTCAAGCCAAAGACTGAATATATCCTGAATTAGCACCAAACTCAAATTTTGAGCTTAGGGTAACACCAGCTTCCCTATGATCTTCTGAGCCAAGAATGACTGAGTATGAGATAAGGGCCTCTCCTTCGCAGTGGGTAGAACAGAATCATAGTGTCTCTGGATATCGGAATGAGGAGTGTAATCGACTTTGCTAATTCACCCTGTTACATTTTTCCCTTGCAGAATTCTATTGGGTGCCATTTTATGAGGTTCTGGGTTCTTATTTCATTTTACTTTTTAGCATGCTATAACTACTTGATAAAATGAGATTACCTGGCAAGCAATCAGGGTCCCTTGTTGGAGAAAACTCACACTAATAATCAAAGGGACCAGAGTTGTTCTCCTGAGAGCATGACCTGTGCTTTTCAAAATTTGATTATTACCCAGTTTAAGGAAAGATATTGAGGTAGAAAAGGTCAAGAAATAAAAAGAGATCTCATAGAAATTCAAAACATGATATCTCTGTCCTCTGAGTCATTTTTCCCCCAGACACCAGCACAACTCACTTAACCAAAATTATCACAGCAACTCACTCTTTTGTTGACATTCAAGGTTGCAAATTTCAAGGGACACAGATTTTCTTGCTATATTTTGCATGATAATACAGACATTCCTTGACTTAAGGATAGTGTTACATCCCAATAAGCCCATTGTAAGTTGAAAGTATTGTAGGTCAAAATGCATTTAATGCCCATTATGAAGTCAAAAGATCGTAAGTCAACCCATGGTAAGTCTAGATGTCCCTCAAATGATGGGGTTATAGCCCAATAAACCTATATTGTAAAGTCGAAAAATCCTAAGATGAACCATTGTTAAGTCATGAACCATCTGTATTTAGGAGAGCCATTTAAGTGTATCAGAATTTTGGACCTTTTAACTCAATGTTAAGTTGACAAGAGCACCTACTGGAAATAAAAATTATGAATTATGTTGATAGTGATACATGTGGTCTACCTCAAGAAAGAAGCAGTTCTAATTATTTTTGTAAGTAGGAAGAGATCCATATGTTCTTTCAGACGCTTGTTTTAGGGTCACAGTTTCATTCACTCATTTCTTTATCCAATTTTCTAAATACCTACTAGAACTTCAGCAGATGAATCAGGAGAGTAGTAGTAGTAGCTTTCAATTCTGGTTCTATCAAGATTATCCTAGCATTCTTGTGGAAAATGAGTTGACTGTAAATGTGTGGATTTATTGCTGGGTTCTTTATACTGTTCCATTGGTCTATGTGTCTGTTTTTATGTCAGTATCATGCTGTATTGGTCACTGTAGCTCTGTAGTACAATTTGAAAACAGGTAATGTGATTTCTTCAGTTTAGTTCTTTTTGCTCAGGATG
>NW_012150396.1:5877288-5884142 GCF_000956105.1 Propithecus coquereli | reverse complement strand
ACCCTGATTTGATCATTACACATTGTATGCCTGTATCAAACATCACATGTACCCCATAAATGTAAGCAACAATTATGTACTCATAACAAGTAAAAATTTAAAAAATTTTAAAAACACTAGTCAGCCAATTAACAAAAAAGAGATTATCCTGGATTTCTAGGACAGAATGGCAGAGTCGTATTGTGATTCCTAAAAGGCCATTATTCTTTGATAATGGTGATTATGCCAAAACATCTGGGACATAATCCCCTCTATACAATTTAACTACATCAACAAGCTTATAGCTTTATGTTACGACTGTCTCAGATGAGCCTATTAATCCTGAAAAATAATCACTGTCTTTAAAATCTAAAATTTTATTTACTTTGTTCTCATCATCATTGCTTTGAATATTTACTATTAATTAATTTTGAATCTAGTTCACATCTAATGTTCTAGGAGCTCTGTGACATTCATTGTCTTATTCTAGAGTTAAATTTAATTCCATCAATCTTTCATTTTTATGCATTCCTGTATTCAAAACGTCAAAACCAAAATTAAAAGAACATTTCTTTTGTCCCTAAATGAAGTTGAAGTAATTTCAATCTTCATGTCAGAAGCTGTACCGCAAAATTTCAGCTCAAGATAAGATAAATTTAGGAAACAGGAGGTTAATTTTACACAGATTAATCAAAGAGTTTCTCACACTTCCTTTTGCCTTAGAAGAAATCTTCCATACACTAACATATAATTCCCTTACTGTGTCAGAATTTTCAGATATTGTGAAAAAAAAATCAACTAGATTCTAGAATAATCTAGAATCCTAGAGCAGTAAAATTTCCTCCAGAGTTGATTATTCCTAGGAAACAAAGCTTTATTCTTGCTGTTCTCAACTTTGCTACAGAATCATAAGCTCCTTCTTCTCTTTACATTGCTCTCAGATGCTGCCAAACACACTTACATGGTTCTAGTCCAGCTAGACTCTAAACAGAAATATTCGTGATGCTTTCTATACTGGAAATGACTTGTTGGAACTAATATCATCCAGTCATTAAAGTATAGTCCCAATGACAGCGATTTGATAGGATTTCATTGTATATAAGGAAAGGAATTTCTCATGATGAAGTTTTGTTGTTTTGGCATTTTTATCCAATTAAATTGTTTCTTACTATCATTTTCGTTTTCTTTAATAACTATATAGTCAATGAGTATTTTGCTTGATCTAAAATGCACCTTATTAACAATTTATCTGCACTAAAAATTTATCTCCACAACAAATATTGAACGTCATAGTTAATAATTTAAAACAAAAAAGAGGAAAGGATTTGGGGAAAAGATTGTGATTAAATAAAAAAGTATTAGATCACTTTTTTATTTATTTAGCAGGGTTTTTCTTAAACAAAAATCAGCCATAAGTTTACTGACCTCATCTCCATATAATAATTCATTGCATGTATATTTGAGAACTATCAGAAGCTTCATAGATCAGAATTCCTTTTCAATGAATGACCTCCTCTAGGAAAAGAGGATGTTAATAAAAAGCAGTCACTTCTATGAAGATGCTAAGCAAACGCTAAAGGAAATGATAGACAGCGTTTTCATAATTAACGCTGCTACATCCTATAGTCTACCTCTCCTAAACAGTTTCATATCTCTCTTCTAATTTTCTTATTCGAAGTAATAAAACAAATTAGTAAAAAGCGGCAAGAACAATATTCAGAACACGGACAACAAAATTTACAGGAAAGTGGTAAAAGAAAACATTCTTACATCAAAAAGGTCGATTTTTGCCAAAATGAGCCAAGAGGCCAAGAATTGCATCCTTCTGCTCTAAGGTGTGGAGTTCACTGTATGTGTTTTCATTTCTGAAGAACAAGAAAATAAACGTCAATTGTCACTTGAAGAATTTGGAGCCACCTAAAAACCTTTTTCTTCTCCCTCGAATGCCTGCAGAACTTGGCTCAGAAGCCACTCTATCACTGTAAAAATAAATGAGAGGATTGTGCATAATTCCATAGAAATCCAAGTTAGTGGTGTATGGAGAGGGATCTGCTTTCCTATCCCCAGATGATTGAATTAAGACATGAACTGCAGGGAATACTTTCAAAATAACTCTGTTCATTATAGATGCTTTTGGAGGAAGAATCCAAAGTGTTCCAAGTCCCAAGGGCTGCTCTGCTGCACTGCGCAGCCTTTGGATTGACATCCATACTAGTCAACTTACAACAAGCCGTAGCTCAAATCCCACAACAGCTCTGCTGGCCAGAATATTTTTATAGTAGAAAGGATCAAGAAAATGGATTGAAATAGGTTGATCTTGTATTAGAGCTACAGTAAGGTTGGATATTTAAAATCCATGAATTAAATCTGGCTTCTATCAGGAGTGCAATGAGGATTGTAGAAAACACAGTCATAAAATGAACATATGGTCCAATTCGAAGTTCCAGTGCAGCACATGATAGGTGCACAAGAAATATACAATTATTGAGCCAAAAGGAAAAACATTTTGGCCAAAATTGTGCCTTCCATAGAGGAAATCAGTCACAGCTAAAATCATTTGATTTACTGTATAAGATGCATAGTTGCTTTGCAAAAGAAATTATATCTTTAATTTCTGCATCAAGATATAAGGAAAAGATATTTTGCCATAAAGAAAGAATTTGGAAGTAACATGATATTACCTGATGGTCAAAAGTGTTCTCTTTATCCTAGTAACTCAAAATGCATAGTTTGTGTTTTTAGCTGTAACCCTTACCCCACTGTATCTGCCAATAAACAATTTCGTTCTACTGTGACTCTCATTTCCTGTACCATAATTCTATCTTCCTTCTTCCTCACTCCATGTAATAAAACAAATACATATTCGTCCTCACGGATTCAGAATAGCATGTAGGTGCAATTAGCTCTCTTCCATCATTCACAGACACTTGTTCCAAGATGCAGTTCCTATCAAAAATCAAATCCTTTTATTGAATTCATCCGTCACTTACCACAGACTGGAAGGTAACACATTCTTAAGCTGTCCAGCCCCAAGGGAATCTAACAATCCAAAATTGTTTCAAGTTTTTCAAGACTTGTTCACATTTTTATTCTTACATAGACAACATCTGGGTCATCTGAGAGTGGAAGAATTCGTGGAGAATTCCCTACATAGCTGTCTAAAGCAGCAAAGGGACTTGTTAACAGGGGAGGTAATCCAATCAGAATAATTGGCATTTGCAAGGCATGGTTATATCATGATGACTCAGTTTGACTTCCACTCTCTCTCACTTCCTATCGCACAGGCAAGGAATCTGCAATAATACTGAGTAATGATAACTCTCCAGGGAAGTCAAATGAATTGGGGTTTATTTCTGAGAGGTTTTTTTTTGTACACATAAAAGCCAATTATTCTAGTTAACTGCTTTGAGGTGAAAAGAGAGGATTTAGATGACAAAAGGAAAAGAGAAGAATTAGGGTTTTTTTTCCACTGGGCAACTTTTTTTCATCTCTAAAAACTTTTCTGAGTTTCATACCTTTCTAATGCTATTATATCATAGTTTCCCCATCAGTGGTTGTAGGAGAAGAAATTAGATCATGAAATTAGAGCAGCTCATACCCTGAGATGTAGCCAGCAGAATATTTCAATCTACCCTGCACGATCTGACTGACTCAGACCTTGGACTTGGAAAAGTGAGTCTGTTTCTTCTCCCTCACTTAACAGAGAGGTGAACACACTGTCAACACTCAATTAATAAACAAGGATACGAAGTCCTAAGGGGCAATCTGTGGTCCACTCCTGGACATCCTTCTCTTTGGCGTGGCTCACCATGCAATGATAGATCTGGCTGATGTTCCCACTGAAATGATGAAAAATATCTGACCTGTCACTCAAGCGGGGGGGCAAACTCATCTGTGTGAGGAACCACCAACTTACCAAGGAGATAAGCAGTGAGAAAAACAACTTCTTTTCACTGCTTGTCAGAGACAGTAAAATTGTATATAGCTTTTGATAAAACCTTGAGAGATGCATTGAGAAGGATTTATGTCCTCTTACATCCAAGTAGGTTTCTCCAAGGGATTAGATGCTCCTTGGAAAAATTAGAGACTTCTTAAAGATCAGAATGGCATTGCATCATATCCAGTCACTTACTAAACACCAATAGCATATATTATGCTGTATAATTAAACTTTTAACAAAATACCAGACTGAGTACAAAGTATTTTCAAACATATACTTGGACAGCATTTTCTCCTAAAAATACCTCTTGCTTTTGCCATCATGCTACTCAGTGAGATTTATTTATTTTAATTTCAGAATATTACAGGGGTACAAATGTTTTGGTTATATGAATTGCTTTTGTACAGTTTGAGTTAAGGTTGTTAGTGTGCCCATCACGCAGATAGCGTGCACCGTACCCATTAGGTGTGAATTTACCTGCCACCTTCTCCCCGCCCCACCTGCTGGGTTTCCATGGAATTTTACTTCCATATGTGCCCATGAGTGTTGAATGATTAGTTCCAATTTAATAGTGAGTACATGTGGTGTTTGTTTTTCCATTCTTGTGATACTTCACTAAGAAGAATGGCCTCCAGTTCCATCCAGGTTGTTACAAAAGATACTAGATCACCATTTTTTTTAATGGCTGAGTAGTGCTCCATTGTATACAAATATATAATGTGTATTGATGGACACCTGGGTTTATTCCGCATCTTTGGGGTTGTGAATTATGCTGCAGTAAACATTTAAAGCACAGGGCTCTGGAATTTAAATATACAAACTTATCTTTTGTTTCCCATAGTTTCACTTAAGAAGCAACAAAGCAGATGATTCTTACCAGAATAACATATGGTAAAAATAGGACCATTAAATTTCTAAAGTAAGTACTATTTTAGAGGTATCCTATCTGCCCTTTTCTAAGAACTATCTCTACAACTATACGGTCATTTTGGTAGTGCCTCTTGTTGTCCTCTGGCTAAACACAAGTGCATCAAAGGTGGGCGCCTGCCCTATTCAGATTTCCTCTTTCACTAATTGAAATTGGGGAACACAGAATGCCAGCAAGTCAATTATCTGCAGTGGAGAACAGAGACAATGTCACTGCATGGCTGGAGCGGCCACTTCCTGTCACAGACGAAGCGAGAGAGAAAGGGAGATAGAGAAAGTGTTGAAAAAGAAGACACAAGACACCATGCAACTCCTGAAAGAATCTAAAGGTGTGGTTGCCTTGTTTTCTGATGCCTTTCCAATTCCTCTCATTTCTTGCCCTTTAATGTCTTGATTTTCTTATTATAGATTTCTCTTTTTATATAGACTAGTCTCAATGTCTGATGTAACCAGAAAGAATTTGTCAACATTTTTTCATTTACTAAATAGATGTGATGAAAGGCACTCTACAGGACATTGTGGGACAGTCAATGAATGAGAAAAAAATTCTACTCTCAAGAAAAACATATTTTGAAGTAAAATCCAATACATCCAATACAACATTTAGTTGTAAGTGCCATGGTAAGAGGCACATGGAGTGCCTGAGTCATAGATTAGTTAAGTATCGGCACAGAAGTCAGAAATGCTGCAACTGAATCCTATCCTTTACCAGCTGTGTGCCTATTAACTTAACCATAAAGTATTAATAATAGCACATACCTTTTAGTAAGCACACAGTAAATGCTAGCTGGTATATTAGTAATTCTAGAAGAACATCCAGAGAAGCGGTAACTGTGACTTGGATAAAAACTTGTGGTTAGAACTCACTGAGGGTGACATCTGACCTGAGGATTGAACGATAAAGTTAATTTCAGAAGTAAGAAAAGAGATTCTAAGCGGGGGAAATTGAAGAAGCAAAGAGATAGAGATATGAAAATACATACAGCCACACTGTCTACGATAGAGAGTTGTTGGAGATATAGAGGGTGATAAGGTTGAAAGTGGTAAAAGACTTTTAGTGCCAAGTGATGAGAATTCAACATTATTCTAAAAGAAATAGTAGAATGTCAAAGACTAATACTTTAAAATTAGAAATAATCTTATCTGTGTTTTAGGAAAATAAAAATATTAAAATATGATAATATTCAGAGCAGAATAAAGACAATGAGATCAGTTAGAATGCTTTTGCTGTGGCCCTGGAATTTCCTCCTAACTGCAACGTGATGGTTCTTACATCAAGAGGAATACAAAGTCAATTTCTGCATTTGAGGACCAGATGTTTGAAATACCTAGGCTTACCCAAAGGCCATTTTATTCATGAATTTCTACATCTAAAACATATGTTCCACTCTTTAACACCCAGTTCAAGATACCCAGGGGGAAGAAACCATCCAAAAGTGGGCTTCCTATATCCAGACCCTAATAATAGATAACAGATCTGCCTAATGCCCCATATCCAGGATTTACCAGAAGTTCCTTAAACCACACCTGGCATATCAAAGACTGGTACTAGAAGGATATTTTATTTATTTATTATTTATCTCCTACTTTTTCTCAGGATGGCTTTTGAGGGACTGTACCCTGAAGAATAAATGAGTGCATCCCCCAGTTCTCTTGAGAATCCAAGAACCATAAAGAAAAGCACCTCTAATCTATAAGCCCATCCTAGATTCCTGTACTCAAAATGACATCCTCTGGGAAATTCACACGGGCTTACATTTTTGTTCTTTATAATGAGTAATGGCAAAAGAATAAAATAAAGGATTAGATGGAAGGAGATTGGAGCTCAGCTAAGCAAAAGTTGAAAGAAACTAAGATGGAGTCCTGTGCCCAAGAAAATAGTGGAAGGAGGGAAATTGAATTGAGCTAGTGATTACAAAAGAAAAATTTTGCAAAGAGGAACCAGATAAAAAACAGTCAGAATAAAGAATATAAAAAGAAAACCCTAGAGAAATCATCAGAAAATAAA
>NW_012150396.1:5846953-5873548 GCF_000956105.1 Propithecus coquereli | reverse complement strand
AATACATAGAAATTAAACAACATATTCCTGAATGACCAATGGCTCAATGAAGAAATTAAAAAAAAAATTTTAAAAATTCTCAAAACAAATGAATATAGAAATACAACATACCAAATTCTATGGGATACAGAAAAAGCAATACTAAGAGAGAAGATTGTAAAATTAAACACCTACATCAAAAATGTAGAAATTCTTCAAATAAACAACCTAATGATGTATCTCAAGGAACAGGAAAAGCAAAAACAAACCAAAATTAAAATTAGTAGAGGGAAAGAAATAATAAAGATCACAGCAGAAATAAAGTAAAAAGCAATGAATTGAAACATATTACGAGAGAACATCACTTTTAACAAAGGAAGACAGGAAGGAAGAAAGAGAGGACCACAAAACAACCAGAAATCAAATAACAACATGGCAAGAGTAAGTTCTTACCTATCCATAATAACACTGGATGTGAATGGACTAAACTCTCCAATCAAAAGACGTAAAGTGGCTGAATGGATAAGAAAACAAGACTCAACTCTGTTGTCTGCAAGAAACCCACTTCATCTATAAAGACATACATAGACTGAAAATAAAGGGATGGAAAATGATATTCCACACAAGTGGAAACCAAAAAAAAAAAAAAAAGGAATAGCTATACTTCTATCAGATAAATTAGATTTCAAGATAAAAACCATAAAAAGAAACACCTAGATATATAAAGCAAGTATTATCAGAGCTAAAGAGAGAGATTCCAATACAATAATTGTTGGAGACCTCAACATTCCAATTTTAGTACTGGCCAGATCATCTAGACAGAAAATTGGCAAAGAAATGTAATGTACACTACAGATCAAATGGACCTAATCAATGTTTACAGAACATTTCATTCAACAGCTGCAGAATACAATACATATTCTTCTCAAGAACTGTAAAGACGGCTGGCAAGGGGAATAGGCTTTGCCACAGGCAGAAAGGGAGATGCTCTGACAGCCGCGGCGTGAAGCCAGGCAGTGTGCAGAGGGCCACAAGAGCTCTGTTCTAGGGCAGGGTCCTTCACAGTGTTCTGAACCTTGGCAGATGCCTTACTGTGAAGAGGGACACCTCAAAGTTTTAAAAATTGTTTACTTAAGAGTAAGTAGAATTTTGATGGAAAAAAAAATTGGTGAGCAAAAGAAAAAACTCAGACTTGGAAATGAGAAGTAATTTTGTGGGGTTTTAAAGAGATTTTGTTTTGTTTCGTTTAAAAAAATAATAAGTGAATCTATTATTAGTGATAAATGATCAAGTTTATCACTAATAGTAAGAAATTGGCTGAAGCCAGATCTTGGAAAGCTTTGATCTGAAGTCCAATAAGTTATTATTTTATCCCGAGGTCAATACATTCATTGAATATTTTTTCTTAAGGTAATTTATTGAAATTAGTGTTTAACCTTGTTAGTTAGAATGGAAAGAAAGAAGTATCATCAAACCACTTAGGAGACATAACTTAAGCTGGGGAAAAGAGGAGTAAAAATAGGAAAAGATGGAAGTCAAAGATATTTCAAAGAAGAAATTATAAAATATTGTTCTAAGAGAAAACAATGAAATGTGTTTATTGGGTTGTTTTTATATATTATTTTTCCAAATGCTTTATGAATTAGATTAGACCAGAACTAGAACTGAAGTTTCCAAAACTATTGAACCAGAACAAACCTAAAACATCAAAAGATTCACTAAAATAATCTAACATTGTATTTGGCCCATTCATTCACCTAGTTACCATCTAATTGAGTGCTTATTTTGTGCAATGCTTTACGCTAGATTCATTTTTACTTTAGCAGGCAAAATATTGGTGACCTATAATCTTACCTGTTTTTTAACTGCTAGTTACCAGATCCTAATTTGAAAACCCCAGGAGAGGATTGTAAAGAAACTTTCTACATTTATGAAAGTCTTAGAAAAAAAAATTAAGGAGTAATAAAGAGCAATTTTTAATATTTTTAACTGTTAATGGGGTATCAATTGCTCTTGTTCATAGAAAAATATTTGGAAGATAGCAGTTACATCCCATCATAGATAATCTTCTTCAGTGCATCTGTTTTACTCATTTAATTTTCATCCCTTGATCAATTGTAGAATTTACTCTAGGAAATGATAATCTTTAAAACAAAATCAAAACCGCAAATTTAGAAATGTTATTTAAACTATTCTTACTTAAAAACTGGCAGATTTGTTTTATCAAATAATGTTTGCCTCTAGGGGAAAAGTCACCAGTACTTTGTTTTGTTTCATTAAATCATTCTTCAGTAAATAAAAGCAGAATCAAATTATTTTTATTTACAACCAAATAAGCGAAGAAAAAAAATCAACAAAATGGAGAATTTATCTTTTAGAAAGGAAACTAATGCATGACTTAGAAGAATTCTTAGATATTCTAATCACCAAATACAAAAGACTAATAGATTCATGGAGGCAAATGGATTCAGTTAGAAATCAAAGATCTGGCCTTCAGCCCAACAATTCAAGCATGAAAAAGCATTCTGATGATTCTGTACATTGTAAATATATCTGCCTTCCATAATTCCCATATTCCATTCTCACGAAATTTTAAATAAATGTTTTCGTGTAGCAAAACCTACTAGAAAAAAATTGTAAGCTAAGATTCAATTAGTAAGACAAGTTTTTGCTTCAAAGTGTGTTTTCTGACCAAAAACGTGGACACTTTCTTTTCAGGGGCTGTCACCCACCTGGGCAAGAGTTGGTATTCTGGTGTAAATCTCTTGTTACAGAACACTTAACACTTACGTGATACTCATTTTCCTTTACCTTGTTCTCAAATAGGAAAATCTACTCTGAATCCAAAGGCTAAGAAACAGATACTATTATATTGGACATGGTCAACTTCATGATTGCATCTGCTATTTCAATGGCCAATGCTGACTTCATCTTCATCCACTGTAATTCCTGGTCCAGAATGGCTCTCCAGATACTCACAAGTTTCTTTCTAGTATAATATAGTGTTTTAGGATGCAAATGGAAATGACATTAAGCTCTCTCATACATGACATGGTAAAAGAATGGGATGTTTTGTTTAATTTGGCCAACATAGCACTGTTATATATGCTAAGAACTGTATTGAAATAAAATCTATGCTAAAAAAATTCATATTTTTCTGAAGATTTGAAGGACATTTTAATATCATTTTACAAATCACTAGTCAGTTAAAGGTAGATATAAATATAGACTGCCAGATCAAAACTAAAACCCTTTTACTACAATGTGTGCCTACTGGCTCAAGGCAAATCAAATTTTTTTCCGAGCAATAGCTTCTAAACTGTGGGAGAGTGGAGAGCAATTATACCAGTACGATTGGACAGACAGAAGATTGTGTATATTGTGGGTAAATGATCAAAGTATGGACAAAGGTTCATTTCCTGGCCTTGCCTATACTTACTTCAAGAAAGATCCTAACTCCTTCCTTCTAGGGAGACTCCCGAGCCAGCTGGTGTACCCAGGTTCTATATAGATTGATACTCAATGTCACAACTTCTCTGTTTGTGAGAGTAATGTGTCCCTGACTTTAAGTCCAAGGGTTTTTTCTCCTCCACATTTTTTCAGGCTAAGATGAAGCATGGGGTAGTAACTGCTTTGCTGGAGGAAAGCCTCTAAGAGACTTCCTCATTTTATGAGGTAGAAAGTTTACAAATAATCTCCAAATCAAACATTTGCCAAAGCTGTATGGTGCTTGGAGTGCTAACCCCTCTGCGTTGCATTGATGGGATCAAGCCAGGTCTTCCATTGCCTTCTCTAAGGACCTCAGGGCACTTTACACGGACCTGCCAGGTTTCTCATCATTACATGGAAAACAAATTCCTTACACACTCCAAAACCCTGGTAATTGAGTTCTGGAGGAGGGTCACATTCAAGAAAATTTCACGCTGACTCTAAAAGAAATTTAGAAATGACTCAAAAATTATATTAGGTCATTAAATAGGCCGGGCGCAGTGGCTCACGCCTCTAATCCTAGCACTCTGGGAGGCCGAGGCGGGCAGATTGTTTGAGCTCAGGAGTTCGAAACCAGCCTGAGCAAGAGCGAGACCCCCGTCTCTACTAAAATTAGAAAGAAATTAGCTGGACAACTAAAAATATATAGAAAAATCAGCGGGGCATGGTGGCACATGTTTGTAGTCCCAGCTACTTGGGAGGCTGAGGCAGGAGGATTGCTTGAGCCCAGGAGTGTGAGGTTGCTGTGAGCTAGGCTGATGCCACGGCACTCTAGCCCAGGCAACAGAGTGAGACTCTGTCTCAAAAAAAAAAAAAAATTATATTAGGTCATTAAATATAAAATGTCCAATTGTTAGTCAAAAGTTTAGCTTACTATATCTCAAATAAGAAGCATACGATTAATCAAAGTATGCACGTTAACTACCAACACAGTTTTGCCATCTTAATGGTAGCTTGCTTATGCCAGCAGCAAAGAAGCCTGGAGAGTGAATGATTATGAAATTGTGAAAGGAGTTTTCCACAGCTTATTGAGAACTGAATATTTTTCCTTGCAAGAAGTGGTCCAACGCAGGGAAGAAGTGGTAGATAGTTGGTGCAAGGTCTGGTGAATACGGTGGATGACACACAGTTTCCAAGTCCAGTTTCTGTAGTTTGAGCAGTGTTTGTGTGACATGTGGTTAAGTATTGTCTTGCAAGATTGCCCTGTCTCTATTGACCACTCTCTGCTGCTTAATCATAAGCATCCACTTTCCTCTTTAAACAATAACGCCACCTACGAGAACTTATTAAAAATAACAATTCATGTTGAAGTTCAATTTGACAGCTTAAGAGTTAATTCAGAAGTTAGTTTTGACTCTGAAGCCTGCCGTGACTCCAGTATGATAGCATGGAATCAGAACGGAAGGAAGTAGTGGCGACTGAACTTTTTTCTCCTTTTGCCATTTCTACGTGGAGACACTATTTCTGGTGCAAAAAAGTCAGCAAATTACCACATCAGCAGCAAATCCCATAGAGATCATGAAAAACAGACTCTTTTCTAAGTCTGTCCAAATTTATCCCCATGGTGTCAATATAATATGGTGTCTTAAGGGGGTATTACCCAATAAAATACACAAATAAAATTAACTTGATTTATCAACACATAAGGACCATGTGTTTACATATCAAGGGAGATTGGCAGTTAATGACTCATAAATCATAAGCCAAAGAGGAATCCTGAAAGTGAGCTTTTGTATACTCTTATCCCCTCCTGCTCAGTGGCACGCCCTTTAATGGTTTTCCGCTTGAGTATAAAGTAATTGGCAGGCCTACCCTGCCCAAAATAGAAAAACTGTAGAAACATAGCATTGGAATAATTGGGACAATTATCGCCATCGTGATCTTTGATTGAGCACACACAGCACATAACACAGTGGTTTATCTAAATCACCCCAGACTGATTTATGTGGGTTTTTTCATATAATTAATGAACAAAAAAACCAATTCAGATCAGGTCAACTACTCATTCCCTAAATATTTGTGCCAGGCATTTAATAGGACACTATAAGCACAGTAATGAACAAGATACAGTCTCTGTCTTTCATGGAGCTTTGGGGGTGGGGGGAAGAGAAAAAGAAATGTAATTTAAACATTAAAGAGAATATGTGAATCTTTATTGCTATGATTTGCTAATTTGCTCTATATTGTAAGCAACTCAAAGGCATGAATGAAGTCTTTTCCATCTTTTTCATGGACTATGAAAAAACTACAATAGGTGCTCAATGTTCAATGTATCTCTTTGGAATAAAATATTTCCAGAAATATTTGCATATATAAAGTATATATATATGAAACAGATAGATGACAGTTTCAGAGGACATTTGCCTTTGCATATTTCATTTATAATATGATATGCAACCTTCTAAAGACTTTCCATGAGGTAAAAAGACTTGAATAATTGTTTTGTAATCAGCCTTAAACTATATCCAAATGTGGCCAGGCCATTTGTTTGCCATAGATAGTGCACGTAAGAACATCCAGTACAGTGCTGTGAACTTATCAGCACTCACAAATGTTAATTGAATGAAATAAAGTATGAATCAATTAAGCAATGAGTAAACACAAGCATGGAATTCCGAAGCATCCATTTCACAGCCTTGGTAACATTAAGGTGAACTTCAGGAAACATGGGTCATCCAGATGTGGGCTCTCACCTGGCCATCAGCATACTGGCAAACTTAATCTCTTTATAGTGTGCGTATGTAAGATACACGTATGTGTATGGTATACTGTATAAATGACATCTATTGTCTCCTGTGAAGTTCCTGGGTCATAGTCCTTCAAAGTCCACTTGTGGTAATTGTTCCATCCCATCACAATTCAAAAGACACCTATGATATTCTCAACCAGGCTGTTAAACCTCAGCTCATGTCCGCAGGTCTTTGCTTCTCAAGGAAGCCTCCCTTAACGACCTTCCTTAAAATTATACCTCCCTTACCCCAGCACTCTCTCTCTCCTTACCTTGGTTTATTTTTCTTTAAAGTATTTACCATCTCTTTTTAATCTATAATTTCTCATTCATTATGTAAGTTCCATGTAAGACAGGGATTTTATCTTTGGTTTTTGTTGCTATATTCCCGGCACCTAGAACATTGCCTGACACATAGTAGGTTTTCAAAACCTATTTGCTGACTGAATAATTGCCTGACAAAGAAAAGTCTCCAAGTCACTATAAGATGATTCTAGGTCTGGCTGTCCTCTAAGTGTGGTAGCGTAGTCTATACTCAGTGAACGTGAGACTCTAACCTTAATTTTTCTTTTGAACACCAGAAATATACCAGGAACTACGCTGGTTTTCGTAGACACCAAGCAGTTCCTCTCACTTCTATCTTTCCTCATGTTTTCCCTCTTTTAGGAATGTCCTTCTATCACTCAAACTCTCCTCTGCCTGGATAATTCCTGCTAATTTCTTCAGTCTCACCTCCAGCCTATCTACCCCTGGAATCCCTCCCTGACACCACCCTCTGCCACCTGCCCCACCGTTACTCCTCTCCACCTCCAAGCTAGGTTAAGATCTCCCTATTCGAACATTGACGATGTGTCCCTTAGGTCCTGGGATATCCTGGCCCTTAGCACACTGTACTGAGATTATCAGTTACATACCTATCTCCCCAACCAGACCGTAAGCTCTTATAGTACGGGGATTGTTTCATTCATCTTTGCATGAATTCAACACAACAGGAATTGAACGAATAATCGAAATGAAGTGAGTTTAACACCCTGTTGAGAGAGGCAACATCTAGTGATCACAGTGGAGGTGGGTGGTGTAGGGGGAAATGCATGAAATCTAAAGACCTAGATTCTAGTACTGACTCTGGCCATAGTTTTTAATCTGTAGGAGGAGAAAATTAAACCAGTGCTAAGACCCTTAAATCTAGAAGATGATAAGGCAAAAGGTACTACATGTAACCCAATGAAAGCAGTTACTAAAATGTGAGGTTTTCATGCTCCATCTGCTGGTTAAATTCTAGAAAATCTCAAGGCCTTTTTGAAATGGCAGAGCGAAGGAATCAGATATCAGCAATTCTTGCTTGTGACCAGTGAAGGAAAGAATTTTAAAAATAATGTTTGTGAAGGATTAATGACCTAGAAAACAGATAGTTAAGAAAGAAAAGTAAACACTGGCAACTGCACGGCCGTAGCGGAAAAGTACTGCCGCTCTTGCCTCACACGCATACCCCGCACGCCAGGTCCGGGCGATCCGCACCTGCTGCGCAGCCCCCACCCACACGCCAGGTTGGTTTGTACGAACAACAGCACGCAGCTAAAGTGATGGTATGGCACTTCCCAGGCAAGGGTATAAAAAAACTACAATTTTCATTTTAGCCACGCTCTTGCGAGCACGCGTGCACGTTCTCTCTCTCTCTCTCTCTCTCTCTCTCTCTGTCTCTCTCTCTCTCTCTCTCTCTCTCTTTCAGATCACTTGCTTTGGGGGAGCCAGTCGCCATGTCCTAAAGACACTCAGTCAATCCATAGTCCATGAAGAAGCCCACAGGATAAAGACTTGTCATTTCTGGCCAACAGCCAAGGCTTGGAAACAGATCCTCCCCTAGACAAGTCTTCAGAGTAGAGCCTGCAGCTCAGGCTAACAGCCTGCCCCATGAGACACCGAGTCACAGCCACCCAGCTTAGCCATGCCCAATCCCTGCCCCATAGAAACGGTGAGATAATCGATGTACCATGCTTTAACCTGTTAGTTTTCGGAGTTATTTGCTACTCAGCAATACAATTAATAATACACATGCATACACATACATGCATCTAGGATTTATTCAAATATTTGTTAAACACCTATGTATTCAGTGAATCTGGCATGATGTTTTTACCTGAAATTGCACGCATCCATCTTCCTCAAGAATGTTACTCATTTTTCACACACATTTGTTTTGCATGCATTATCTATATTTTCTGATACACATGTTTTTCTGGAATAAGAACTCAGAAGTAGATTTAAAGATCATGAATATATTCCGGAGAGTTTCTACTAATATTATCTGAGAGAAAATTATAGACCTTAAAAAAGCATAGTTTGTTACCATTTTATAGTCCGTAAGTGATGGGTATAAGCCTCAGTGAAGATCACAATTAATAGTGATTTATTTGTTTTTTTAAAACTCCAAATTAGCTATTAGAAAAATTCATTAATTCTGTAGTCATTTTTTTACAAGTTTACCATTTTGCCAAACAGAAAAATATTCCTAAACTCTTATTTTCCTTTAATTTTCTTTTTTGCCATAAAAAGACTCGAGTGCTGATGGATTGTAGATGAGTAAGATGCAAAAGTAAAAAGAGACTCACACAGCTGACTGCGTGAAATGTTGCCAAGGCCTGGTTGCTATGTTATCTCATAACTTTTTATAAAAGGCAATTACGTAAAATTTTATAGTGAGATTTGAATGTAATGTTTAAAACCTTAAAATAGACCTAAAAATCAGTTCATCTTAACTAAAAGTTCAAGAAGTATATAATATTAAATAAATATAGATTCCAAAACTCGTTGGTGACCTTTAACAAATTAAAATATGGAGAGACCATAGAAGCAAACAGCATTTCTCAGCCATGCTCCAAAATCTTACTCAGTCATGGAAAAGAGGTTCATCTGAGACAGGGAAAGGGGAAGAAACTATTTTTAAAGTGTCTAACTCTTTCTTTAAAAATGTTTGGCAGCACCTTTCACATGTTGCAAAATTTGACTGCACCATTAAGCAGAGAGATACTTGTCCAACACGGACCATCTGTTGGAAAGAGGAAAAAAGCAAAGACAGAGACACAGCTAGAGATGGCAGGGGTGTCGGATCCCTTGAGAAGTTCTCTTTGGCATTCTCACAGGGTCTGGATAGTCCCTTGTTCTGCAGAGCCTCACTGCGTGCCCGCTCACCCACCAGGCGCACGTAGCCCATCCTAGGATGTTTATTGTTACGACTAAGTAAAGCAAAGGTTGATTCTCCAGCTCCCATACCCCAGTGAGTCTGTCTTTAAACCTGATCGAATTCCATTTCTACAGGCTTAATAAATGTAGAGAGTTATAAACTCCCCTCCAGAAAAATCTCAAAAAAAGGAATCTCTGGACTTCTAGGAGCCTTCATTCCTAGGCTCCATGTATATAGTACTTTAGGGCAGAAAAGTAGACTCAACTGTTTTTCTGATGATAAATCTCCCTAATCTTAATTTGAGGGAGTAGAATACTACAATTGTTTTGCTTATTATAAGATACTTACCATCTCTTATTTCTTTAACTTGCTCTTGCTCATTACTTTTTTACAGTTATAATTCCCATAACGTTGGTAATAAAGAAGGGAAGCGCGAGGGGTTA
Source organism: Propithecus coquereli (assembly GCF_000956105.1). Taxonomy (NCBI): domain Eukaryota; kingdom Metazoa; phylum Chordata; class Mammalia; order Primates; family Indriidae; genus Propithecus; species Propithecus coquereli. The sequence continues at coordinate 5,863,728 of NW_012150396.1, read as the reverse complement.
ATATAGAGATTTTCAAATGCTAAGCTTCAAGAAGATGTTCGGGTAAGGCCATATTTTTTCCTTTGTGACATTACCCTAGCATGACTTGCTGCCTTCTGACCCACATTGAGGACCCTGTTGAGGTACACAGAATTAGACCACCTATTTAAGAATAAATTACATTTGTTTATTCTACTATAGAATATATATCAAAGAGGTATATCTGACAAATGCCACATAGATGAAGATTTGATGACTAGCAAGAGAGCAAATAAATGGATTATTCATAATCATCTGCAAATGCCTATAAGAGAAATGAAACCTCAAAATAGCCAACCTAGTGCTGACCTACTACATGTTTATACTAAGTTTATCACCACTTGGAATACCTCGAGATCAAATCTTCAGCTTCTGGCAGTAGTTAGCATGGTACCTTGTACATAATAGGTGCTTAATAAATTTTTGTGGAAGAGGGAGGGAGACAGGGAGGAAGGAGTGAGTTTGCAGCAAGGCATAATGCAGCTAACATACACACACAACACAACTGCAAAGCAGCTGATTCCTTGAAACTATTCGGTCAATTGGACTCAATAAGGTTTCATTAATTCCCTCCTATGTGGGCTCTGCAGAGGCCAATACTATATGACTTTATTCAGCTCTGTGATACACGGTTCCACAACCATTTCACTCTTCAAGATGAGGAATTTTTCATTCTCCGATGTGGTGGGAGATGTGGTAAAGACGATGGAGGAATAAGGAGATGGAGCAGGGCTAATTTTCTGACAAAGAAATACAAAGCCCCCCCCCCCCATATCCTCACATCTCTAGAACCTCCCCACTGCAGGCCAAGCCTAGAGGGAAGGAGAGGGAAGCAGATGACTTAGCTTGGTCACTTTTGGTGCTTGTCAAAAAAAAAAAACCTAAATATTTTCCCCAAATGTTTTGCATTCAATAATACCCAACCACAATGCACCAAGCCTTTTTTCCCTTAATTCTCCAAACCCATGTGTATTCCAAGGGAAATGTAATCCATGTGTCTCTCATTTGCTTACACTTAAATCATTATAAAATGTTAAATTTTTTAAAAGGACATCCAACGTATCTTTTGTGTCTTCCTCACGATCCTCCTTTACAATTCTTAAGAATGTGGTGTTTTGAAGAACCAGTGGAGATAAAGCCCTGGATAATTAATTAGAACTCAGGACTTGATCTCTGCACAGATTTCGTTTCTGGATACAGGAAAACATGAATTTGTTCAGTCACTAAGAATGAAAGAATGAGTAGAGTTCTTTAGTAAATTTCATAAATTGACCTATTTCCTTACAACGCCCTTTAGATCTTTATAATTAGGCCTGGCTAATTTGGATTCTGCTTCAGTCACCCTTTTCAGACTACTCGAATGAGATACCTGAAGTAGCAGTGCACATAAGAAAAACTTTCTCAAGAATAGGTAGGAAAACGAGTGAGGAACTCAGGCACTAGAAGGATTAGGTTCATGTTTTCAGATAATGTCCTCTGATATGGCAGAAGATAAGCACTCATCTCATACGATAGTTTGCCTATCATAACAATATGGTGAACGAAAGGTGCTAAAGCATAGAGAACTAGAGAAGCAGATTGTGTACTCTAAATCAACTAGGTTTCAGGGTGTGGACTTCGTGCCTCTAAATCAGGATGGTCCTAAGTTCATTAGAGAGCGATGGAGCCCACGTTCTGCCATTCCCCTCTTCTACCGCAGGCTCTCTCTCAGCAGTGGTGTTGGACCATAGAAAAGGGATAAGCTCACAGTGAGTCTACATGCTTAAAATAAAATAATTTAAAAGAAAAGGCTTGCATTTCTTGTTCCAAATGAGAATAATAAAGCAATAAAGCAAAACCCTGTTGACTGCATCTGTAATTTTAAAGACAAAACAAAGAAACAAAAATGAAGAGCTTAATTAGTTATTGCCTTAAAAGCACTCAGAAAGGAGGCTAGCTCCTTCAAAATGAGAGTAGACAAAGTCAACCTGATATTTGAGGAGTTAAGCACAGAACAAATTAAAAAGTAGGAGAAATGTGCTTGATCAATGCTCATTTGCTCTAATTTGTCATTTCACACTCCCAACAAACCTGTAAATTTATCGCATCAGTCTAATCTCAGGTTGTGGCAGTTCCACTTTTACCAGGTAGCAACCTGACTTTTCTTTCTCCCTCTTTGGTCTATGAGCATGCAGTGCAAGACCTGGGGAAGCCGCAGGACAGCCCAAGCGATGACTACCCAGGCAGAGAAGCAGTGGGAGGAGCTGCTGCACAGATCAGCAACCATCTGGACTGAGTCGCTAGATTCTGGCGTCTGACGCAAGGAGGAAGCTACAGAGACATCCGGGACACCCTGTCATAAACCTAGTTTCTGACCCAGACTTGAAACACTGACTTTATTTCACTGGGGAAAAAGAAGGTCTTGATTTAGTCTCAATTATGTTCATCCCTAGCAAAAAAAAGCGTCAGATACCCTTTTGCTTCTTTAGAGGAGCTCACAATTATGAGCCATAAAAGTTGGGCAAATTACTTGTGATAAAACAAGACAGCGTTGCATCTAACAGAGTTATTTAACATTGCTGGATGTGGCCTAGCTAAGAGCCAGCCAAATGTTCAGCCTACTCTAGGTAGAGCCTGAAAGAAAAGGATATTTCGTTTGAACTTAACTCTCATTTTGCCCTTGAAGTTACAGAAACTCAAATTCTATGGGCAGGAAATTGATTTTAACAAGGCAAAATCTGCTTCCTTTAAAAAAATGAAGAACTAACAAAGGCTCTATTCATGATTCTTTGCACAGCATCCTTTCTGTTTTGTACAACATTGATGACTCTTGTAGTAAGTCTTGGCTCCAGGCACACAAAGTTCTTCGACTTTCCTTGTTTCTCAGAGCCCTTCTTTCTCACAAAATCCCCATTGACATTGTCTCTCTCCATCCTACAGAGATTCATGTTGACTAATAGCAAATATCTCAGCAGATTCAGACTTGGACACCTCCTTAAGCAATTCATTTGTTCTCTGATTTTGATGGTTTTGAGGTACTATGCCAGATCTACATTTCCAGAACCATGATTATTTTCTCTCCAGTTTTATGGTTACCATGGATCTTTGAAGACTGACACTACGTGCTCCAGTAATGCCCACACACATTGAGTTCCCAGCAGAAGAACCACCCCACTGAGCCCCAGCCAGCCCCAAGAATGGATAGGAATAATAAAATTGCTTTATGTCACTAAATTTTGGTGTGGTCTCTAACAAAATAATAGAGAACTAAGAAAACTTTTTATCTAAATACTGAGTTAAAGATCAAATGCTTTCACAACAGAGGAATAAACAAAATTGCATTGTAAGTTATTTACTTGTATGTTGGTATAAAGTTTAATATTATTTTCTTTTTTAATGGAAGCACTGGCGTTCACTAATCCATCCATTCTACAAAAAATTAAGTACCTACAACACATTAGACACTCTTCTAGTGCCTGAGTACCCAGCTTTGAACAAGACAAGAAAGGTCCCTGCCCTCTTGATAAAGCAGACATTCTAGTGAAGGGTGGGAAAAGCAGATGACAAATAAGTGAACAGATCAATGAACAAAATATTTTAGATAGTGAAAAATAAAGCAGGATCATGTGAAAGAGAAAGAGTAGGGTCAGAAACCTACTTGAGATTGGCAGGCTGAAAATGATTGAGAATAGCATTATTTGAACTGAAGCTACCCAGCCGTGGGAAGATCTGCAGGAGAAGAGGCGGAGGGGAAAGCTTTCCAAACAGAGGCAAAAGCAGGTGCCAATGCACTGGGCAGAAATGCATTAGTGGAGGAATTAGAAAAGCCAGTATGACCACAGCAGAGTGAACAAAAGAGAGGGTGGTATAACATGATCAGAAAAGCAGAGAGTCCAGAGAAATCTTGCAGGGGCCTTGTATGCCACAGCACATAGTTTGAGCTGCGTTCCATATGAGATGAAAGCCATTGGAGAGGTATAATCATAACTATATCTGTGTCTTTAGTTGGCCTAAAGAGTGGACCCTTGGAATAACCAATTTAGAGGCTAAGAAACCATGTCAAGGGTTGCCTCAATTCACATGCATGAAAGGTTACATTGACGCCAACTAAGAGAAAAAGCACCCAAAGAAGTAGGCCTGGAAAACACACAAAACTCAGCTTTTCCGACCACAGCAGCGACTGTAGCAATGTCAGCCAGACCACTAACCAGACTACTAAGGTATTACGAGAGACCAGAGAAAGAAGCTGAGTCTACCAGCTCTATATTACCAATAATAACAATCATCAGTGTGTCAGAGCCTACAAAGAAACTACATCATCTCCCGTGATCCGTACAGCCTCCCTGTGAGGAAAGCTAAGAAGGTATTATCCTCATACTACAGATGGGAATCAAGATTCAGGGCCACACAACCATGGATAAAATGCAGATCTTCTCATCATAGTCCCTTGTTCCTCTCATTAAATCATACTCCCTGGCTAAATCCTAAATAAACTACTCCCAACATATGGAAAATTACAGAACATGTGGAAAATTGTTTAGGAACTCACTGGAGACAGTACACTAGAGAGCCTTACGTTCACCTGCATGGGACACCAGGTAGGGTTATGGGGTTTGATGATTCAAGAAATGAACGTGCCCTTCAGAATGAGATATGGTAAATCTTTTCCACTGATTTTATGAGGTCTGTGATCTCAGCAGACATGAGAAAAGGAATTCTGTATCATTTTAGTAGCATAATTTGAGCTTAGAACTGCAACTTAAATTTCAAAAGCAGTCTCTTAACTCACCCAGCCAAGTCTTTTTATATTTTTCCAAGACAGCGTCTCACTCTGGTACCAGGCTGGAGTGCAATGGCGTGATCATAGCTCACGGCAGCCTCGAACTCCTGGGCCGAAGTGATCCTCCTGCCTCAGGCTCCCAAAATACTGGGATTACAGGTGTGAGTAACCACACCTGGATCAGTGAAGTCTTTTATGAATTGTCTTGAAATTCTTAGGAAACCTGGGAAATAATTATAGAGAAAGGCTCGCTCTCTTTCTTGTTTTTGTGTATTCTCTATTTTCTTTTACACTTTCCTCAAGAGAGTGGAACTATATGAGTAATGAGCCTAAAATTATCAAAATAATGAATCTGCAGGAAACAAACACATCCACTAAGTTTATATATAACTGAATATTATATATAAAAGTTCATGAAGAAAATATCAGAAAGCACACAGAAAATAGCTTTCATTGACAGCAGCATCTTTACCATGGATTATAATGACTCCTTCCTAGAGTGCTCTTGGATGATTTCTAAGACCACTCCTAGGACAGTTTTGTCTCTCAAGAAGTGTTTACTTAATAGCTCCATCTTAGCAATGAGGTGTTTTGAAATGCTAAAAGTACAAACTTTCTACACATTCAAATATATTTAATCAATTATTTAGTCATAATATATGTTGTGAGGGAATTCATATTATATGTGGTTATAAGTTTATGTATTTTAAAAGCAATAAATCTTTAAATAATTTTTGTATACAATAGATTATTTTGTTTATAACCTGATAACCTAGTGTAAAAATTCCAGTTTATGGATTATTGAGTCTCTTTTATAATACATTCTTCAAGGTGAAGGACTCAAAGCTACAAAAATGTATTTAAGATTTCTATATAACAAATTTTATTTCCCTAGTGGTATTTAACCAGCCCCTATAGAATTCACAAAATGATACACCCCTCAAATTTTTAAATTATATCCAGAAAGAGCATTATGCTTGTATTATCCCTGTGGAATACTTGCTTTTGACATGATTCAACTTGTTTTGTTTTCTAGTGTTGAAAGGAGTGGAAAAATTGATCCAGTTAATGAACATTTCTGAAAAACATTAACATATAACAAGTGAAAAGGGACATGCTTTTAAAAGTCATGAAGAAACAAAGCCAGCTGTAAGGAAGGAAAAAAAAAAATGAGTCTTTTTTTTTTTTTAAGTGAACACAGTTTTATTTTCAAACATAGCCTCGAAGACCATTAATGTTTTCAATCTAAGTAAGCACTAAAGGCCATTTTGGAAAATACCTGTTTAGTAACAGCACTGATTTGAAAAATTAAGAAAATAAGTTCTTGTAAAAGGGAATATAAAGAGAGTAACCACCCATAGTAATAATAATTATCATTGCCACCTAGAAGCCTAATGTGTCAGGTACCGAGCGCACACAGCAAAGTAGGCCACGCAAACAAATGGTAGATCACCTGCAGCAAGCACAGTTAAGGGACCAGGTGGGACAAAAAATAAAGATCTCTGAGCTCAACACATCTGAATTCTCCCAGGTCTATGACTAAGTCACAGAGAGACGAGACCTCCACTTCTCAACTCCACAATGGAAAAGGCAACACTGGACAACTCCTGGGGTGCTTTATTACTCAGGCTATGGTGTCATGAGAAAATACACACAGAAGTAATTTAAGGATAAAATAGGGAGACACCAATTACCACAAGTAATAATCTGGAGAATTTTTTAATTACTAGTTGCCAAATTCCCCAGTCCCCAGCAGCAATACTATAGGCTCACATTATGCCTCATCCCGTGACAATTCTTATGAAATTATTGCGTCCGTATTTCTTTCTAGCCATGACTGTTTTGTCACCAGAAAATGTGTTCCCCATAACGAGAGTAGCCAAAAACATGCTGCAGCAACGCCTAGCTGAGACACAGCAGAGGACTCACACATCAGTAGGTAGATGCATTTTCCACACATGGTCTTTCTCAGCAATGCCGCACCCAAAGTGTTGTCAGCCTTGTGATGCAGGTAAAAAAGCTAAAGCTCAGAAATTCACTCTGCTCATGAGCTAATATTAAAACCCAATTCCCAAGAAGATGGTACATTTTCCTCATACCACCACTAAATGCCACCACAAAACGTAAGAAAATACTGTATAATGGAAAATATAATTTACAATATGTGTATATAAATCATTGCACCTTCAAAAACATTTAAGAAAATCTACTTTCCAAATGTTTCAATTGATAGTCATTTGCTGCTGGCTCATCCACGAATGCCCCCCAACATAATAAAATTATCTGTGTGTCTCTCTGCTCCATTGGATTGAAAGATCATCAGGGACAGGATCTATGGATGCTTCATTTACATGCTGCCAGCCTAGCACTCTGCCTGGCAAATACTAGTGTTTCATAAATGTGAACCTGATTTGAAACATTTAAAATAAATTTATAGGAGAAGGATCTAGCCATGGTATCAGTTTGTTACATGTACTTTCCTTTTATTACTTTTTTAAAAATTAATTTGTGAATCAGGAAAAGGCATTTTTTTAACTTTTAGTGATAAACCACATTGAGTAAGCATCAGCATTCTCCCTGAGCATAGTTTGAGAATGACTAGTTAAAGATAAAAATGGAATCTGAGTTTGATGCCCTCCTTCAAGATCTAGTGAGTCCAGCCTTTGGGGAAATTAGAGTTCGGGCATGCTGATCTCTGCTTTTTGTGCTTGGTTGGTAGGATTGTTTTGGTTTATTTTGCACACCATGGTGTGAGAAAAGAGCTTTAGGAATAGCTTTTCACATTTCCCCTTCTTCCCTAGTCTCATTCCAACCCCCACCTCAAGACTAGAGGAGAGTAGTTCTTTGGCTGACTACCCAATCTCATGTCCATTGAGACACATTAGAAATTCTCAGTGGGATGACAGTAGTGAATCTAGTTGATGATAGCTGAGCTGAGCAGTTAGTTGACCTACCTGCTGATGAGCTCATCCCAAAGCCATCATGACTCTAGCAGATGTTCAGACTTCACAGAGATGTTTCCTTCTTTGTCAGTCTCCAAAGCCAAATAGAACCCCATGAAAATCTGCTAAGAAATGTGGCACACACAGAACACATAGAACAAAGAAAAAGACATCCAGAGGACCTGCTACTGTACTACTTCCTCGTACTCCAAATCATACTACTGTAGCTGCAAATGACTTTGCTATGGAGATACAGTACACAGCTGCATCCGTGCACTGTCCGCTGGAAGAAGAAAGAGGGAAAGATTTATGCTGAGGTCAAAATTTGCCTGCTTATTTACATGAGGGAAAATTTCATTATAGCAGATGAATCACAGTGATTCTGAAAGAGCCAAATTGACTGTTTCTCCATTGGTAAGATGCTTTGAAAAAAAATAATAAATTGACAGTTTCAAAGATGAGTGTCCCTTCTTTATCTACAGGAAAAGCACTATCTAAGAAGCTAGTTGTCCAAACAATTGTTAAAATGTCCCTGAAACAATTCTTTCTTTCTCCAGAAATAAGAAGATAACTCATATATCCTTGAGCATAGATCCTGAATATCTTATAGGAATTAGGTGCAATATCATGCTTTGGTGGCATTGAATTGAAGCCTGTAAATACTTTGCCAAGATGGATTGACATAAATCAATCACCTAGTGACAATTTCATATCATTGTGGCACTGGAATGTGTGTGCATATACACATATACATATTTATTTTAAATTAAATCTGTATATTGAAAACTAAGAAGTTCTGTCAATCCCCCACTACCCATGCATACACACCCTATTTAATTATTTTCTCAGTACATTGCTCTGGCCCAACTTAAAAGTCATATATATCCTATGTTTTACTTTTCTTAAAAGAATATATTTTAAATGCACACTATTAGGGTTTTCAAACCAATGAACAATTGTTACACTATTGCAACATGTGACTTAGAGATTATACAACTGTGAAAATTGCATAATCTCTAGCTGAATATTTTGGTTTTGATAGATGCCATAAGTGAAATACAATCAACTTTGTACATCCAGCCAGATATGTGTTTAATAATACAAGAAACTCTTCTTCAACAAAATTGTTTAGGTAGTATCTTGCTTCGGGGTTATATCTCCAATGACTTCTAGTCTTGGTTTTGTAACACCTCAGTGAGTTTTCAAATGTTTAAAGTGTGTAACAAATTTCTCAAATAAAATATGAAATTATACTTGGAAAACCACCCATGCTTTGTATTGTTAAAATGGAATATGTATGCTATAGATTCTGGTGGGGGAAAGTTTTGTAAAGTCAGACAATTCCTAAAGGGTTAGAAATACCGGACTAGCGGCTGAGAGCATGTACATTTTAAGTCTCCACAACTGAAACAATGATACGAAGGAAAATCCATCAATGGGATTACTGCATAGGCCAAACAAAAGCTTATTATTTTAGGTAAAAAATACTTTCAATTTTGAATATTACTCCTAATCCATTCTCCATTTTTCTTTAAATAGAGCAATTTCCTTTTAAGTGGAAGTAGTTGCATCTTCACATCTATTTGAAAATGCAATTAGATAGAAATATAATACACTACAGCTGGAAAATGAACAATCCATTTTTTCTCTTCCTAGACAAGGTCACACTGCTAAGCACACTCAAGTTAAGCGTGATACAGAAGTTAAGCCATAAATCCAATGAGATGGAAGACTCTGGCACCCAAGGCACAAGCAAGGCCCAGTGTCAGAAGGGCTCACACTCAATTCTCTGTTTTCTTTAAAAATTCTCAGTCCTTATTAACAAATAACCTTTCTTAGAAAAAAAAAAAAAAGTACAGTATTTTACACACCAGATAAACAAAAGACACTGTCATTTTTAAACCAAAACATATTTAGGGAAAAAAAATTGTAAGTGAAACTAATTTGCTACATATGTTTTATACATACAGTACATAAGGGGGTTTCTCCGACGCCATATGGAAAGCATCTGAACTAGTAAGACAATGACCTTCATAAATCACTCTAGGCTCCAGCTCCAAATTATGTCTTGTTCCCTCACTCATGGGATAGTCACTATATCTCATGTAAATTCATTATGTTATACGTGCACAATAATCTATCTCTACCTTTATAAGGAATGATGTCATAACATACAGGCAGGGTTTTCCAGAAAAAGGAACAAGCTCTCCCACCAGATGGGCCAACCTATATCATTGCTTCTCCAAACACAACTTGTTCCATGATGCAGCTTATCCATGCTGCTCGAACGAAAAGCAAATTAATGGAGAAAGAAATAAACAATCTTACAACAAAATGTTTTCTGAGCCTTCCTGATTTCTTCTTTTTTCAAGGTAAATGTAAAATAAATTAACCTTATGTATTTCACATACTTTCTTTTTATATATTTCCCATTTATAGCCATTAAAAAGGAATCTATGTTCTGCCTAGTTATTTTTATCTGTGTTGAATCATCAGCCATGGTTCTAGCAGGGTTTTATCTTAACAGTTATCTTACCATGACAAAGGTTTGAATCGAGGGAATAGTCGCTGGTTATGGGGGGAAAGGGAAATAGATATAGTCTACCCTCCAGACTCTTTTTCCATGAAGGTTGCCTCTTCCTACCTTCCTTTCTGATCCAGTCTTTCTTCTGTTTTCCGTGGTTGAAGAGTGCAGGTTCATCTGTCCTCTTGTTCACTTCCAACCACTTACGGAAGTGAGCACTGAGTTAAGATGACTAGAACTTCTTGGTCCTTCCTGCTTAAGAACCTTAAGGTTCCTAAATCCATAAGCTGAAATGAAACAACAAAAATCATGTGTAAACCTACAGAAGGGCTACTTTTCAGTCCTTTGAGATTATCTCCCTTTCTTAACTTCTAGCTTTCTTTCACTCTAGGCCAAAGATCAAACAAGTAACATAAAGGAATGAAGAGACCACAATAAATACATGTCGAATGAATTAAATGAATGTTAATGGCTAGAATGAGGAGTTATTATGAGAATGACATTCTGGATAAATTATGCCCCATCTGAGATGGGCAGCTCTGAAAACTTGTTGCATCTCAGAATGGCTTGGTGGGGGTGGGGAAGGCACAATATGGGCCAACATGTACAGACTGAAAAATTATGTCTACAGGCTGGTTCCAGGCCTAAAAAACAAACGTATGCAACCTCTGACCCAGAAGTTAAGATTTGCTGGAGAAAGAAAGTACAGTTGGAAATACAGGATCTAAATCATCTCTAATTGCAATATAATGCTATGTTTTGTTATAAATATCTGAAGATATCAGTAAAGAATACCAAATCAGTGAACTCCAAGAACATCAAAAACATGAGTAATCTCTAATAGTCAAATTTTGCATGAGACTATCAGGAGTAGGATATTTGGTAGTAAATTTATATTTGAACTTACCTTCTATTTTTTAAAAGATTATGATAAAGAGATTAAGACTTTTAGAACCCCTAATTACTGTACGTATTTTGAAAAGCCTGCAAACTCACATAATTAAGCATTCGTGCACACACGCACACACACGCACACAGCACTAAGGTAAGGAAGTGACACAACGTCTGATTTTTCTACTATAACTTTGATGCTTCTCTTGAAAAATCAAATTTCTAAAAAATAAATGTCCTTAATGCCCCTGTTTTTTTAATTACCTACTAAAAATTTCACCACACAAAGAAAAAGAAAGAAGAAAAAGTTTGCGCACAAATGCTATGTCAAATATTATAAAGATTCTCGCCCTATTATGAAGAAATTAAAACAGTATAGTACCATATTCTAAAATAATATCAATATTGCTTTATGAATAATTATATTTTATACACTGGGCATAAATTTATGAGGTCAGGCCAATCACTACATGTATATGTTTTCATAACTAATCCCATATTTAAATTTACTTCCAAAAATTGCCACCACTTTCAATCATTTCATGAAATTACTGCATCATCCTCTTCTTCTAGCTATGAGGGAGTAACAGGGTCCAGAATTACCCTCACCATAAATAACTAGAAAGCTAGATAAAATGGTGAAACAACTGTTTTTAGCCATAGACAACGATGCAGTACTGTGATCTCTCAGGGAAAAAGAGAAACAAATGAGGTGATCCTACAATTACCCCAGATTTTGCCTGGGGACAACTTTTAACCATAGACTAGAGATGCAAAATGTAAACACAGCCTGGAAGACTTGCTGAGTTAAGGATATACGCAAGAGTTAAGGGAGGCAATAATGCCTAGAATTTGTGGAGCAGAGTACTAAAGAGGAAGGAAAAGGTTACAGAAATTTTCAGAAGCGTTCCCTGAGGTTTTGGGTGAATAACAAATTTGCATGCCTAGAATTAAATACCATGAAGCTAGGAAGAAAATAATTACCAGGAATCTATAAGCTAAACAATTCTCAGAACACATAGGGCAGATAATCATTCAGGTTCCACAGGCCAGAGTGAAGAGACCTCATCATATACGCAAATAATTGACTAGAGACACTCTCAAGGTTATGTCTCAGTGGAGGGGCTTAACCAGCTTTAGAATAAAGGTTACTCCATACTTGCCCCAAAGAGTTTTAAAAATAAATAAGACTTGAAAGGATTAACATGATCTACAGGTATCTTAACTGCCTGACAGAACAAAGTCCAACCATTTTTAAAGATCCCAACAATATCAAGCACTCAACAATGAAAACTTCATATTATTTGGCATCCAAAATAAATTTTCTAGATGTGCAAAAGAAAATTTCTAGGAATATAACTCAAGGAGAAAAACAGTCAACATAAACAGAAGTAGAAATTACAGAGATGACAGAATTAGCAGATGACACAATTGCTATTTTCTTTTCTTTCTTTTTTTCTACCAATAATTTATTGCTTTTTATTAGTGAGTATGTAAGTACTCTAGTTTGTTTCACTATTTATCTATTAAAGGACAGCTGAACTGATTTCAGTTTTTGATTATTAATATTACAAATAAAACTCCTATCACTATTCATCATGTACAGGGTTTTTTTGGTCTAAATATAAATTTTCATTTTAGGGGGATAAATACCAAGGAGTGCAATTGCTCAAATGTATGGTTGTTGCATACTTAGTTCCATAAGAAACTTCCGTCATGTTTTCCAGAGCAGTTGTACCATTTTACATTCCCACTAACAACGTAGAGCCAGTTTCTCCACAACTACACCAGCATTTGTTGTCACTATTTTTAATTTTAGGCATGGGTGAAGTGATAGGTAATTATGACATTAATTTGTATTTCTCAGGTGGCTATTGGTGTCAAATATCTTTTCATGTGATTATTTTCCATCTATCTTTTCGGCAAAATGTTTGTTCATGTATTTTGCCCATTTTCTAAGTGGATTGTTTGTTTTTCTGTTGCATTTTGAGAAGTTTTATATATGTGTATAAACTTTGTCAGATATGTCATTTGCAAATATAATCTCCCATTCTGCAGTCTCTCTTTTCATCTTCACATGGACTTTTACCAAGTAAAATTTTAAAACACATTTGATGAGGTCCAATGTATCAATTTTTATGGATCATGCTTTTGATGTTAAGTCTAAGAACTCTTCGCCTAGACCAATTTTCTCCTTTGTTTTCCCCTAAAAGTTTCATAGTTTTATATTTTAAATTTAAGAATGTGATTCATTTTGAATTGGTTTTGGCTTATGGTGTAAGGTTTGGATTGAGGTCCTGTTTTGCTTCTGAATGTTCAAATGCTCCAGCACCATTTGTTGAAAAGATTATTGTTTCTTCACTGAATTGCTTTTATACTTTTATCAAAAATCAGTTGAGTATATTTGGGTTCTATACTTTGCTCCACTGACCTGTATGTCTATCCCTATGCCGTGACCATACTGTCTTGATTGCTACTGCTGTATAGTAAGTCTTAATATATGGTAGAGGGATTCTGCTGTCTACAGATAATGTGTTCTATTGATTATATTATTCAAATCTTGCTGATTTTCTATCTAGTATTTCTATCAAGTGATGAGGGGGAGCATTGAAGTTTCTAACAATAATTATTGATCTTCCTATTTCTACTTTTAGCTCTTTTTATTATTGCTTCATGTATTTTGAGGTTCTGTTGCTTGGCACGTTTAGGATTGTTAATGTCTTTCTGGTGGGTAATATCCTTTTTTTTCATTATGTAATACCCACATTGTCTGTAGTAATTTTCTTTACTCTGAATTCTACTTAATCAGATATTGTTATAGCAATTCTTATATTTTAAAATCAATATCTGCATGTCAAGCTTTTTTTTCCATCCTTTTACTTTCAAGCTACATAAGTCATTGAATTCTAAGTTGTCTGTTTCTTACAAACAGACAATAGTTGGGTCATATTTTGTTATCCACTCTGCCAATCTCTCTTTTGATTGGTATATTTAGGTGATTTATATTTAAAATAATTACTGATATGCTAGCACTCATATGTGCCATTTTATTATTTACTTTTTGTTTCCTTTGCCTCTCATTCTTAATTTTTTTCTTTTATTACTGTCCTATGTATAATTTGATCATTATATAGGATTCTATATTGATTTATAATGTTCATGAGTATATCTCTCTGTGTAGTTCTCTTAGTGGGTGCACTGGGTATTGTGATATACATATGTAACCTATCACAGTCTACTGAAAATCAGCATTTTACCTGTGCAAATTAAGTGTGGAAACCTCACTTTCACTTAGAGCTCTTTACCATCCCCACTTTTTTTTTCTTTTTTGAGAATTACCTTGTGCCAGGCACATTCTTGGTATTTGTAATTTTGTTTAATGTTTTTGACAATCTTATAAGGCAAATATACTGTTGTCCTTATTTGTAAAATGTAAGTGATTTTGCTCAAGGTCATGTCGGTAGTAAGTGGCAGAACCAAATCTTTTTGTTTGTTTGTTTGAGAAAAAGTCTCACTCTGTTGCCCAGTCTAAAATGCAGTGGCGTCATCACAGCTCATTGCATCCTCCAACTCCCCGGGGTCGGGTGATTCTCCTGCCTCAGCCTCCCGAGTAGCTGGGACTAAGGCGTGCACCACCATGCCTGGCTAAGTTTTCTATTTTGTAGAGATGGGGTCTCACCATGTTGCTCAGGCTGGTCTTAAACTCCTGGGCTCAAGTAATCCTCCTGCCTTAGCCTCCCGAGTCACTGGGATTACAGGCCTGAGGTACCCCGTCTGGCAAAACCAAAATCTTTTAGAGCTCAGAGCCTGTGCTCTTAACCACTATGATGGTTCCACTACTAGATGAGGCAGAGGAAAAGAAAGAGGAAGGGGCTTGTGAAGAGGCCACAAGAAAAACAGGAGATGGTGATATTACTATTAATTTTATAATTATTAATATATAATCTTGTTCTCTCCACCTGGAATACCTCATTCCTGGGACACCTTTCCCCATGTCACTTCTCTGCCTAGGAACTTCTATTTGTTCTTTAAGAACTTGACTCAGATGTTATTCCTCTGAGAAGCCTTCCCACTTCCCATCTCCCCAAACCTCCAAACCTCTGGAATCCCACAAAAATTTGCTCAGATTTCTACTATAGCCTAAGTTATTCTATAAATTCTTCATTTTCTTACCTCCTCCTTGTACTAAATTCAGAACTCCTCAAGGGCAAGGACTATGTCTAATTATTCCTTGTGGTTCCAGTGCTTAGCTCAGATCATTGTAGGTGCTCAGGGAAAGTGAGATTGAATCAATCAATCATCACATCTCGAGGACCCTCTTTCTTACCAGATACCATGCTAAGAGATGTAAAGTTAAAAAGATCAGGCCTTTGGCCCCTTAAAGTTCATAAACAAATTGAGGATGTGTTCCTATCTTTCAATCTATATTATAGAAACCCAACATAAACTAGCTTAAAAGGAAAGAAAGAATGTGGACGGGGGACAGAATTTATTTGTCCTAGGCAGGTTACTTCTATTAATAGTTTCAGGAATAGCCGAATCTAAGATCTAAGGGTTTCCAACAATGTTATCCTCCAGATTAGGTCTCTTTGTATAACCTGCTCTTGGGTGGCTTCATCCTAAAGATTTTTTTTTCCATGTGAAAGCCCCTCATAGCTCCATGTTTATATACAATTGTAGCAAAAATAGAGCTTTTTATGCCAATGGTCCTAGCAAAAGTTCTAGGAGCAATTCTCAATGCTTTTAATTGAGTCACCTGCCCTTTACTGAACCCATTATAGTAACTCTGAATAGGCCTACATCACATGTCTACCTCTGGATTTGGAAGTGGGGTTGACCCCATCCAAATCACATGGATTAAAAGTGAGGGAAGGTTGTTCACCAGAGGAAAATCAAGTTGTTACTAAAACAGTGAGAAAATATTAGGCAAGCAAAAACCAACACATGTCCTCTATTGAGGAGATGTCCTACACATCAGTAATGGTATGGTAAGGCTAGGAGTGATGCCTGCCTTAAGTGCTTACAGCCAAAGATTAGGTGGGAGAAATGCATCACTTCAAGGACAGCTGTCCACAAACACCTTCTAGGAGGAAGCCTATGAACTAGGCCTTTTGGATAGGTAGGATTATGGTAGATGACGATGAGGAGGCCTTTCAGATACGTGGAAAGGCATGAACAAAGGCAGGGAGGTGAGGATCCTTTGCTGGTTTTCCAAGTTTGCTGGGAACTTTTGGGAATTAAGTCTGGAACTTTGGCTGGGGGATAGATCTATACATAGTCTAATAAGTGCTAATTCTTTATGCAGATTTCTTCCATATATGATCTCAAAAAGAGTAATTTTGGCAGTCACCAGAGTAGGATTACTCTTCCCACGTTACTGATGGGGCAAGTGGGCCTGGTGCAAGAGATACTTGCTGAGAGTCCACCCTCTTGTGTCCAGAGAAGGAACAGCACAAGAAGCTCAATTTCTGTCCTCCAGCCCAGGACTGTGCCCCTCCCCACAACCACACTAAAAATAAAATCTGGGGTTGGAAATCACCAGGACAGCAGCTGTGGCTCAGCCCCAGGGCCAGTCTGAGGACAACTTTGGAGGAAGCTGTGGGAACAACCATATAGGCAGAAAGAAGGTATCTGACTTGTA
>NW_012150396.1:5831592-5845223 GCF_000956105.1 Propithecus coquereli | reverse complement strand
ATCAATAAATCAAATATTAACATAATATTTCACGTTCTTTTTTGTTGCTCTCCGTATAATCCAGCGTGTGCTTTGCACTGACAGCACACCTCAATTCAGACTAGTGTACTTCAAGGGCTCAGTAGGCACATGGGGCAAGTGGGTTCCTATTGGAAAACACAGGCCTAGAGCAATGCCTGGCACATAGTTGATACTGAATAAATATTATTCAATAAACAAAGGATCCTCTCTGATGCCTTTGCCACACAGAATGAAACCCTTAACAGAACGTAAGTCAGTTAATAAGGGAATTTGTTCTGGCCAGCCAAAAAACAGAGATAAAGATCCCTACGACAACTAACCCAGAAGACAGAAAGGACTTAGTTTT
Organism: Propithecus coquereli; assembly: GCF_000956105.1. NCBI lineage: Eukaryota > Metazoa > Chordata > Mammalia > Primates > Indriidae > Propithecus > Propithecus coquereli. Next base: position 5,844,856 of record NW_012150396.1, on the reverse strand, counting down.
ACAGAATGAGAGCTATGGCAAATTTCATGAATGCCATTTTCTTGGAGGGGAAAGCCAAATATATTGTGATAGTGGTTTGGAATTAAATAATGGCCTTAATAAATTTTATTTTCAAAGAATGACCTAATTCTTGTCCTAGACTTCTTCTAGAGTCTGAAGTCACAGACATGAGAATATAACTTCCGCAAATCTATGCTCCTGAATATGAGGAAGAAGCTTACCCCAGGAAAGACTGTAGTCCAGCTGTTGGCAAATTCTCATGCTTTACAACTTTTTTTATGTTCTAGAAAAACAAACAAACAAAACAAAACACATGGGTTTGTCTGGCAGATGCTGGAGAACAGCTTCTGTTCATGGCCCTCAAAAGCACTGGGACGAATTGAAACATGAAAGGTAGTCCATGCCTTTATGGCCTCCATTACCGCCATGTTCACCCCCTGGGTTCTGGTATGGCCACTTCATGGGTCCCCAAGTCTGGCATGCTTGCTTAGTGCCAGGAACATGATTGTGTAAGTGAAGTTCTCCGACACAAACACATCATTAGCTCATTCTAAATTGAACGATCACTAATCTCTCATAATTTATCATGCATGAATGCTATAGCACTTCTTGAAGTGCCAAAACAAACTGTCAACAGCTTGAAAATATAGCAGCCCATTAATCTGTTTAAAGAAAGTCCTAGGATTTTCCTTTCATTAGCATTATGAATGAGGAAGCTGCTTCATTTCCTAAATACTCATACCAAGAGGTGCCTCTACCTTGACCAACTTGTCCAATCTGCTTCTTTTTTCAAAATGACATTTGGACCACAGTTTGTAACCTACTTGGGTGCACTAGTCAAAGCCTCTCCACTTCGTGTAATAAAGTCATACTAAACCATGTCAAATAATTTCTGCTTTGATAGAGCCTTCAGAGGGTATTTTGAGGAAACTTCTGCAAGTCTGAAATAACAGACTTCCCTTATGCATAATTTCCTTTATGAAATTAGGAGATTAAGATGACAATATAAAATTATGAACTGCTTAAAAGATTAGCTATAAATCCTTGCACTGCCTTGACATTTGACTTAGGAAAAAAAATGTTTTTGTACAACTTAATTTTCCTTCTAAGTCAATAAACATGTTAACTTCTCATAGTTATTATAATAAAACCCTCCCTTGAACTCTACTAAATCTCTTTTGATGAAAGATTTGAGAATATAAAGAAAATACAGAGTATTAATTAAACTACCACCAGAAAGTCTACATCTCATTGTAACACAATTATGCCCCTCAATGCTTTAGGGGCCCAAAATAACCAGCAGCAGGAGAGATCTTTCCAAATAAAACAGCCCAGAAGATGTGAACTACTGAATGCTCCAGGGCTGGTGTCGTGTTGGATGGAATCTTCATTTTCTCTTACTTTCTATTTTTGCTTGAAGTCTGAGTTCATGCTCCTACATCACAAATTGTTAAGTTTTTGTTTCTTAATTCAGAAGGAAGTGTTGGGAAAGGGGTCAATCTGCCTTTAGGAAACTCTCTTTTAAAATAAAGATATATTCCATGCAGGTATGGCCTCAATCCAACTTCCGTATAAAATGAAAATTCCTTTCAGTAGTATATAACGGAACTCGAGCCACTCAAACCTTTATACCTTTCCAATACAACCATTCTGAAGTTAACTTCATATTTTACCTCCAGGTACTTTAATATCTATCTCTTCAAAATACTTTCCACTTGCTCATTGACTCTGACTCCCTGGTGGACAGTTAAGGATTATATAAGTCATTTCTGCACGTGTTGTTGATGCTTACATTATTCATAGCTGAAAATGGTTGCATTTTACCAGGAAATTGTTATCTAAAAAGAACAGAAGCGCCTTGCCAATGACTTGCCAATAACACGAAGTTCTCTTACAGGTGATTACTTAGAGCCAGATATACCACAGAAGCAAAACGCCACATAATAAAGAGAAAAATTTGAAATAGTTTTCAGTGTGATAGCTATCTAGTTATACGGATATTTTATGGAATAAAATTTGAGCTATAATATTGAGTCAATTTTTTAAAGTTTGAGATTTTACTGATTTTTTTCTCTAGCAATAAAACACATTTTCGAAGCATTGGTCATTTCTCTAATAAATAACAGCAACATATAAATAGAGGTATACATGGGTATATATGTTTAGTGGCAGTTATCCACTCACTTCATAGCAAATTCTCTGTACCCTCATTCGTTTTGGCTTTTACAACCTGTCCTTGCTCTCTGCCCTCTCTCTCACTTCCTTATTGTGTAGATTGTTTTAACCTCCTGCAGAATTCACCACTGTCTCTCAGATTTTGCGTCACAAATATCTACGAGCTGATCTACAATTGAGGAGCCTATAGAATTAGGGGTTCTTTTTAGTAATCTAGGGAAGAGGGGAGACATTTGTAAAGGTTAATGCAACCACACCGGTAAATTATATTTCATACAATTAACAAATGATGATAAAGACTATGAAAGAAAAAAACATGCTGTTTTGAGAGAAAATACAGATGGGGAAGGTGAGTCTGAGAACCACTTCCCTGTAGAAGTCAAATTTGAGCTGAGCTGAGACCTAAAAAATAAACAATTTCTGTCTTCAAGATCCTCACAGTCCAGTTGGAACAACAGGGTGGTAATAGTGATTAAACATTCTATCAATTGACTGAGAAGATGACCTACACAATTTACCTTTCATGTCACATTTCGATTCAGAGAGCCTGCCAGGAATAAAACAATACCTAACACACTGTTGGTCACAAACTGGTAGGCAGGCCATAAGAAGTTGCTGATATCTGAACAGTGTTTTTGTTTTTTGTTTGTTATCTATAACAACCTAAAATAGAAAAATGAAAACAAACAAAAAAAACTTTTCCTTGCAGTCTATTTACACGCCTTTCATCCCCACATTAAGTGACCGTAACACCAGAATAGTCTGTGGAACTTCTCTCCCTTGCCCAGCTTGTCCCACGGCCAAAGGGATACAGTGTTACACTGTGGCCGAGATCCTGCAAAGAGTTCACAGTTTCCAAAGGCACTTAATTCTCCCACCTGGAAGAGGAACTGCATATTGTTGCCCACTTAAAGTTCAGGGTAATAGTTGACACCCAGAAAATCTAAAATGGTAAAAATGTGACCTCCAATAATTTTTGCTACTTATCTATGGTGGGGTTCAGGACACACTACCCCAAAACATGCCAGCTTGACATAGTGACCATTTTAAGCTGGAGAAAACAGCAGAAGCAGAAAGGTCTCTGATTTTCTGCCACCCCCACCCGTCCCCTAACGCAGGTCATAAAACCTTGGAAGGATTTTCTGACCTTGCCCTGAAGCAAGTCATAATATTCGCATGTAAGAGGTGCCCTCCCTACACAAAGAGGAAAGGAATATCCCCACTCTGAAAAGCAGGGGCACACAGAAGAATCTGGACCAACAGGGCTTGCTAAGTGCCCCCATTTCATTACCATTGGACCAGACTCCTTTTGCCCTATCCTATTTCCCCATGACTCCCCACTCTTCACTAAAGCTACTGTTAAACACACTCTCTTTAACCATTTCATCACCCCTTCATTTCCTTATAAAGGCTCACATGTCATGTAAAGCTGACACTAAATAAACTTGCATGCTTTTCTCTTGTATTAACATCTTGGTTATAGGGGCCTCCACCATGAATCCGGGTGGGTGCAGAAAAGTTATTTTTCCTCCCCTACATCTTGCTGCCCCCCAATGTTTTTTCTCCTGTGGTGTTCAGTATGGGCAGGTCATAGATGTATATTTTAGATCATGCAGAGTAACAACCCTGAAATTAAGAATATTACCTATTGATTGGTTATTTTACCTTTCTGTTTGGCTGCATTTGGAGAGCTCAAAAATAAATGTATGTACTGATAACAATTGTCCATATAGGCACATTAACAAGAGTTAGCCTACCAAATAGATACAAATGAGCAATAATGCAAAGATACAAATTGAAAAAAGTATTTTCCTTAATACAATGTTTACCTCAAAGACTCAGGTAACTGCAGATAATTTCAGAAATATTTGCTTGGATGCATGGGAGCATGTGGGACTAGTGAGATAACTTGTTAAGGCTGCTTACACTCTCTACTAGGTCTTGTTTTATGTTTGAAAACTGGTCACTAAGAATTAGGACAGTAATTAACACTGACCATTTCTGGAGTCGTGATAGTCAACACACACCTAATCCAACGTGTACATAAATTAAATGAAAACTAAAGCCATTTCCTGAAAACATTGAATATGTGACAGAAAACCAGAAACGACTGAAATAGTAAGACCTTTAAAAAAAAAAAATACCAAAATTGCTAGGACTTCAGGACTCAGTCTGGTGTTTCTTTGCCTCAAAGCACTTTAAAAACAAGAAACAATGTAATGTTTCTTTGGAAAGAGGAATGCTCATTATCCCCACATACTATCCCTCTCCATAAACAGAAGGGCAAAACTCCCGCCCAGCAGTGTGTCCAGTTTCCCAAAGTCTTTGCTCCTCCTCTACTAACAAGGGCTAATGGCTAGACTTTACAGCATTGCCAACAAACAAAAAAAAAGCCACTTTTGTTCTAGGGAAATTTAATTCAAGAAATGAAAAACTGAGGCACATCAAGACTAAATAGTATGACTTATTAATTGTTGTAAGTAGCGTGTTAATGATTATAATTAAAGCTGCCATTGTTTAGAGCTAGCCGCATGCCAGGTAATACGCTAAGATGTTACAACAAATGATCTTATCACAAAGCTAATAATTAATAAAGCAAGAAGGTTAAATCATTCCACTATACTGCCTCTTAAATAATATACATCATTTTTGACTATGTTCCATGTGACAGTCACTTACTACATTGTATCTTTTAATACTGATCCCACAAAATACTTTAATAACCTCATTTTATAGCTACGGCAACTGAGATTAAAGGTGGTCAGTAATTTGCCAAAGCTTATATACCGCAAGCAGGAAAATAGCAGAGGCTTGATTCGATTTGAGGCCTATATTTTTCTTGAGACCTGCTATTTCTTCCATGCTTTTGGAAAGGTTCAGAGAAACCAATACTTTAAATCCGTGGGGCTTGGCTTTTAACACCCTTTCTTGTCAAAGCCTCGTTCATCCACCAGTCATTAGCCCACTTAGTTATTCCCAGATTTATTCCCAATTCCTTAGATGTAATAATTTGTCCCCTGTGATCATTACAAACACCACCGACATACAATTACCTAAGCTTTGGACTGTTCAATCTATTGGAATGTCTCCGAATGCCCTGGACTTACGCTCCCACTTTTAACTATCACATCATTAACAATTATTAACGTGAGAGCCAGAGTGGGTGTTTCAATATAAACAGCCTCAGTGACTAAAATAACCAAAGCAAACGCTCGTGGATTCCAGCTACCAGAGCAGACAGACACAGGCTCTGCTAAGAATAGCTCTGATCACAGCCAGAGCGAGTCCTTGGAGAATTTTCGATTTGATATATGATAAAGTAGTTTAAGGCACTACATTTTTGAGAGTTAACTTATTTATCTCTTCCATGCTCGAAATTTAACTTCTGGTTTTAATTTAAAATCATCATAAACTATTTATAACTTATCAGTAAAATGTACATTTACAGAAAGTCAATCCTAGGTCATAGAATAATTCTTTGGTTTTGTTTTAGGAGGGGGAAAAATGAGTCCAGAGCATCAATATAAAAGACCATTAAACACGTGCTCTTTTCTTTCTCTCCATCCCTGAATTCCAAAATGAAGAGTTTTTATTCTCCCCTCAGTTTGTGTATTTTATAGCAGATCCAAATTTGGGTTAACTTTTTGTAAAGACGTTTTGGCTTTAACGTAGACTCTCTGCCTAGTGGTCAAGTTACATCCTTACTGGAACTTGATGTGAATTGCTTCCCTTCCATGGCCTGCAGTCAATCTCTCTCTAAGATAAAGTGATGCGAAGCGATAAAATTTTAAACCTGAACTCAGTATATGACTAGTTGTGAAATAAAGTTTCTTGATCATTTTGGTTTATCTTGAAACTGACAGACAGGTGTGCATTATTCTTCCAGAGGTTTACGATGAGGTCAGAAGAAAAATACAATACTTCGTACATTCCACTAACTCTGTGAACTGGATTCTTATAACATACAGCTGTTCCCAATTTCTAAGAACAGATACTATACTCTGGATCACAGAGCTTTGTTTTTTAAATTTAAAAATGACTTAGAATGGAAAGCAAAATCACAAAGAGCAGAGCACAACACAGCTCAGGATCCAAAAAAACAAAAAAAAAAATATTTTTTTTAGGTAGAGGTAAAGGATACACAAATTTTGGTAAAATACCTGCTCAAACAGTTGTAAATGTGTGGGATTAAGGCGTGGGTTATTTATTTATGCACAGAAAACTTGTAGGGCCATATGTGAGAAGCACTGATCCAAGAAATGGGGACATTTGTGACAAATATGATGAAAATTGTTTATAGCCCTGATAGATCATTTGCTCTATAAGGGGAGCTAACATCAACAAATATTTACAAAATAAAGATTTAAACCCAACTGAGAGAACTTAAAGTTCAGGAACTGTGAGAACCTGACCTGCTCGGGGCATCCAGCCAGAGAGAAGGGAGGGGAGGGCAGGGAGCACGTTGTCCAGTGACCTTGTGACATGCAGGCAAAGGAACAGTGTAAAATGCACTTCCAGATATGGGACCTACTTGGGACGTGTAGTGAAAATAATTATTCAAAAATCATGACCAACCTGCCAGGCACAGTGGCTCACACCTGCAATCCCAGCACTCTAGGAGGCCGAGGTGGGAGGATCGCTTGAGGTTGCTGTGAGTTAAGCTGATGCCACAGCAACCTAGACTGGGCGACAGAGGGAGACTCTGTCTTAAAAAAAAGCATGACCAAGGTAAGACACAACTGGTCTCTTAATTTCATCTGCACATCTTATCATTGGCCACATCTTTTCCTTTAAAACATAATCAGTTCAATCTTTGTCATTTGTACCACAAGGATTAGTTCATCTTGAAAGATTTTAGTTAGACTGTTCAACTTCCTTCTCCTCCCTGTGGAGGGCACAACTCGTTGCTTCACTGACATTGTTCTTGTCGTCCCTCCATCACAGGAGCCTCCAGCTCCCTGACACAACACAGCAATACCCTGCCGCAAAGGTTCCCCCTTCTCCCAGTGGTGAACACTCACATGTGAGCTTTTCTCTGCCCATTCACAGTAAGGAGCATACAACCCAAGGAAAGAACAAATAGGGTTTATGCCACGAGGTCACACCTGTCACATTTTATGTTCCAAGACAATTAATTGGGTTGGAATTTCCCAACGTAAATACAGATTTTATTAAACTGGAAACAGGAACCTTGATAATGAATGATTCTTGGGCCCGAGCACGAACGATTGATTATTTGTTTCTCTCAGTGAAAGAAATAAAAACGATTGCAAAAAATCTATGTACATTGCAAAACATTGTTTGGGCTTAGAGTAGGAACTCAAACAATTATGACTTATTTGGAATCACTTCAGTCTGGCATATTCAGTATTTATTTGTTTGTATATTCATCTAAAAAAGCATGTGAGAAAGAGGTAAAACATGCAGATGACCTGTTGTTAAATGCCTCTACCTACTTCCCTAACTAGGAATATTAGTAGCAAACTTTATTTTCTTTCTAGTACCATGGGAGATTGATAGTGCATGATTCAATGATATTTTATTGCTTTATTTAAACTGGAATAAAGTATATATGTAGCAAATTGTATCTCTATTTTTAAATGACAAAAAGGAGGCATTACTATCTTAACAACTATTTTAGTAGTTGTTCAGTCCACTGAGCATTACCAAACAATTGAGAAAGATTTTTGTCATTTTCCTCTAGCGTGCCCTCCAGTCGCTGATAAAGAGCCCACCACTCTCTCAGTGTTTCCTGGAAAGCCCGTTTGAGTCTACGAATTTCAGTTTAAAAAGTTTGATCACATTTAATGTTTTTACTTCCTTTGCCACAGTTTTTCACCCTTCCAACTAACTTCTAACACAAATCAACTTTTTTTTTTTTAATTTCAAAGAGGCACTTTACGAAAAGTTTACAGAATTCACCAAAGTATCCAGATGTCATGAACCAGGAGAGGCTCTTAGGATGATAATTCTTTGACAAACCAATGGCAACCACCTGGAGCCAACTGTAATTTAGATTTAACAGGAAAATTAGATGACACTGGCTTTTACCTAAATCTTGAAATGACTCAAATATCCCTGAAGATTGATCATTTTTCAGATGGAGTATGTTATAGTTATATATCTCATATATATTGTTTTTCCTGGAAAAAGATATGTGGAAATGCCATGAGAAACACTTTTATTTGTGATATTTCCAATCCAATTGGCAGGAGAAAGCAAAGACACATCATAGTAAAATCTATTCTTACGAGATATCCAGCACAGCTTGGCAACCTTCAGAAGAATCCAGAGAAATAGTCAAACTGGAGCCTCTAAAATTTTGCCATTCATCCACCACAGTACTTGGGTACTGTGTCCTCTGTCACTTTTGTGCTCTTTTGATTCTTTAATGTTCAGATGGATATCATACAATAGATAGTCTCAAGAATAATTTCAGACAAAAAATAGAATAAAAAAAGAAACCGGGATCCAAGCCAATTTTATCAACTCAGGTTAAAAGGTTTTGGTACTCAGAGCATGTTTTAGGATGCAAAACAGAAAAAGAAGACGGTTTTTATCTATTGCTGGAAATAATCACTGCTAGACCTAACATGGTTCAAATACCTTGTACTCATGTTTTTCTGTAATCAAGTTTAGGATAAGACCTAGTCATTTCAAGCTGAAGGAATGTGAAACTGAGACTAGGTTTAGGAATTCCCTCTAATGTAAAATAACCTAAATGGTTCAGTCTGTACTTAAGAACTACTCAGTCTATACTGAGGGCTATTAAGGACTAACCTGCATTATTGACAGTATCAACCTCCAACAACCAAAAAGACTTACGTACATCTCATTATTCAAAGTCAAGCCAAAGCCACTGTTACATTGACTGTGGATTTTATATCCCATAACTGTTTATGGTGGCAGTGATTACATTAAAACAACCATAAGAAAGCCACTCATTTGTTCATTCGACATATATTTACTAAGTGCCTACCATGTGCCAGGCATTGTGCTGTTGCTTCATCATTTGTAAATTTTTTTTAAGTTTTTATTCATATCATCTTACTTTCAAAAAATACTAACTACCAATATTAATTAAACATCTCTACTGACACCACTAGATTCTAAGCCATTATCGTCTCCTTCCTGGAACCAGTCTCCCTATTTTCACATGTTACTCTCTATTTTCCACAAATTTGCCAGAATTATATTTTTAAAATGTAAATCAGATCATATTATTGCCTGTTGAAAATATTCTAAATCAGCGGTTCTTAACCCTGGGCAATTTTGCATCTCTGGGAACATTTGACAATGCTTACAGACATTTTTAATTGTCACAGCTGTGGTTAGTTCTACTGGCATCTAATGGATAGAGGCTAGAGATGTTGTTAAACATCCTACCATGCACAAAATAACCCCCACAATAAAAAATGATCTGGTCCCAATGTTAATAGTGCTGCTGTTGAAAAAGCCTGCACTAAATCCCAATTCCTCAGCCCACTTTGCAAGCTCACATACTCTGACTTCTGCCTCTCTCTGTAACCTTGCCTCTGGCCACATTCTCCACTGCTCATCCCTCTCCAGCTGTACTTTGTATTCCTCGAACAGACCAAGCCACTCTTTGTCTCAAGACTCTGTAATTTACTAATTCCTGATTCCTTTCTCTGGAATACTCTTCTACCTGGAAGGTCTTCTACCAAAACTTTGCATGGCTGCCTCCTTCTCGACATTTAGATCTCTGTTCAAATATCGCCTCCTCAAAGACAGCTTCTGTAACCACTTCATCTAAAGTAACTAAATCCCTTCTACCCTCGTGAATCTCCATCTCATCGCTGTTTTATTTCCATCCATGTACTTGACACTGTCTGAATTTATGTGTTTTCATAGATGTCGTCTGCTTCCCCTGGAATATTGGCTGCAAGAGGACAGGGGACTAACCAGTCTCAATCACTCTGGATCCCCTACACCTGGAGCTCTGTCAGTTTCACACTCCATCACTGTTGGGCCCAGTTATGAAGCCAAAACACAGGAAAAGAGATGGGGCAAAAAGTGACAATACAAAGCCGATGAAAAATGAAAAGAACATGGGTACAGATAAACAATTCTAGACTTAGAGAAAGTATTAGGAGGTGATTTTAGTGCTTTCTTTGTTTAGGATACTGTTCTAAGTGTTTTAATTACTTCATTTAATCCTCACACCACCACCCAAAAAAATCTCCTAGTACTGTTATTTTCTCTGGTTTCAGACAAGGAATGGCAGCACAGGGAAGTTGAGGAACTTGCTCGAGCTCATACAGAGGTGGGACGGTGGCCCTGGAATTTAAACACAGACACTCCGCCTCTGCAGATCTGCTCTCTTAAGCACCATGCCACGTGCAAGGCAGAAAGCTGGCTGCTTAGAATGCAAAGAATCTTCTTTTCATTTTTTCCACCTTTATTTTTTTCTATTCATTCATATTCTCTTTGAAATCAATAAACCTAGGAGAACAAAGAGCACACAAGAAGAAAGAACGGGGAAAAGTAATGGACATAAAGGAGAAAGTGGACTCAAAGGTTTAATACGGGGAGATTTATATGAGTTTATATGTAAACCAACACCAGCGTGTGCTTAGAATATATGTGAAAGGAACAACTTTTAGCAAACACGAAAAACACTATAGAACACTAACCCTAGTGCCTGTGCTTGAGATTTAAATGGGGCCTCACTAAATAATCCTTTTAAAATAGAATAAAAATGAACCGACTTTATCCTAATTCGCCTTGAAGAAAAGAGTCCAACCAAGAGTCTCTATCATGCTTTGAAAAGAGAATATAAATCCACCACCAGCACAGTGGCAAATGAATAAATGTGTCTCCTCCTTTCTCCGGGTTCCTGCTTTTCATTCTTAAAACAAAGAAATAGTATTAGGATGTTCCTATTCCAAGATTCCAACATACTATATTTAAAACACGTGGGTTTATTTTTTGGGATTCATCATATCCTCCCTTCATATTAACAGGAAGCAGGGCTCAAAATCCTGATCCACGTAATATTATTATGACTAGAGGAGAAAACCTGGGGAAATAGTTCTTCCCCCTGTGCTTGTCGGGCCATATATTTTATCCTGCAAATGTTGGCAGTGAGTTCAATTTACCATTCACAGATAATGTGCACGGAAGCCATCATATTAATGGTGAGCAGAGGTTGCCTTCTCCTTACACACACAGTCCCACAGTTACTGAAGGGGTTTGTTCCTGAAAGTTCTATGTTGCATGAACTTGACTATTTCAACAATGCAGCTCCCTCAGCACCTTCCTGTCCTCACCCCCACACCCTCCCAAAAAGTGGCCAACTACTTCACTTTTAGTGATGTATGTACGTATATAATGGCTAGTACTGATTTTTGAAATATTGAGTAAGCAAGAGATACCTCAGCTAATCCTCCCACTTCAAAAATATATTACCTTTATATATATATATAATAATATATATATAATAAAATACTTACAATTTTCTACATTTGCAACTAGAATACTCCTGAAACTGGGATGCTCATAAAAGTTTTTATACATTTAGCAAGTAAAATGGCTCTTATGCTAAAAGGCTCCACTCTGTTATGAACTTTTATGTAATCTAGAAGATGTATACTGAGATACAAACATGTGTTTGTGTGTGTGTATATATATATATACACACATATGCACATATAAAACTTACAGTCAAGTGATTCAATTTTAAACCCTATCATGCTGATGAGATGTGCGTAATATTTTTGAATGTTAAACTAAAATATTTTCATTCCTGATAATTCTCTTGTTCTTGGGGAAAGTGGAACCCAGCATAGCAAGAGATTTTACTTAGACCTTAGAGCTCTTTCTATACATTGTAGAATAGCACAGGAAGACAATGTGACACAAGAGAAGTCTCTACTGGGCATGAGGGAGGAAGTCCTGCTAGAATAGGGAGAAGGAGTCAAGAGGAAGAAACAGAAAAGGAAAAAAGGTCAAATGCAGTGTCCTTGTATTCTCTTTCCCAGCCAGGGCTGAACCTCAGATGGGGAAGTGTGGTCACATTACCCAAACACACTTGGCAGAGAGTTAGAGGTCGGCAGCTCATTTCTTGCTTCCCCAGAGGTAGGCTAGGAAGCCTGCCGCTCCCTGAGAAGCCAGCACTCACAGGGCACTAATCTACAGTGGAGCCAGCACAACAGATTAAAGGCGACCATACAAGATACCTAGGCTGTCAATTCAAGAGAGCTCTGAAAACCAAAAGTGCTTTTCATAACTCATCTGATGGCAACCTAAACCAACTGAAGCTACTTACAATTTTCATTTATCCCCCTCACTCTAATGTGTTTGACAGCAGTGTGCTGGATACAGATAATATACAGTCCATGTACTAGTACAGAAAAATCATGTATAGATAAAATCTAAAAAAATTAAAATTCCAAACCATACTGACCCCACTGGTTTCAGATAAGGAAGCTGGCACTGTACTGAAAACTAAGAATGATTTTGCAGGGGTTTTTTGCCTAAAACACTCATATGTGTTTCTGAGAAAATTTCCATCCTGCAAAATTGCTCACTAAAAACAACAGACTTCGGACTTGGCGGGGGTGGGGGGGTGGAATAGGCAAGGGCAACATACGTAACCTAAACATCTGTACCCCCATGATATGCTGAAATAAAAAAAAAAAACAGACTTATGGGGAAATTAGGATTGTGATCCTTTATTCAAAACCCATGCAAGTCTGTCATCAGAGAACTAACAAAAATAATCATTGCACCTTGTAAGGTAACTAGCAAAACCAACAAATAACTAACAAACATCAATACCTTACTAGCTCAGCAAGGCTGCAGGCTGCCTCCACACAAAGACAGAGCGAGGCTGCTGGCTGCGGGCACTGAGACAATGCAGATGCCTTCTGTTTCTTCCACCCACCCCTTTATCGAACCAAAGGCACCTCCCAGGAAGTTGCATCCACCCCTCCCTTGGCAAGGCAGCTTGAGTGTAGACATCATCTCCATCATCAACCTCACTGTATGAATATAACTTTCTGTTTATTATGTCACCACCAGAAGATAAACTTTTTAGGGACAAGGGCTTTGCATCCCCAGCACAGTG
>NW_012150396.1:5822556-5831542 GCF_000956105.1 Propithecus coquereli | reverse complement strand
AAAAAAAAACAGACTTATGGGGAAATTAGGATTGTGACCCTTTATTCAAAACCCATGCAAGTCTGTCATCAGAGAACTAACAAAAATAATCATTGCACCTTGTAAGGTAACCAACAAAACCAACAAATAACTAACAAACATCAATACCTTACTAGCTCAGCAAGGCTGCAGGCTGCCTCCGCACAAAGACAGAGCGAGGCTGCTGGCTGCGGGCACTGAGACAATGCAGATGCCTTCTGTTTCTTCCTCCCACCCCTTTATCGAACCAAAGGCACCTCCCAGGAAGTTGCGTCCACCCCTCCCTTGGCAAGGCAGCTTGAGTGTAAATATCATCTCCATCGTCAACCTCACTGTATGAATATAACTTTCTGTTTATTATGTCACCACCAGAAGATAAACTTTTTAGGGACAAGGGCTTTGCATCCCCAGCACAGTGCTTTACGTGAAGTGTATACTCAAGTGTTGAACATATGAACACATAGTCTGCAATAAAAATATTTGGTTTCATATTTACAGCATTTTCATACGTTATGTGATCACGAATCACTTACCATAGCAGTAATAACCAGATGGTAGCATGACTGAACTGAGAATTTCCATAGACTGGTCATGGTTGAAAGGACACTGGAGATCATCAGCATCTTTCATACACACGAGGCCCAGAGAAATCTAGGTAATTTGCCCAAGCGCAAGGAGTCTAGTTAGATCTCAAAATTTCCCGCCCTGCACTTTATCTTTCTACTCTATCCTAAACATGCATGCAAGGCATTTTGGCTAAAAAAGAGCTTTTGAAATAAGATCAAGACAAAGAGTTATTGTCATTAGAAATGTTCAGAACTCATAAGTAGACATATTTTTTTTACGTCTGGGTAGATGCAAGGGGAAGTTTTGGTGGAAGGAAGCCAATTGCGAGAAATAGTCAATAAAGAGAAGCACAACATATATGACTCTTGATCTTTCTCAGTATGTTTCAGGGCATCAAAGTGATCCAGAAGGATTATATAAAGGAAAGAGCAGTGCATACCAAACTTGCATGTGGCATGGTACCCATACATGAGAAAGGCTGTATGGCAAACACTGAGGTATATGGACAAGTCACCTTCAGCTAAAGGTGACTGTCCCAGGGGCTCCACCTCCCGTGCGCCCCCACAGTCACCCTGAGGGCTAGGGCCAACAGCAGTTTGCACACCTGGAACCCATTCTTTCTAGTTGGTCTACTCTGGAGTAAAGTGAAATAAAGCTTTAAAGTACTAAGGCTTAGGTTCAAAATCTAAGGAAAAAATTTGCATAATAGTAACAACAAATTGGCTGCATAAACCTTCATAAAAAGAAAGTAATCCCACCTCTCATCTATCATCTATATACAAGACTGACCAAAATTTTTATGTAAACTCATGAATCCTATCACTTTAGCACTAAATCTTTCAGTTTGTAAAACAGGCTGTATGCTATATGAGGTTTTTTTGGTCGCGTGGAAGAGTTTCTCAAGAAGGACACTCCTGGATCAGTCTGAACCCACAGGTAACAGTGAGTGATGAATGTCGCTGGCATGAACACCATATATCCCATTGAAAGCTTCTTATTTTGCAAGCTGTCCATACTGCAGTGTGAAAATTTCTATCAGATTCCCCAGAGCCATGAAGAAGGTAGAAGATTTTAGCAGCCCTGAACATGAGGCAGCCCACAAAAATATGGATTCAACTACAGGAAATAACAGACAGTCACCATTGTAAACTATTTCTGCCTGGAGCCAACCCCACAAAACTAATGCAATAATAGAGATTCTAAGTCAGAGCTGGAAATTACTACCCAGGTCAGGCTACTCCCCGGAGCCCAGCTAGGATTACTTTGGGTGCGTTTTGGAACACCACAGCTGGTCTAAGTTTTTATTGTCTCATACAATGAACTTTCACTATTTCCTTTAATAATCCTCAGCCTCCTGCCCTGGATAGTCAGTATGAATGTATCCTTTCCTAATTTCATTTTTTTATTCCTTCCCAACCCTATTTCAGACAAAGCTTTAAAAAAAATTCTATATCCCTGTGGAATTATATCTAGATTTTCTTATTTAGCTCTTACTTTCATACAGAGCCTTTGCTCCTTTGATACACTAGTCACTTTTCCCTGAAACCCTGCCAGATTATCAGATTTCCTCAGGTAATTCTGAAAGCCAAAATATTAATAGATGCATTATGATAGAAAGATCAATTGGCCAGGGTGCTAGAGCATCAACCTGGTCTCGATTCTACTACTCACGTATTTAGTAAGAGAAAAGAAAGGACATTGGTGCTATATGTCTTGGTTTTCCTATTCACAAAATCTAAAATAATACTTCTGTAGTTTCTACATGTCTCCTGTATCACTGAAGAAAAATGATTTCCTATTAATCTGGCATTGCAGGGATTCAAACTAATTTTTTGCTGGTTGCATAGCATTACACTTTATCACAACAAATGAAGCCTGTAGTACATTTTCACCTATATATCAGCCCACATTCCCATGCACCAATCTTAAAAGAGTTTCTTATCAATGGCAGGAATTACTCTGAGGCTTTAGTTCAAGCAACTAATGTGAAACAAATCATCTTAGTTGTGGAAAGAAAAAAAATACAGGCTTAGCCAATATTAGCCAAGGAAATAGTACTCCTGCCTATGGTGATTTCACTTTGAGTTCCACACCATTTGTAGTCACAGTTATGAAATCAGTATCTATTAATTTACAATGTATAAGAAATATTCTTTTTTACCAGGGCTAGAAATGAAGTATTTACTAAAAGTTGTAGTTATTAAGGAAGAAAATATTATACCAGTAAATGTGACGAAATGACATATCTCACACAAAACTATCTTTTAAAAATTTTCTTTATCCAGACACATTAAAACAGCTGTTAAATTAAATAAGCAAGAGGCCACTAGCCTGACACTGTGTCTGTACTTTGAGTTCCTAAGTAAGGAACTGCAGCCTAGCTTAGTACATACATGAACTGAAACCTAACTCAGGAGTCTAATTTTTCTAACACATAGCCAGGTCTTGGCTAATCACAAGCAGCAAGATTCAGCCATTCACAGGCTGCCAACTGATCAGACCACATCCAAATAAGGCAAATGTCTAGCTGTAACCAATCAAGCTACTTCTGTTCTTTACTTCAGTGTTCTGTCCATAAGTACTGCCCACAGCTCTCTGAGTATCTTCTGGTTCTAAGTGCTGCCTGATTCATGAATCTTCTTGCTGCTGTTGTTCAAATAAATAAATTCTGTTAAATTTAATTTGTCAAAAGTTTTTCTAACAGAAGAAAAATTTTTTTCCCATTTTTAATGAGATTATACTCTTGTTAAAATTAAATGTCCTAATAAGCAAAGCTATTCTTTAGAATATTGGTTTTAGAAAAGATGAATTAGTTTGAGTCCTCTGAGAAGCAAACATTACGATGGTATTAGATGTGTGCGGTAGGCAACTTCTAAGATGACCTGCCATGATCCCCTCTTCCTAGCATTCAAGCCTTGTGTAATCCCCTCCTCTTAAGTGCAGGCTGGTTGAGTGACTTTCTTTTAACCAGTAGAATATGGAAAAGTAATGGGATTTCATTTCTGTGATTAAGCTACAAATGTTGTGACTTCTATCTTTCTAGAAGACCCCCTTTTGCTGGCTTTGATGAAGCAAACCATCATGGTGAGAAGACAGATATGGCAAAGGACAAAGGCAGACCTCCAGCGAACAGTCAGCGAGGGACCATGGCCCTCAGCAGAACAGCTCATGAGAAGCAAAACACTGAAGATCATGTAGTATGAGACCCAAGCACTGGCTGACACCTTGACTGCAGCCTTGTGAGCAACTCTGAAGCAAAGTACCCAGCTAAGCCACGCCCACAGTAACTACGAGATCACAAATGTGTGTTGTAAGATGCTAAGTTTTGGGATAGTTTGTCACACTGCACTGGATAATTAATGCAATGTGCAAGTAATGTATTGGGGAAGGAAACAGAAGAAGGCAGGAAGAGCCTTCTAACTGTGATGCAGGTCTGACATCTATTATAATAAAGGGGAAAGAAAAGAAAGGAAAATTGGACTGGAAGGGTCTTGGATTGTGGTATAGTCCTAGGTGAAGTTGCCCGTTGGAAGAGTTCCGTATCTTTCCAGAATATTTCTGCCTTTGTATACTTGTACAGTCATTGGCTAGGAGCAGTCTGAAAGAACCATGATCCTGGCACAAATGTAGCGATGAATCCAGACGGGCAGCAGCAGGAGCCCCAAAGTAGGAGATCTGATGGGTGTATTTCCATGCTACAGAAGAGAATAAAACCAATATAACAGTATTGGAAAGAAAAAAGAAATTATCTTTTTAAAAATCACATCATTTGAAACATGATTAAAAATCATATCTTACATAATAGCCTGTTCTCAGTCGTGTTGCCCAGAGCGGGCAGAGAAGCAGAGACAAGGCGTAGGGGACTCAACAGAGCAAGGGCATGAGTTTTACCACCACTTCTCTGCATCACCTCACTGACATCTCACTTTTTGGGTTGACAGTCTTTATCATTCCTGTTTTTAAATATCTTGCTTTACTGAGTGGTGAATCTAAGCTGATTGCTTTCTCATTCAAAGGCAACTTTTTCAAGAAAATATTTCTTTGAGGACAAAAAAGAGTTGGAATGAGGTGATAGAAGGAAAAACTCAAATGGAGAAATGATGAGACAAGGGAGACAGAGAGAGACACCAACATGTCTTTTATGTTTTTGAATAACTGTTGAGCATATATCAGCAAGCTTAAGACTATCTTTTATTTTACAACAAGACAGAAATAATTCATGCATGTGAGGAAGCTGAATATGACTATCAAGTACTTTTTAATTAATTTGGAAGGGCTTACATTTACTAACCAGAATAAAATACCAGACTGTCCTAGAAGAACGTTGAAGAAAGAGCAAGGAGTTTCAAAGTAGGAGGATTGGAGTAGAGTCTGTGGATCCACTCTTGGTGATTTCCCCGGTCCCAGAATACATAATCAGAACAGATTTATTTAGCAATTGTCAGAACCCTTACATTAGTTTTCTAATCTGTCAAGTAACAGCCACCAGGGTGAAAAGATTCAAGTGAAACCCTAGATACCATCCCCAACAGCCAACACAGTAAATCAAAAACTATACAACACCTTTTTTGGAATTATAGATAATCTGCTACTCTCAAAGTCAAAAGATGCAGGGATATTTCTCCCTGTCATGTCCCCATTCAGATAACCAGTGTAGCCCTTCCAAAAGAGAGAAGAAAAGTGATAGATCATTGTAGACCTTTGGAGAACGAAAGACAAGCATGTCTGTGGGAAGAGGCATGTGGACATACCTATGGAAGTGAGACAAATTGTGCAGATCTTTGCTGCAAATTTATGCCACCAGAAAGCATCTGTGGCATAGGAAACATTGAAGATCCTGACCAACAAGCTAACTCATCCAGTGGAGGTAAATTGGCTTCTGTTCTTAGACACCCCAGTGCTTGCACAATGGGTCCACAAACAGAGTGGCCATGATGTCAGAGACGGAGGCAACACATGGCTCCACCACCTTGGAATCAGCTATAGCAGTAGGCACCGTGGCTTATTCCACTAACACATCCATTGAAGGGGTGTTTTTGAGTGGAAGTTTCTTTGTGGTTTTGTTTTATTTTATTTTTTAAAAATTGTTGCCAGCCACCACCCTGAAGTATCAATAACAAAGAAGAAAATAACATATGGGGCATGAATGTACCTGGGTAATGTAGCAGACACCGTTGATTCTCTAACCTGTTTCTCCATAGCAACAGCAATGGCAGACATTTCCAGCATGCTGATAGCTTCCTCCCCAGGTGCCTGACTCTCTTTTCTTCTCTGCCTAGGGGTTTTCTCTGGCACCCCGGAAGCTTACACAGCTACAAGCAGGTGTGATCTAGAAGTATGGGAGAGTTAACACCCCGGGGCAATTCGCAATCAGTAAAGAATGACTGCTAGTGGCCAAATGCCTTGAGATCTCCATCATTCAGTGGGATGGTTCTGAGATGTGTTCTACACAGTTCCTTTGTGGAGCAGTATTGAGCCACAGGTGCCTCCCACAGTAACCTCCCACTGATGCATCCTTTATTAACTTTTCTCACTTCCTTTTCTTATTTCATGTCATGCTTCCTGGGATCACTTCCCAAGTAGACAATCGGCTCCCAAATCCTTTTCTTGAGTCTACTTTTGAAAGTACACAAGCTAAGAAAATATTGATGGTTGAAGGCAGTAACAATAATACCTTGTATAGGTTGAAATGTAAATAGAAATAAAATATACAGCAATGATAGCATAAATTTTGCTTGAATGACAAATGAAATGTTCTATGATCTTTATATTGTTTAAGAAAGAGTAAAATTACCAACTAACATTAGACTTTAATGAGTCAAATATGCATATTGTAATCTCTCAAATGATCACTATAAACTTAATAAGTGTATGTATATCTTCCAAACTAAAGTGTTATAAAATATAACCCAATAAAGACAACAAGCAAATAAAAGGAACATAGGACAGGCAAGAAAATAAAAACAAGTATGTAAATTGTTAGATTTATACCTAAATATATAATTAATTATATTACTAACAAATGGCCTGAAACAACAATTAAAAGGCAGAGACAATCAGACTGGAAAGAAAAACATGTCTGTATGCTCAGTACAAAACATATGGTCTTTGCCTGATTTCCTGAGAAGACAGAGCTGAGGCAAAAACACATGTGCAGTTCCACTGAGCAGGAGTGAAAGACAAAGAAGTGATGTAGCAGAGGGAAAAATAATAAAACATCTAGAATATAATTTCATGATCTCAGGGAAGGGAATGATTGGTCATTAAAAACAAGCACTGATTATAAACATAAAAGTTGACAAACTGGCCTATATTAACACCAAAATTAAGAATGTTTGTTTACTAAAATACAAACTTTGGGAATAAAAAGGCAAACCACAGGATGAGAAGAGATATTTTTAACATATTCGATAGTCAAAGGGCTTATAATATATAAGGAACTCCTCAAAATCAGTCAGAAAAGGACAAAGTCAAAGAACCCAATGGAAAAATAGGCAAGAGAACTAACTGAACGAATACTTTAGAAAAGAAGATATCCAAATAGTCAATAAACACGTGAACATATGTATAACCTCATCATAATCAGAAAAAATGAAAACTAAAATGACAATGAACTATTAGCACCCAGCCTCCACATGGCTAAAATTTAGATGATTGACAATTTCAAGTTTTGGCAAGCATGCAGATCAACAGAAACTCTTTTATGCTGCTCTTGGGAGTATGAATTTTTTCAGTCTCCTTGAAAAATAATTTATTATCTACTACAGTTGAAAACATTTATTCTTTATGACCTGATTTCACTCCTACCCGACAGGAATAACATGCACATGTGATCCAAAAGACATATGCAGGAATCACAGCAGCATTATGTCCATCAGCTTTAGAATGAACAATAAATTATGGTATGCTCATACGTGGAATACTACAGTAATGAAATGAACAACCTACAACTATACTCAACAATGTAATCTTAAATATATCAAAAAAGGGAAAATTAACTATATTATTTATATATCTATTATCAGATAACACCCTATAAAGAAAATCAAAGAGACAAATCCCATGAAAATAAGGATAGTAGTTTCTTTCCTCTGGGGCAGAGGCAGAGTAGTTATTGGGAGGAAGAAGCACTTCTGAGAGGTTAACATGTTCCACTTCTCATCAGAAATGGTCATTACACAAGTTTACACTTTGTGATATTAATTAAGCTTTGCATTCATGTTTTATATGCATTTCTATATATGTATTATATTTTATGAAAAAAGAAGATTTTAAGGAATGCAGCCGTGCAGGACAATTCAGAACAAACCACCCTTGAGAGAATTAAGGGACCACTTCTCTTTAGTCAATGCCATTGGGTTTACGTTCTTGTGCTCGCTCTCCAGTGATAAGTCACAAGTGCATCAATCATTTGCTTACGTAAAAAATCTGGTCTGTTGCTGTGTGATGAAACTTGATGTACAAATTATATTTAAGTCACTCACCCCCACCTTTTACTGCATGTGTCACCATCGTACCACCAAATACAATCCCTGCCTAATAAACACTTCAATTTTCTTTCTCTTTATTCCTAAACTTCCATCAATATTGTCTAAGAAGGCAATACTTCTTGAACAGTCTGGCTATTATTTCTGTAATGCTTTGAGGCATGCTTTGAAGCTTCTTTTCAGTATTCCCTAATGACCTAATAGCTGTTTTATTCATTCAAATGCCTATGACACTCTCCTTATGCTTTCTTAGAGGTCATGATACCCAGTGGCTCCAAAACCAATTGCTCTTTTTTTTTGTATTTTTCATATTCCATCTCTCTGCTTGAGACAATACCTTTTTCATCTCCAGTTTCCAAAGCACAAATCAAATTATGCTTCTCTTGTGCTTAAACTCAAATAGCTTCCCTACAAACAAAGAACAAACTTCTTAAGCATATATTCATGGGCCTCCAAAATCTAGCTTCAACCTTTTTCCCTAACCTCATTTTCTAAGAAAATTATACTCTAGCTCATAAATCCACCATCCTTAAAAAGACAGAAAGAGAAAAAGAGAGAGACAAAGACACACACACACACACAATTCTCCTATACATAACTTCTACAGACTTGTGTTCAATTTGTTCATTTTGTCTGTAATATATATAACAGAAACACACCAAATATGTAAATTAAGTTAGATCTCATTTATAAAGCTAGATGCAAAAATAACAAATATCATATTAGCCAATTTAAAAGAGTAATACAGGCCAGGTGCGGTGGCTCATGCCTGTAATCCTAGCACTCTGGGAGGCCGAGGCAGGTGGATCCCTCAAGGTCAGGAGTTTGAGACTAGCCTGGGCAAGAGCAAGACCCCGTCTCTACTAAAAAAATAGAAAGAAATGATCTGGACAACTAAATATATATACATATAT
>NW_012150396.1:5821155-5821656 GCF_000956105.1 Propithecus coquereli | reverse complement strand
CTCTATAACGAACATCTCTATAAAGACAGAAATAAAGCAAAGATGCCCACAATATCACCAACATTTAAGTCTGTATGGACTATCTTACCAAAGGAATAAACCAGAAAAAAGAATAAAGCTATAAATATTCGAAATGAAAAGACAATACTATCATTATTTATATATAATATGTTTTCCTATCAAAGATGAGAATCAGCTGAAAAATTAGAACTAACTAGCAAAGCAATTAGACAGCTGGATATAAAATCAATATATAAATATCAATCACTTTCCTGTAAACCAACTTTAAAGTATAATTTTAAAAAGTTTATTCACTACAGCAAACAAAAACTTCAAAATATCTAAGAAAAACTAGTGTGTAATGTTTGTGTGAAAAAAAGTAACATTTTATAGAGGTTTGTAAAGTCTTTTAAAGAAGAGCTGAATATATGATACATCATGCTTCTGAAGAAACTTAATTCTTTTAGAGATGAAAATTTTTCCCAAGGGTAATAATATTAA
>NW_012150396.1:5817102-5820563 GCF_000956105.1 Propithecus coquereli | reverse complement strand
AGAGCAGGGAAAGTTTTTCTAAAAGAAAAAACAGAAGTCATAAACAAAAGGATAGGTGTAACTATAATAAAAAAAAAAACAACTTAAAGTTTTCCAATGAAATGGTACCATCAGCAAAGCTGAATGGCAAGAAACTGACAGAAAATAATTGAAAGACAGGGCCGGCCACGGTGGCTCACGCCTGTAATCCCAGCACTCTGGGAGGCCGAGGCGGGTGAATCGTTTGAGCTCAGGAGTTCGAGACCAGCCTGAGCAAGAGTGAGACCCCTGTCTCTACTAAAAATAGAAAGAAATTGGCCAAACAACGAAAAATAGAAAAAATTAGCCAGGCATGGTGGCGCGTGCCTGTAGTCCCAGCTACCTGGGAGGCTGAGGCAGGAGGATCGCTTAAGTCCAGGAGTTTAAGGTTATTGTGAGCTAGGATGACGCCATGGCACTCTAGCCCAGGCAAGAGAGTGAGACTCTGTCTCAAAAAATAAAAAAATTAAAAAAAAATAATTGAAAGACAGATAAAAAGACTTAACTATCCATAATTTTTAAAGCCCCCCCAAATCAATTAAAAATACCAAACTATTTCAAAAAGGGGAAATTACCTAAACAGGCAATTAAAATTTTTTAAATGAAACATGTATCATTAAAGCAACTCAAAAGTCTATCAATGTACCTTTCAACAATGTCCAAGTTATATTAATATTAAGGACCAGAAAATTATTTTAAAATTTTTGAAATAGTAAGACCAAAAATTTAATAAATCTGTTCTTTGGACAAATTAAAAGCAATAAAGTTTGATATTTTGTATTTAAATTTCAAACATAAAAAATACAAATGTTAAAATGATAAATGAACACTCAATTATCTATAGTTAGGCAGAGCAAGATGACCAAGTAGAATCCTTGAGTGATCATCCTCCCACAGGAACAGCAAACCGAACAACTATCCATGCAAGAAATCACCATCACAAAAACTAAAAAATCAGGCGAGAGATCACAGTACCTGTTTTATAACAGCATAATAACAAGAAAAGACACATGAAAAGGGTAGGAAGGAGAGTCTCACATTGCCTATACCATCCCTTCCCCAACCGCTGGCAGTACAGCTAGCTGTGAGCCTGGGGGAGAGGGAGGGAAGTGAGTGTGGGATTTTGCACTAGAACTCGGTTCCAGCCTTGTCACAGTGGAACACGGCACCAGACAGAATCCTGTGGCCTTGGTTTCAGCCTGGTATCTACAGAGGAAGCATTTGGAAGCACCCTTGACCAGAGGGAAATCAACAGCCCCAGTGGGAGGAAACAGAGTCGCAGTCCCCTTCACTACTACCTGGCTAAAATGGCCTCAGACCCCAAATAAATTTCAGTGGCAGCCAGTCCACAGTGACCATGATTCTTGGATGAGCCCTGGTGTTGCACTGGTCTGGGAAGCTGTAGGCTCAGGGTACAACCCAGCATGACACCAACTACAGTGGCCACAGGAATGCCTACGTCACCCCTCCCCCAACTTCAGGCAGCACAGCATGGAGATTGCTTCCACTTGGGGAAGTAGAGGGAAGAATACAGGGGACTTTGCCTTAGAACCGAGTACAAGCCATGCCATATTAAACACTGGGCATAATCCCAAGGACCCTGATTTTAGGCTATTGCTCTCAGACACCACTTTGAGATCCACCCTGAGCCAGGAGGGAATCTGCCACCCCAGTGTGACATACCCAAGTCCTGGCCAGCTTCTCTAACAGCTGACTAAAGTGGCCTTGAGCCATCAGTGGCAGTCAGGCATTAGTGGCCATGGGCCTTGGGAGAGCCCCAGTATTGTGCTTATGTGGGAGGCCATGGGCTTCAAGTGCAAATCAGCATGATGCCAGCTACAGTGGGCACGGGAGTGCTGATGTCCCTCTTCCCTCAATGCCTGGTAGCTCATCATGAGGAGAAACTCCTTCTGCTTGGGGGAGAGGAAAGTGAGTGTGGGACTTTGCCTGGGAACCCAGGAAATTCTACCTTAACTTCCCGAAGTCCATCAGGGCTAGGTATCTAGGAGTCTGCAAGACTCACAGCATACTGTGCTTAGGGTGCCCTCTAGTGTTGAAATGGCTGCAGTGACCACAGGCTTATCAGACACAAAATAAGAATACAATCCCCTTTAAGTTCTTGGAAGGCCCTCTGAAGAAGGACAGCTAAAAACAAGGCCAGACTGCAAAGACTGGAAAAAATACTTACTTCTTCAATGTCCAGACATTTATGAACACCCACAAGCCATAAGAACATCGAGAGAAATATGACCTCACCAAATAAGGTGCCAGTGATAGACCTTGATCTTGCAGTGACAGAGATGTGCAACCTCTCAGGGAATTCAAAACAGCAGTTTTGAGGGAACTCTATGAACTTCAAGAAAACAGAAAGAAGCAATTCAGACATTTATCAGAGAAAATTACCAAAGAGATTGAAACAATAATAAAAATCAAACAGAAATTCTGCAACTGAAATATGCAATTGATGAGCTAATAAATACTTCAGAGTGTCTCAATAGCAGAATCAAGCAGAAGAGAGAATTAGTGATTTCAAGGGCAGGTTATTTGGAAATACGAAGTCAAAGGAGAAAAAAGGAAGGAGAATAAAAAATTATGATGAATGCTTTAAAGATCTAGAAAATAGCCTCAAAAGGACAAATCTAAGAGTCATTGACTCAGAAAGGGGGAGTAGAGAAAGTTATAGAAGTAGAAAATTTATTTGAAGAAATAATAACACAGAACTTTCCAAACCTACAGAAAGATAAAAATGTTCAGGTACAAGCAGGTCAAAGAACACCAAGCAGATTCAACCCAAATAAAACTACCTAAAGGTATATAATAATCAAACTCTCAAAGATTAAGGACAAACAGGATCCTAAAAGCAGCAAGAAAAAAGAAACAAATGACATATAAAGGAGTTTGATACATTGGGCAGCAGACTTCTCAGTGGAAATCATACAGGCCAACAGGGAGTGGGACAAGATATGCAAAGTGCTGAGGAAATAAACTTCTAACTGAGAATATTATACCCACAAAATTTATCCTTCAAACATGAGGAGAAATAAAGACTTTTCCAGATATGATTTTTTATATCATGTCTTACAAGAAACGATAAAGGGAGTTCTTCAATCTGAACAAAAAGAATGATAGCATGCAACAAGAAATAATCTGGAGGTATAAAACTCACTGGTAAAAGTAAGAAGACAAATTCAGATTATTGTAATGGTGATGTAAAAACCACCCATATTTTTCATATAAAGACTACAAGAAAAATATGATAAATGAGTCAATTCAGCAAGAGGGTATAACAATTGCAAATATATATGCACCAACATTGGAGCAACCAAATATACAAAGCAAATATTAGTAGATCTAAAGTAAAGATATACAACAATACAGTAATAGAGGACTTCAACACCCCACTTTTATCCTTGGACAGATAATTAAGATAGAAAATCAACAAA
>NW_012150396.1:5807588-5816015 GCF_000956105.1 Propithecus coquereli | reverse complement strand
AAAACTAGGAACAAATTAAAAAGATTATACAGCATGATCAGGCAGGATGTATCCCAGGGTTACAAAGGATAGTTTAACATATGCAAATTAATAAATGTGGATCACATCAATAAAGGGGAAAAAACATATGATTATTTAAACAGATGCTGCAAAAGCATTTGATAAAATTCAACATCTTTTTATGGTGAAATCACTCATCAAACTGGATATAGAAGGAACATACCTCAAAAAATAAAAGGCATATATGAAAAACTCACAACTAATATCACAGTGAATGAGGAAAAGCTCAAAGCCTTTCCTCTAAGAAAGAAAACAAGACAAGGATGCTCATTTTTGCCATTTTTATTCATCGCAGTCTTGCTGATATCACTCCTGTCTCATCTGTTATTATATTACTGTAGTACTCCATGGTAATTAACTCCCAGTTATACTCTCAAAAACTGCAATAAAAGAGACCAAGAAAATCATGGACTTGAAGAGTCCCTGCTTTGGTTCAGGAATCAGAATCTAGAGGCCTAGACTATGAGGGAATGATAGAGCAGAATAGAAAGGCTGTACACCTTTCTGTAGGTGGCAGCTTCATGCAGATTTAAAAGAGTGGGACTCAGAAAATAAATACTGTGTTTAATTGTCAATACTGTTATGAAACAGTTGGACCAAAGTCCTGTGACTTTGTGTCTTAAAGATCAAATAATTTGCCCCATTCCTTGCATGAGTTCAAACTAAACAAACTGTAACAACTCTTAAGCTTAGTATAAAAACTGAAAAATGAGTAAGATGTTGCTATCTTATGCATTCAAGAGCTTTTTTTAGGGTAGAATTTTTGCTTGTTTGGTTTTTGGTTTTTGTCTTTGGTAACAGATCTACTCCATGTTTTACAGACTCGGTGCTGAGCATGACTTGCTGACGTGGCAGTGATGTGGATCTTTTCTGCACCATCGCTGAAATGAAGGCTGGTGCCCTGTTTTGTTTCTTCTTTTGTACTGACTAAAGGCATGTTGACCACACTTATTAGCTCTTTGATCTTTTTTATTTTTGAACATATGGTCAGGACCTTGCCAGTGCCCAGACTGGCAGGCTGAAATTCTAGTAGGGTCAGGCCCATGTGATAAACTGCTTTGCTCTGGGAAAAAGTGAGAGCTGTGCAGAGCAAAGGCTGTTGCATATTAAACATCCTCATCATAGGGAGAGAATGCATTTTCCTGAGTGTCTGTAAATACAGCACTGTTGCCTCTTCATAAATTTAAAAGACCCTCCATTTAGAGTCACATTATACAAGAGACTTGGGAGTTCCAAATGTATCCAAATACAGTAGAATTTAAAAGCTCTATTGACTTAAGCAAATATATTTCACAAGTAAAAAACGTGTTTAATTGAACTTGCTCTTTGTTCTTAATTTCCATTTCATTTGTCTCTTGCTTTTTCTACAACAATATATGCATGGAACCTTACTCCATTAGAAATTAAGTCCTCTCTGATCCCTGTTTACATTTCAACAAGCCCAGTTTCTCTTAATGGCATTTAATGATCACAATACGTACTTTTCAAAAAAGATTCGTCAATCGCTATTATTAAGAAAGAATGTTGTTTGTTCATTTTTCAATATGACTTTATTTAAAACTATGTAGTACTAATTTAACAAATATATGGCACTTTATTATCCGAGCTTAGAATGAGAGTCATTGTGCCAATGTCCAAAGCCCCTACGAAAACATTTCCGACTCTTGGGAAACAACAGAGGATTCCGCGGTGGTTGGCAAAAGGTGACAGGGTGGTCGTGCGGGCTCTGGCACAGCCAGAGACACTGAACCTGGGTCTGAATCTGCCGTGTGCAGGTAAGTCACTGCCACTTCTCTGAACCTCACTGCTTCCTCTATAAAGTAGAAGTAATAATAGACTTATGTCAAAGGAATTTTTATGAGAATTAAATAAGAATATGTAGAATGTGTGGTTAATTATATAAAGAAATTTCTAATATTGGATCTCACTGAATTTAATAGAAAAAGCAAGGAGGGGAATATTTTGTAAATTCTTATTCCTTACTTGGTTCAGAGTAGCTCTTTATCAATTTCCCCTCCTTGGCTCTGCCAAAAGATTTTGGGTCTCAAATGTTAGGGATAATATTTTCTTCTATTTGCACAATCATGAACATAAAGAACTGTGACTCGTAACTTATTTCTACAACCTAAGCCTTGGGTTTACTTTTGCTTTCCCTCCTGGTACAAACAGTCCAGCAAGCTGTGTGCTTAGCGCTGTGCAAAGCAGTTAACACCTTCATGGTCCTCCTTCGGCTCTTTCTGCTCCATCACCGCCACCACCATCACTTTTGCCACCACCACCCCTACTGCCAGGATCTCTACCGCCACCACTGCACCTAGAATTCTTCCTAGTCCTAATGTCTTTATCACCCCACCCAATAGCCCTTTCCTTGTGCCCCTGCCCTCCATCTCTTCTTGTCTAGAGACATCCCAGAAAGCAGAACAATGAAACGTCTAAAAGCTGTCCCTTTTACATACTTTCTTTGTTCCCAGCCACCATGGTCCAGATCACCACTCCCCAACCCAGATGATATTTTCTCTAGCAATTTACATTTGCATCTTCATCCTTCTCAAAGATCGAGGGATAGCCACAGAGTTCAAAATGTCTTGATCTTTTATTCTACCTCTGATGGGTGATAGAGCATCTGTATTCAGGAGTGTGACTATTACTCAAACAGTAGATGCAGTTACAGTTTTATTTAGTATTTGGGGGGATAGGATGGGGTGACGTTGGAGAATTGAAGGAACACGTAATTTTAAAATTTTTCTTGGGGCACAAATTTCAAGCTTAAACATTTTTTGCAGTGTCAGGCAAAGCACATAAGCTCTATATGTTTTTATCTCCTCTGTTCATTCATGGGAAATGACTACATGTTTATCTATTATGTAAGAATTAAATTTCAGTATATATTGATATCCTTGAATTAAATACGGAATTACTTTAGCAGCTTCTACAATGCTCAGATCACAATGAAAAGGACCTAAATATCTAAGGAAGATACTTTTACCCAGGTGAGGATCTATTTCAACCCTACTGAAATCCCAATTTGGCCTTTAAAAAAACCCCAAGACCAGGTTCCTTTGAGATTGCCAAAACAAAAGAAGAGAGGTGGAATTTACCCGAAGGAGTGAGCGTGGAATGTTTGGAAAAGTATTCAAGGAAATTAATATCGCAGCCTCTTCAATTTGCTAAACCATATTTGTATTGCATTGCTGCATTTTATAGCAAGAATGAAAGCTGACTGCAGTTGGCCCTTTGTCCTGCCAGAGATAGCTTTCCACACCCTGAGCATCCACCATTCATCTCTTCTCCTCACTAAACAACTGTCAATGGAAAGAATGACAAGAGACAGACTAGGGGTCCCTTTAGTCTTCCACAGAAAACCTGGGTGGGGTTCTCTCTCCCTTTCTCTCTCTCATCTCTCTCCTGAGTCTCAAGTGATTTCAGTGTCTAGGACTGAACTGTATTATAAGTCTCTCCCTGACCTGGATACATGAGTGTTTTTGCTGTATTCACACTGCACTGTAAGACAGTAATAAATGTCAGTTGCTAAGAGGATTTGAAAGCAAAAGATTTCCAAAACAGATTTTAAGGACATTCCTGCTTTCTTAAATCAGCGTGATGGAATAGCGTGCTTAGCAGATGGTGAGAACCTTTTCCCTGACGCTGACCTTTCCTCCCTTGAATTTCTGCCCCATCAGTGCAGCAGCTAGTTCTATATCCAAAGGATCTCTCTTTTTTGGGTAATTCTTCCAGGTAAAGAAGTCTCGTGTCCTTATTTGAATGTATTTATGTCAAGCAACTACTTTCTATTTCTGTAACTTAAACGTCAGAGGGAAGCAAAAAAGAAGTGAAGCTATCAGATCGGAACAGGGTGACCCTTCATGTTCCTCTCATTTGGATGCTCCCAATTTCAAAGGCAATTCTCAAGAAGATTCTGAGCTATAGTACTGTCTCCCCAAGATAAATAGAGTGGTGACTGTAAAGTCATTGCTCCATTTGCTGTATGTGCCTTTCCTAGACATTGTTCTAGACATTGTGTAGAAAAGTCCTGGTTACCAAATGAGGTTATTCTATTTTAGATACTGGAAGCCTTATGTAATCTTCTGTGTTAGGTTGTTCTGTCAAAAGTGAGGCAAGAGTTTATTTTTATTGTTGTAGAGTATCATATTTAGGTTAAAAAAGGAGATTTATATTCCCTTTATAAAAACCAGTCTTCATTCAAGAAATGCTGTATGAATACAGACTCTAACTTCCATTCAAGCATTTTGGGGAATTGGTGAATTGAATGTTTTGCCAAAGGCAATAGACCCTCAGAAAAGACCTCAAATAAGACCAGTGTCCTCATTCTTGATTCTTCCAAATAATTTCAGCACAGTGGCGCAACCTGGGTCTAGAATTGGGTAGGAAGGAGACAGGGAAGCACGGGAGCACCATTTCAGCAACCTAGAGAGACAGCCCTACCTACAGAACTCTTGGTATTTTTCTCTGATTTTAAACTTCAGATTAATGATTTTTAATTTATTTCTCTCAGCAGAATCCTTTTTCAAAAAAAAGTATGAGGACCCCAATATAGAAAACAGATAAAAGCAATATTTTTGAATATATATTTATTCTGTAAATTTTTTTATTTAAGACTTACTGCTAAAGTTAATCAGTAAAAACACACATTAAAATGTCAGTGGCTTTCATGATGCTAAAATTTTGTATTTAACATGTTAAGTGTGCCTTTCAATTTTTTAATGATTTTGTTAA
This sequence comes from Propithecus coquereli, assembly GCF_000956105.1. NCBI lineage: Eukaryota > Metazoa > Chordata > Mammalia > Primates > Indriidae > Propithecus > Propithecus coquereli. The sequence continues at coordinate 5,811,221 of NW_012150396.1, read as the reverse complement.
AATTCAGTTTTGTAGTGATATTCAAAGCAAATTTTTATAAAACCACTAAAGCCCATTGAAAAGTACTTTTCTAGTTAGGGTCAAATACATGCAAGAGGAATTCAAAGGTGAAAAAGAATGGTGTGTCTCACTTTCTGTCTCTCAGATAGAAAATTTTCCCCAACATTCTATCGGTAAATAGGGTAAAATTATTCTCGTTATAAAAGGATTTCTCACATTACAAAAGAATCACAGAACACCTTTATGTGACATTTTTAAGTGTGCTCATAAATCTTTAAATATTCACCAGAGAGGGTTATCTATCAACCAGAAATTAAAACAAATCTGAAGTTATAAAGCAAAATTAATGGGTGGAATCACCAAAATATGATAGTTATAGGAATTCCCTAAAAGGAGGTGCACATTTAATTGCTTTAAGTGGGTTGTTTTTGTTCGCTGGTTTATATTTAAGTATGCAGGTGAGGACACTGATGTCTCTGACCCACTGCTGAGATGTACCTGTGAAATGCCGCAAGCTCGTGTCCCAGAAGAAAGGGATATCACCTAGAGCTCAGCACTTACTAGGTACCAAAATGCTGCTTGCAATTTCCATTTGCAATCTGATCTCTCAGGAAAAAAGGTCGTTGTGTTTAATACAAACAAAGCGGGCTTGGTTCATGGGCCTGGGCAACACCTGTGTCTCTGCTTTCATGCACTGTTTTAGATCTCCAATGTGAAGACAGGTCTGGGCAATGTTTGAGAGAGTCAAAGCCATCCTTCCATGGGCTTTGGCCTCTTCTGGGTCTCACTTGAATGTCCATTCTTGTTCACCTAGACAAATAAAGGCTATACTAAATTGAAAGCCAAATGATTTTCTTATACCCGCATGTTTGCTTTTGATGATGAATATTGTTTAAACCACAAGTCCCTATTAAATACTTTGATGTGATTCATAAATAAAATGAATCTAAAAGCATAAAACTTAAATCCCTACAACTGAATCACAGATTTAAAACTGGTGCAAGCAGATCTCACACACACATGTACATATGCATTTGGAGAATAATGTAATTATTGTGAGTCTTTTCTGTTTAAGGTTTTGAAGTAAGTCTTCTGCAAGGTGGGTGGTTGTAAGGTCTCTCTGACATACGTTGTGAAGTTCCCAAAGAATGAAAAGAAACAAGCGACAGAACTACTTTCTTATTTCTGATTTTGTAGTTTCTGACCTCCTTAGGAGAAGCAGCCTGAGAGCTGAGGCCCAGTCATTGTGAGCACACAGAGAGCTCAATCGCTGGCACGATAACTCAAGAAGCAGGAATTAACGAGGTTGAGTCTGAGGTCTAGCTAGGATTCTAACTTCGGATTGTGGTGGGAGGGAGAGTGGGGCTCACCAAAGGCCCCTTTGATGTCGGTGAAGATCCACGTTCAGTATGTGCTGCGCTCACACTCTGGATTCATCGCCACACTGCCACTTAATCCTTGGTACTTACCGACTCAATATTAAAGGCAGGTAGAAAATACTTTGAGGCCACAATATGATGCCTTTTTTATGAGATTTTCTATGCTTCCCCTCACTTCTTCTATTTCTTCCATATCTGAGGGCCACCTCTTTAGTCTCCATTAAGCTTACCTTATAAAATACCTCATCTGACAGTAACTGCAGCAAAAGAGCAACTTTTCCCATTTGCTGGTGATTTGGGGGCCTTAAAGACACTCAAAGAAAATCTCTTTCTTGAAAATCTTGAAAATCTTTTTTCTCCATATGCTGGCTGGAATCTTCACTCATATGTATGACCCCTTCCTACCCTTATAATACAAAGTGATCACAAGGTATACAAATTGGATTTGTTTGTTTGGTTTTTGGGGGTTTGTTGTTGTTGTTGTTTTAGACAGGGTGTCCCTCTGTTGCCTAGGCTAGAGTGCAGTGGCATCATCGTAGCTCACAGCAACCTCAAACCCCTGGACTCAAGCATCCTCCTGCCTCGACCTTCCAAGTAGCTGGGACTACAGGCAAGCACAACTACATTCAGCTAATTTTTCTATTTTTTTGTAGAGACAGGGTCTCACTATGTTGCTCAAGCTGGTCTTGAACACTTGGCCTCAAGCTATCCCCTCACCTCAGCCTCCCAAAGTGCTAGGATTACAGGCATGAGCCACCACACTCAGCCACAAATCATTATACCAAATGGAAAGGCACACAACGAAAGCCACCGTCTTACATAAATCTTTTCTAAATTGTGTGCCATGAAACATGAATATGAGACCCTCAAAGAATGGTTCATGGGTCAAATAAATTAGAAAAATACAACATACTATTTTTCTCCTTTACTTAGTTACAGGGCACATTAAAACTTTAAAGATTCTGAGAAGTCCTACATTAAAGAAACTTGTAATCTTTGTTAATTTCATGTAGTACATTGTTTCTCAAATTTGTCTGAACAAAGAATTCACAGAACATAGTTAAGAAAATGATGACCTAAAACAATCTAATTAAAAGAGTTTGTAAAGTTTTCTTATTGAAATTTCTTAAAGGATTAATCCCTAACCTTTTATAACCAAATTTCTGGTAGCATTGTCCTAACTTTTCTGTGGTCCTAGCAGTATGGTCCTAGCAGTCAAGACAAACTAAAGAATAGGTAGCACTGAATTCTATTCTGTTCTGCTACCCACTCATTCCACTTTTCTGTTTTTTCCATCTTTTTTTGCAGCTCTCTATAACCAGTAGGATTATTTTGTACTATGGTTACTAAACACATTGAAAATATGAAAGCTCCATATGACAGATAAATCAAAACAGAAAAGTCCATGATCAGAATTGCCTAATTTGTTCTTTTTTTAATTTATCAGGATAGATTAGAAGAAGAGAAATTCCCAGTAGACAATCTATGCATTCAGAAATCAAGAATACTATTCTCCTCTCAGGTGTAATATAGTTCTAAGATTCTGCAAAGATACATTTAATCACATACACACACACATATGTGTGTAATGTTTGTGTATAATGAAGTGAGTTAAAATAAAGGAATTCTGTTTTGAAAGCTGTCAAATCATCCAAATTAATTACTTAAGCTAATTGGCATACAGAAGGATTAGAGGAAGATCGTGACATATCTTAATAATATCCTCAAAATATTTGTTTTATATGTGATACAACTGCAAACACTAAGTAGCTCTAAAAATTATTAAACTTTAACTTTTTATTGTTTTTCTAAAACACAAGATCATATTTAGGACTTACGCATCCAAATCACCTTTATCCCTGAACTTGGCCTGAGACAACTGGTAAGAAGAGACTGGGTCAATGGAACTTTTGAATCACAATGGTGAAGAAAAGTGGTCAACAGTTTTCACACTTCTCGTGAAAACAATTAACTACACCCACAAAAAATTGCTTTAAGAATTTAAATTGATGTCCACGTTTAGATCTGGATACAAATCAGATTAAAAGAACTACAGGGAAGTGAGTCGTGCTTTGCTCGTCTCCATCGCTGTCTTGCCTGTGTGACCAGGGAAAGCGGAAGCACGTGCGCTGAAGCCGAGGGGGAGAAATGGGTCCCGGAGACCTTCTTGGCTCCGTTCCTCTAGAAATATGATTATACAAGGCCTTTTTAAAATAATGTTTTAAATAAAAAGACACTCATCACCTTGAAGTTC
>NW_012150396.1:5781457-5806976 GCF_000956105.1 Propithecus coquereli | reverse complement strand
ACAAACTGCTGCAGAAAGACAACCTACAATATTAGTTGTACAATAGTACAATAGTGGAAATACCAGTGAGATTACAAGAGAAGACAACTTACCTATCTCAAAGCTAATCTTATACATGACTTCCTTTGACATTAGAAATCCCCCAAAAAACTCCACAAAATTAGAACCTCCTGCTAAAGCTAAGATTTAGCAAGTTATTGCATTTCAGCTAGGCTAAACCACTGTACTCAAAGAGGAAATTTCAAATGAATGAGTATTTTTATACAGTAATTAGGCAAAAAAAAAAAAATCATAAAGGAAGAGAAAGGAATATAATAGACCAAATCTTCAAAACAGATGTAGAAGTAAAAACCAGTCATTGTTTCAGCAGGTTACTATTCGGCAATATTGCAGGGGTCTTTATAAGACCTCCAGGCATCCCTGTTCACCACCCAGCACTGCAACAAGAAATTCCGACAAGCAGCTTCAGAGACCAGAAATGTAGTATGTAGTGTGCTCACTATTTTGTATGTTAAAAAGGGAAAACTTTCAGAAAGAAAAATACATCTGAGAAAAACTTAAGTTCTGAACTATTATTGAATAAATTGTTTACTTTTAAAAAGTTATTTTGAAGTCAAAAGCTTACTGCTAAAATATATAAAGACAAAATATGTTTTAAAACACAGGATTTTCTAAAATGCACATACATTATATGTATATTTATAAAGTATGACATGTGTTATCAATTCATATATTAAATAGTATATTAGTAAAGTTTAATTTCTTTCTTGATTCTTTTATATTAAAAAAATATAAATTCTATTCCTTTCTTCCTATCCCCCAACTAATTATCATGCACTCTCCCAAAGCTTTGTGCAGCCCTCTTAGTGGGCCACTACTCTGGGAGTTCAAAAATTGATAAATTAATATTCAAGATCATAAATTACATTGGAAAATAGGTGGTAGGAAATTTGAGGGAAAAAAGGACATTAGAAGAATGGGTTAATTTGCCCTCCATGAGGATTTAATCAGAAGCTCATTCTCACACTAATTATTAAAGATGGAAAAAGTCATGTAATTAATGGGATGATTACATTTGTTAGCAATCAAGGATGTGTTTCTCAAATTGTACATACAGTAGTCCCTCCTTATTTGTGGTTTCACTTTCCTCAGTTTCAGTTACCCGTGATCAACCCTGGTCCAAATATATTAAGATATTTTGAGAGAATGAGAGAGATCACATTCACATAACTTTCATTATGGTATATTGTTATAATTGTTTTATTTTATTATTGTTGTTAATCTCTTACTGTTCCTAATTTCTAAATTAAACTTTATCGCATGTATTTATATGCGGAAACATAGTACATATAAGGTCCCTTACTGTCTGCAGTTTCAGGCTTTCATTCGGGGTCCTGGAATATATCCCTTGTGGGCGAGAGGGGACTACTGTACTGTATATAAAATTTATTTCCCTTTTAAATATTAAATTCCAAACAAGCCTAAAAGAAAAACTTCTTGAGACAATGGGGCTGACAATGTGTCTAGCCAGAGATAGGGAGGGAAATGGGGAAGGGAAAACTGGTAATGTAAGACAAAAAGAAAAATAAGGGACTCTGAATGGCACAAGCAGAAACTGACGCTGTAGGGACATCTTTATCTCAACCATTTTGAAAGGACAAAATATTCCATGGGAGGAACTTATTTTATTTGCATATAAACAAGGATATTTACATGGCCACTATATACCTTCATTTCTGTATAAATCCCCAATATCTTCCTTAGCACCCTTACTATAATATTTGACTTCAACTGCCTGGCTGTAATCATGAATTCACCAAAAGAAATTACCAGTGACAGGAAAAGATAGATTTACAATTTTCCCTTGAGATGCCAAATATAAATGCAGGTGTTTTTCACCCCCAAAGTTTCAGGTGCTTTCCATTTTTACAAATACATTTTTGCATGACTTGTCTGCCACTAAATGTCATAAATAAATTTTTGTTATTTAATTTTTCATAAAAGGCCACACATTAAAATCCCATCTCCATGATTCATGCAGGATCAAAAGGGACTCTGTTCCAATTACTAGCGGGTTCTTCACCAGCACACTGAGTTTATTCTTCCAGGTCTTCCTGTGGTGCTGAAGTTCTATTTCTGACCCATTCAGTGTGTTCTTCCCCTTTCAGGATATTTTTTATTCCGTGACTTCCCTCTTTTCTCCAAGAATCCTTTCACTTAGGCAATACTGGCTCATTTTTCAGTAAAATTTTTATCCCTCACTTGGTCAAAAAATAAAAAAGTCACTGCAGTTGCCACCTGTTGAACATTTTCAATTTCCACAATTTCCTCTCAATAAAATGATGACCAGGATTACAATAATTCTGAATGTGTTCTCACTGGCTCCTTATTTAATGCTGGAAAAACTTACCACTGATGTACTATTTCTTTTGATATTTATACATTCCAAGACCTTGCATTTTCCTACTGCCAAATCTAATGCAGATGGTTTCAATGTGGAAGCCACAATTTAACCCCGGTCTCTTTCCTGATCAGTATTCTTCACGGGACTTTCATTTCAAATTGTTCATCCCAGGAGTCTCTGCCCTTGTCTTTATGACTTATCAATTCTCTATACAAACCACCTTTCCCTCTCGAAGAATGAAATGCTGAGATTATTGCAAAATGGCCCCTTATACCATCATAACCATTATTCTTTTGCATTTGTCATCACTCAAATCACTATGTATCAAACACCCACCCCTAATACATCATGCACACATCATCAGGCTGGGTGTAACATTACTTCTTGAGCACTTACTTAACTTCCTCTCTCCACCCACCAGTTTTCAACATTCACCGTATTTTTCCCATCTGTAGGTGAAATGTCGATTTGTTTTCCCCTCATATTCCATTCTAAATTAGAGCTCGACACAAACCACATTCTCAAACTTCCCAGCTACAAAAACTGCAGAGAAATCTGTGTAGAGAGGCGTAGTTAGGAAACTGGTCAGGGGAGTGAGAATGCCACCATAAATGTTGACAATTTCCATTAACCCATTGGAGTGGGTTCGATGAAGAACCTCCAAAAGATATGTCCACATCGCAGAACATGTGACTTCGATCTCATTTAGAAAAGGATTTTTGCCAATGTAATTAAGTTAAGGACTTCAGGAATCTCATCTATTATTTAGGTGAGCCCTAAAATCCAATAGCAAGTGTCCTTAGACGGATAGCGAAGGAGAAGACACAGAGAGGAAAGGGCTACGTGGGGAGAGGCAGGGACTGGAGTTATGCAGCCACAAGCCAAGGAACACCTGGGGCCGCCAAAAGCCGGAGGAGGCAAGGAAGGATTCTTCCCTAGAGCCTTCAAAGATAGCATGTTCCTGAGACCGTCTTTAAGTTATAGTTGTATGTACCTTGGATCCTTCTTGAACAGTGCATACACAGTAATAGCAACAACAATACAATAATGGCTCATATGTGGTAATAATAATACAGTATAATACTATAATAACAATAAAAATACCCCGGCACTGCTGAAACCTTGATTTTGGGTTTTTGGTCTCCAGAACGGTGAGAGAATAAATATCTGTTGTTTTAAGCCCACCCAGTTTGTGGTGATTGGTTACAGCGGCCCTAGGAAACAAATTAACCCATTACAATTGTATAGAGTTTATCAACAAGAGAAACACACTTTAAAAAGTCAGGACCTTTGAATGCAAATACTTACTAGGATCACAAAAATTTGAGTCACCTAATGGTTCATCCATCCAATAAATACTGAGCACCTACTATTTGCCAGGCTCTGCGCTAACTACGGGGAATACATAGGTAAGCAAAAACACACAAAAAAACAAAACCACTGCTCCTGCCTGAATAGAGCTGACATGGTTAGTGTTTCAGTTCAAAACTGAACCAAAGACAACTTCAATTTCTAAATGAAAATAAATCTTGGAAATGCTTTTAACTGGTTCGAAGTCCTTAATTATGTATACAATAATTAATAACACGTGGAATAAGTTCTTTTCCAAACACACAGCTTCAAAAATGAGGCATTTGGCCAAATATATGTTGGACATTACTGAGTTTAAGTCTTTAGGAAAATGGTTAGAAGGGCACAACGAACTCTTAAACGGCAACACTGATGAAAGTAAGTACACCACCGTTTAGGTAAGTGGGTTTTTTCTTTGTTTTCCTGAAGAGCTCAACACACTTCACGGACGTTGTATAAACTTTGTTTCTTTGCTGTGGGCTGCACAGATGTGGGAAATTCATGAGGTGGAATGAGGCATGGCGATTCTCCACTTAACCACACCACATGTATCAACAGTAATAACCATCATTTATTGTGATTATTACTTTCCAGGCACTTTGCTAAGTGTTTTACACACAGGATCTCACTTGATCTGAGAAACAGCTTATGACGTAGGTCCCATTCCCTCCCTTCTGTGAAGTCAACTATTTGCCTGCGTTCCTGAAAACCTCAGGCCTCTTGACAGATAAATGGTCAGGGATTTGGAAATTTGTGTAGCCAGCGCTTCTCTTATTGCCCCTCTATGCCCTCTCCTGGTCGTCCTCTCTTACAGTTAGCCACTGCAACAACCATGACCGTCTTAGTGATACAACCCAAAGTGATTATGGACTTATTTTTAAAAGTCTCCATTCTTCATTAGGTAGGGCTAAGGATAGAGACTGCTGTGGGCTTGAGGGGACTTTTTCCCTAACAGCCTGAGAGTGACCACCCTGCCCTGGCTTTGACCTCGAGTGTTGCATTCAGACGTGCTGACACACACATGCCAACACACCGTCATTCAGACACTCTTTATCCTTCCCTCCCCACAATCACTTCTTTCTGTTTTATCCTGCCATGGCCCAGAGCAGTAGTGATGCTACATGGATTCTATGGCAGAACTAACACAGAATTTGCAGACTGCCTGAAGTCTAAATCTGGGTCTATGGGAAAAACCTAAAAGAAGGGACTTTAATAGAGCCTGAGGGAATCTGCTGTTACACATATGCGTCTTAAAATGTGATCACACCACCACTAGTTTCAGAATCTCATACAGTGCTGTTAAATTGCAGCTTCCCAGACTCCACCTCAAGCTGGCTAATCAAGAACACAGGCATGAGGCCTGGGAATCTGCACTATTAAGATTTCTAGTTGGTTCTAATGTGCCTTAAAGAATGGAAACCACCAGCCAAGGTAATTTTCCCAAGAAATGATTCATACATGCATCTATATTGGTGTAGGTAGGAAGTCTCTATATGGAGGAAAGGAAAGAGAACACAATGACTTCGAGAGATGAGCACTAAACCACAGGAAAACTGCTGTGTAGAGTGGAAAGAACATTGGATTAGGACTCCGCAAACCTGGGCTCTATGCTCAACTCCACTATCAGTTTATTCAAAATATTATATTTATTAAGTACCTACTATATAGCAAAAATTGAAGTAGGCTCTGGGGATATAGCAGGAAGCAAATCCCTGACCTCAAGGAGCTTGTAAGATAGACAATAACAACAAATAAATATATATTATTCAATAACGTATAAGTGCTACGAGGAAAAATAGCCCTGGGGATGAAGAGTGGTGGGAGGGATACTATTTCAGACAGGGTGGTCAGGTCTGAGAAGTGAAGGAAATGAGGGAGTGGTCCATGTGGGCATCTAAAGGCAACACATTCAGGCTGATGGAACAGCAAATGGAAAGCTTTGAGGAAAGGAGCGTGTTTGCTGTAAATAAGGAAGAGAAGGAAGCTAATGTGACTGGAGCAATGTGAGTGAGTGTGTTATAGTGGATCTTACTTGTTTCATTCCACAAGCTTTATTTCCTCAACATACATTTATAGGTCAAATTTAATTTCCTATGCTTTGACCCATAGCAGGCTTAGTTTGTGAAGTTATGATTTAATTTTCTAAATATAAGAATGACTTGAGAAAGATCCAAGTTTTTGCTTAAACGACTTAATCAGCTAGCTGTCTACATAATCCTGCTGCCATGGTTTTCCAACCTTTCCCCTGACATCTCTACTTTTAAAGTCATCCTATTGAGTAAGAGAGGCAAAAGCCCATTGTATCTCATAGGCTTCTACATCTAGTAGTTTGCTCTCTTGATATGTATACAGAATTCAGGAGTTCCATTTCCTAGGCATGAACATACTAGCGTAGATATGTGTATGAGGTTAGCTAAGAGTCAACAACCTGGTTGCCTATTCAGGCCCATAATGGTTTAGAGTGGAGGTCAGGGTTAGGAAGTTGATCTACAAAAAGTTTTTTGTTTTTGTTTTTTTTTTAATATATACAGAAAATGGGGAGAGGAAGAAGAAAGCCAAGAGATGTCTTCATGTGATGAGGACTCATCATGGGATTCGCAGCAATGCAAATGCTGCACAGCTCAGAAGGCAGCGTGAGGGGAGCACACAGACCCACGTGCACACATGGCAGGCTCCAAATGATGGAACCTTCAAGAATAAAAATAAAGAGGGAGGAAATTTAAAAATAAATTTCTCTTCCTTTTACGTTTTTCAAGGCTGATAATCATGTTTTTCTATACACTAAGTAAATCCCATTTCCAATTTAACCTGCTTTAGTGAACCTCTCTTACTCATTGTCCACCTGCCTGTTCTCAGCTTCTTCTGTCTCCCAGCCCTCTTGCCGGGGCCCAGCAGTCTGCCCAATTTCTAGCCACACAGAGCCCCCACTGCGCACCATCTTAACATCTTTAAGAAACCAGCAGGCATATGCAGTTCTTCAAATGTATTTGTTTATATTTGAACTATATCTTTTTATTTGAGGAAAAGAAAAGGAAGCCTCTCAGAGAGAAAGTTGGCTGGAGATGACCTTCTTAGTTTGAAAATGAAGACAACCAGACAAAAAAAGAAGTTTTTTTTTTGTTTTTTTTTTTTTGAGACAGAGTCTCACTCTGTTGCCCTGGCTAGAGTGCCGTGGCATCAGCCTAGCTCACAGCAACCTCAAACTCCTGGGCTCAAGCCAACCTCCCGAATAGCTGGGACTACGGGCATGTGCCACCATGCCCGGCTAATTTTTTCTGTATATATATTTTTAGTTGTCCAGATCATTTCTTTCTATTTTTTAGTAGGGATGGGGTCTCGCTCTTGCTCAGGCTGGTCTCGAGCTCCTGACCTTGAGCAATCCACCCGCCTCGGCCTCCCAGAGTGCTGGGATTACAGGTGTGAGCTACTGTGCCCAGCCTAAAAGAAGGTCTTAAGAATCGTTCTATGTAGAATATTAAATTGAACAAACAAAAATATGATAACAACAATAAAAGAACAAATCACCAAACATTACCTAACCTCTCTAGATACAGTAGAGAATCTATCCAAGGATTGAAGATTCACCAAGTAAATATATTTTCTGCCATAAAGATCATAACCACACTCTACGAGTTGCATCAATTCAGAATTTGAGCTTATCAGTAAGTATGTTTTTAGAGCCAATAACAATCAGCCATTTAGTTGCTCTTTTCTTTGTATTGCTACAAAAATAATTTTTCTTGAAATATGTCACTACTAGACCCCACTGAGTGAAAAAAATTTTCACTGGTTTTCACAGAGTTGTTCACGTTTCTCAAGCTGAATTCTAAACATCTAAACACCTTCTATGCACCTGAAATACGAAGTTAGAAATGTAACATCAAAAACAACATATTTTAATAATTCTATAGCCCTCTGTCCTTTTAATATTGACTTGCTCCAGACGTCAGTCCTTTGCCTCCTCTTTTTTTATTCTACATACATTTCTCTGGGAAATTTCATCCATTTTAGTAGCTGAAATGACCATCTAAATATTAATTAATTGCAGATCTATTTCCAGCCCAGATTCACATGTCTAATGTCTAGTAGGCACCTACAGATATTCCAGGTGGGTGGGCGAGGGGAGGGCGGGGCGGAAAGAACGAACGTTCACCGAGCATCTACTAAGCTCCAAACACCTTGGACTTAGCTCCTCATCACTGGTACCTCCCCTTACATGCACTCAAACTTCATGCCTTGAGTGGCTCCAACTGCCGCTCAGCCACTGAAACCAGAAATGGAGGAGTCAACCTGGACTCCTCACTCTCACCTGCCCACACCCTCAACTAGTTACAAGACATTTTAGATTCTACTTCAAAATTATTTTTGAGAAGCAGCAAGGTGCTTGGAGCACAGCATCAGCTGCAACACAAGTGGGCACAGTCCCTTCCTCACTGAAGCTTTGCCAATCACTCATGAACATATGGTTAAGGATTTTTTTCCTCATTTCCCATACAAGCATATTTCTAATTAAAAGACAAACTTGGTTGACCAAAATAAATGAATTTTACATATAATAAAAGGGTGCCTTTGTGACCAGAATGACTAAAGGAAACTTTTAAAAAAACAGCAAAAACTTGTAGACAAGACAGTGGCAAAGCTGGAAGTGAAGACAGGTATTTCATTCTCTAGACCACACTGCCTCCCTGTGGGAGGTTTTCTGGACAGGGATGTGTCTAGAGAAAAGCAAATCCAAATTTGCATAATTATAGAGTGGCTGTAGCTAGATTTTATGTCATTTCATTACCAGAAGTCTGCTGCCAAATACTGGGTTATGAATGGTGCCAGTGAGTGATTTGTTTACTGAAAGACTGATGCCCATTGTTAAGAATTTGGAATAGAAACATTTTCATTCATTTAAAAATAAGAAAAATAAGTAGCCCTGGGAAAGATTTTTACAAATGTCAAGCAAGACTAAGAAATGAAATAAACACAGCCTAATTACTTTGTTTTTACTACTTTGAATAATTGTACTTTAAAAGTCTTAATTGTTTGATTTACTTATGAGGAATATATGATCCTAAGATCCCTAAAAATCAAAAATTGAAAAGGAAGATCTTCCATTTAATATGTACCCAACATAACATTTTAAATTCATGTTTAATTACACTTATAAAAAATCAATATAGTCATTGAAATTAATGATTACTCCCTGCCTTTATAATCCTCCCGAAGGAACTTAACAAATCTGAAGAACATTGAGTGCACTTCTGAATGTTGAAATGGTACAGCCGGTTTAAGATATGACTCAAGGATTATTTTTCATCTACTTGATAGAGTAAGTAATTTGTGGAATGCTACTCTTCAAAAGAAAAACATATTATGTTTTCAGCACAATTTACATTTTTCATGATTTCAGGATTTATTTCTTTAAATTTGCCCCAAGTTTCAAATAGTATATAGGCATCATTCAAAGGTAGAAAATGGTCTTAGTCATCTGTTTCTACAAAAGGCTTTAAGCAATTTCCAAAAATGAAATAATTTTTCATGTTCTACCTTAATGCAAATATCTGAAGGCCTTGCTTTTAAATTTCCAAAATCTCAGAAGTATTCAAATTCATTACTTGTCTATTTCCTGACCAGTTCCTTTGAAGTGGTCCTGTGATCCATGGCATTATTTGAAATGTCTGGCTGTCAGTAAATAATTACTATTTCCTTGATGTCTGTGAAGCTGCTTTTTTTCTGTTGACCTTTACCTATAGTACCTCTCACTGAGGCCACATTTGCATTTACATGTCTGTGTGCCCCGGCCCATACATACGGTCCTCGTTAGATGCTTTTACTCCTTTACCTCAATAGGAAAGGAAGCGTATCCATGATATTGACTCTTGGCTGAATCTACGTTTGTTTTCTCCAAGGGTCAAATTATTTTATTTACTACACACACACACACAAGTAAAAGCTTGAGCAATTTTTTATTTTTAATGATGGACAATGAAAGTACACATGCCATCCATATGACAAGCATGTGATTTCTGTCTCTCTGTATTAGTATTATTAAATACCTTAGAGATTAATAAAGATGATAGTGCACATAATGTTTCCCTTATGAGCAATCAGAGACATGAATCTGGGACAAGCAAGAGAAAGGTAGCCCAAGGGAAAGATTAGGGGGAAAGGGAGAGAACAGCTGAGGGAATCTGCCTGGCTCCCTCTCAAAGAGAGAAGCGGACACCTACATATCACAAACTTAGGCCAAAAGGGAAAAATAGATTGCTGGCATGAAGAAAAATGTGGAACAGGATGTAAAGCAAGAATGCTTTTCATTTTCTCTCCCTTATCCAGCTAAGCTTAAAAGTACAGAGGAGAGACCACTCTTCTAAAACAGAAAACTTGGACTTAATCTGGGATTTGTCACTAATTAACTGTGTTATCTTGGCCAAGCCAACCTCCCTGGGACTGTGTTTCCTTATACTTCAAATGAAGGTGGTGCATTAGATAATTCCAAAGCCAGTTCTGCTTCTAAAAATTCCAAAAGAAATCAGAAGCACATTCAAGGACAGATGGAGAAGATCATTCAAAAATAATTCAGGGACATTGGGTTAGGTCATGTTTATAAGTCCCTATTCTCACTTTTCTATCAGATTCTGCTACGATTTGAGTGTTTGTCCCCTCCCAAACTCATGCTAAAATTTAATTGTCATTGTAACAGTGTTAACAGGTGGGACCTTTGAGAGGTGATTAAGCCATAAGGGTCTCTTCCCTCATGGATGGGATTCCTGGAGTTATAAAAAAGCGAGTTTGTCCTCCTTTTGCCTCTCTTGTCCTTCTGCCTTCTGCCATGTGGGGACACAGTGTTCCTTCCCTCCGGAGGACAGGGCAAGAAGGCCTGTAAGCAATAAATTTCTGTTCTTTGTAAATTACCCAGGCTGTGGTGTTACAGCAGCACAAAATGAACTGAGAAAAATACCAACTCACTAAATGATACTCATTTTTTAAGAGAATTTCATATACCAGGAGATAATACTTTGCTTCTCTCCATTAGGAATAGAGGAAGGGGATGCCAAGGAAAGAGAAATAGACAAAAGCAAAAGAATTAGCCCGGGACAGAAATAATGTTTGATGGGAAGAATGAGACAGAGACAGAGACAGAGATGGAGTCAAAGACAGAGATCATCAGCTGGAAAACAGGGAGAAGGGGAGAGAGATCCAGGAAGAGGAAACAGTACACACTAAGGCTCAGAGGCTTAAAGTATGAATTGCCATGGTGAGTGCACATAGCAATAGACAGTTTGGTGCTGATACATCTGATATGTAAGGAGCTAGAAAGAAATGTGTTCTGTGGTAAAGAACATTGACTTTATCCTGTAGCAATAAGACTTAATAAAGGATTTCAAGCAAGTCATCAGAGTGGTTGAAGCCAAACTCCTCAGACCAAATTCCAGCTCTATCATGTGCCATTTGAGTGATTTGTCTTATTCCATTTCTTAGAGAGAGTGCTTTCAACTTTTCCCCATTCAGTATGGCGTTGAAATTGCTTTTATTATTTTGAGGTACGTTCCTTCCATGCTTAGTTTGTTGAGGGTTTTTATCACGAAGAGGTGCTGGGTTTTAATAAATGCTTTTCTGCATCTATTTAGATGTCAATAGGACTTTTGTTTTTAATTCTGTTTATGTGGTGAATCACATTTATTGATTTGCATTGTTGAACCATCCTTGCATCCCTGGGATGAGATCCACTTGATCATGGTGAATTATCTTTTTGATGTATTATTGGATTCTGTTTGCTACTATTTCATTGAAGACTTTTGCATCTATGTTCATGAGGGATATTCATCTGTAGTTTTCTTTTTTTGTTGTGTCCTTTCCTGGCTTTGGTATCAGGGTGATAGTGGCTTTGTAAAATGAGTTAGCAAGGATTCCCTCCTTCTTGATGTTTTGGTACAGTTTCAGTAGGATAGGTGCCAGTTCTTTGTAGGTCTGTTAGAATTCGACTGTGAATCCATCTGGTCCTCGGCTTTTTTTGTTGTTGTTGGGAGATTTTTTTTTTTATTACTGATTCAATCTCACTACTCATATTGGTCTGCTCAGGATTTCTATTTCTCTCTGATTCAAGCTTCGGAGGTTGTGTGTTTCCAAAAATTTATCCATTTCCTCTAGATTGTCTAGTTTGTGTGCATAGAGGTTTTCATAGCAGTCACAAATGATATTTTGTATTTCCGTGGTATCAGTTCTAATGTCTCCTTTTTCATTTCTGATTGAGATTATTTAAGTCTTTTCTCTTCTATTTTTGATTAATCTTGCTAATGGTCTTACTGGTTTTGTTTATCTTTTCAAAGAACCAACTTTTTATTTTGTTGATCCTTGGAATTTTTTTTATTTCAATTTCATAATTTTTGCTCTGATATTTATTATTTCTTTTCTTCTTCTAGCATTGAGTTTGGTTTGTTCTTCTTTTTCTTGAGGGTGTGACATTAGGTTATTAATTTGTGATCTTTCTTCGAAAGCCAACTCTTGACTGCTGCTTTTTAAAGACAATCATCTCCATCAATTCCTCATTCTTCCACAATCTAATAAAGAAAGCAACTTTCCGGAATCCTCAGAGTTGCATGTGTGTGTGGGAGGGGGGGTGGGGGCGGTGTTTCTGTGTGTGTGTTTAGTAGAGGATGGAGTGAGTGGTACATTGCCTTCTGGGAGTCAAGAAAAGTCTTAATTGCAGTGCATGCTGGGAATTTTATTTTTCCCCCATGTCCTACTTACTTTTAGAGTACTTGAGCTTAGCAGATAAATGAAGAATCTATTTCAATCAAAGCCCTGGAAGCCCTGGGAAATGAGCTAGCTGAGCACATCAACTTGCCTTCAGCACATTGGAGAAGATTCTTCTAAGAAACACTGGCCAGAGAATAGGACCAAGGACAATCCATACACCTTGTTTGGTAAAACACTAGGTGTGGATAGATTTCTCTTTTGAGTAAAGAGAAAGCAGAAGAAATACAGAGCTTTATAAGGCAAAGTCTGAAGTCTATGGGAAATGAAGCTTTTTAATGAAGACTTAGAGGACCCATTCTGCAGGAAGCTGGAAACAACGTTAAATAGTTTAGTATCCTTAGCAGAATATAAGGAGACATTTTCTCTATCAGACAGAAAGAGAAAATAAATAAGGAATTGAAAATAAAAGACAACAAAATAAGATAAAGTATATATGAAATAAGGAAGAACTGAAAGAAATTAAAATTCAATAATGTAATTGTATCCTTATAAAAGGTAATAATATATTACTGAAATTGTGAAAAATTGAATCAGTATTGTAAAGAACAAATGTAAATTTGGAATGGTTTATCAGAGTTTGGATTTTAAAAAGACAAAGAGATAATGGTAAAAGAGAAAGGGATACCAGGGAAAAGAAAATGAATATTTAAATAAGAATTTTAGCATCCTAAACAAAGATAGCATCATAACTGAATCCAAAACAATAATCAAAGACATAATTGAAGAAAACTTTTGATTTGCTGTTTTCCTTTGTAGCTACCATTCTTCACTTGCCCTTCAAATAATCCTGTTTGGATTTCTTTTGGAAATCATGTGTTTCCAATGAATCTCATTGTATTTCTCTACAGGGGTGGCATTCATGGCCCTAGACTAAACCAATAAAAGCATTCTATTCCCATGACACAGGGACTGGTTCATGTGTAGATATGGGGTCTATACTGGTCCAAACACAGGAACAGTCAAGATAATTTTTATTAGGAATTCTGGTGTGCCGACGCCAGTGCTACCACTTGTCACTACTCTAGGAGCCGTGATTCACATTACATTCCATGTGAATTGTGCCCCTTGGAGCTGTGGGACACAGTAGCCCCGACAGATGTTCTCTCCTGCTCTGGAAAAAGGTACTGTGAGGATATGAGGTCGAGGAGTTGAGGCCATGTTGTGATCACAAAGAAAGACAGTCTGAGAACAAAGCCAATGTGTGAATAAAGTTGAGTGTCCTAAGATGAGCTGTAAATCACACAGAAGCACAGCCAGAGCCCAGACCATATTCACCTGCAGCCTGTCCTGACTCTGGACTGCTTCAGTAACATGAGCCAATAAATCTCTTTTCTTTATTGACCCAGTTAGAGTTTTCTATTATGTACAACAGAAATCATTTTCATGATAACAACATCCTGCCTCCTTGTTTGCACTTACTGCAAACAGTTTGTACAAAGGCTTCGGTTTTTTAGAGTTTCATTTTTTTTAGACAAGCAGGAAAAGCCACTTACATTCTCCAAAAGACAAAAGGTGAAATTTAATAGGACATTTCAGGAATTTACCCATGCTGGGCCAAGAAGGAAGACAAGGCAGGGCTTTGAAGCCCATGTTGCTGTAAAGTTGGATCTGGGTCGGCAAGCATTTTTCTGCTGCTTCGTCCCTTCATGTACACGTTCCCCTGGGAGATGTCCAGGTGCGAGGGCCCTGAAACTCCTGTTCCCCTCCTTTCTACCAGAGCAAGCTCATATTCACATGTCACTTAGTGTGTTTCTTAGCTTACTGTTAATAAACTTTTCACTTTTTCTTGTATTTATGTGTACTATTTTACCCAATCAAAAAAAGTAGAAAATCTTCTAGGTTAATTCTAAAAACAGGCTTCTAATTCAGGTTTCTTTCCGTTACACCACCAAACACAGATGAGTCTCCTTTCCACTGGAAAAAAAGTTACTGAATGTGTCTCAATTTTAAGAATTAAAAAGAAAGGAAAATACATGTTAAACCAAAAAGAATTTAAGAAAAAAGGCAACCCTCAAACCTAACAAATAAGGCTCTCCATGCCACATTCTGGAGGGCATTAGCTTAAATCCTCTCTACTCAATTTTTGCCTTTAATCAGACTTTGTCTAATGTGAGGTTCTCTCCTCATGTGAAAGTTGTTAAGTACATGCAAGGTAAAATCAGCCCATGTTTTCTTGATTTTAATACTTCCCAATAGTCCAATTTGCAGACACACAAGGCCATGTTCAACATGAAGTATAGCATAATGGTTCTCTCCCCTTTGAGAAGAAAAAATTACTTCAAAGAAGAGCTACTCAGAGTGGGGGAAAATTTTAGCTTGATGTCTAGCAAATATAATCATTTATATATGCCATATTCTCCTCCCAAAAACACATGTATACGCACATACCCCAACTAAATATTGAACATCCAAAAATTTTCAACCTGGACCCAGCAAAATAGCAATTTAAAGACATAGGGGATAAAAGAAGAAGTAGGGAAAATAACGTGTCAGATATATATTAACATCCAGAGGAAATTCCACTACTAAATCTGTTCTGTCATTATGAGCTGAACAGATTATGTTCTACAGCCTTCAGAAATGCAGTTACCAGCTGGACTGCCAAGTAGTCTACTGGCTATAAGGTACGTCTCAGGAGAATGACCAAGAGACATAAAAACACACAGTGAAGAATTTTTAAATTGCCATTGTTGAAAAGACACAAAAATGATTAACTCACCCTTGCTTCAATATCATTTTCTGTATTATAAATAACCCTTAGGGTATTAGAGCTTTTGCTTTTTATCATGCTACACACACTATCTTAATCACATAATACATTTGGCTATTTGACTACTCATGTCCATTTTGCAAAAGAAACCTTGGGTACTATATAATAGGGTCTATTTCATTTAGAGTGCATTGCCAGACCTCTGCACGGATTACTCTGAATTCTATAGAATACACTGATTCAGTATTAGCAATGAAATGTAGTAAATATATTTGCATTTGTTTGATTTGCAAATATATGTCCGGGTTAAGACTATATTTAAAAGGTTGTTTTAAAATGTCATCTACTCTGTATGTGCAATAACCTAGGGGCTCATTAACTTTTATAATACCAAGAGCCAAAAAGAAATTATGAACAAATACTTTGGGAAAACAAACTGTTGGAGAACAATTAAGTTGTTCAAAGAAGTAAAGTCTTCATTATCCACTAGAAGATTTAACATTAAATACTGGTAATGATGGTTTCTTCCCTTCAGAATATTAATTACACGTAACTTAAGCCCTTAAGAAAATTATATTATTTAGTTCAAACTTGAAATTCTGCTGGTTTGTACCAAATATATTCTTTTTTATCCCTTGACACCCAGGAAAACACATTTGAAAGTCATTTTTAGTAGCTAATAGTCTATTAAAATATGAAATAATTTGCCTATGAGAAGAAACCAAGTTCACTGCATCCAAATGGTGGTGTTGGGACTCTCCATACTCATGCACCGGCAGTTCAATCATCTAACATTAACCCTAATAGCATAACAGTGAACATTTATTTCACTCTTTTGGGTGTTACTTAAACTAATCTTAATCAGAATTTTCTGTATTATATTTTTTATGCTCTTTCCAGTTGATGATCCTAAAATTCATGTCTGCTTATTTCAACTGGAAGTGACAAATGTTATTGATTCTCTACAGAAGAACCTAGAGGCATCGCCAGAGAGATTAAAGGTAAGGTTAAAACTATCAGCCAGCAAAGTATTTGACTTAGTTGGCCTTTTTTGCTGTAGAATAGTGTAGGGATTACCACAAATAGAATTAATATCAAATCTTGCCTTGTTCCCATGGTTTGGAAATCTTTTTATAGGAAAACTAAACTACGCAGATTTTGTGTCTTTCTGTCAAGTTGGAGAGGTAATAAGAGAAGTGACAAAATCGATAAGCACAGGCCTAAGAGAGATCCAGTCTAAGTTGCTTAAACACATGCACTGGCAACTATGCATAAAATAAAATTCTAACCCTAAAACAACAAGCCAAAAGATGTGTCTGATGTAGAAATGGCAATTTGCAAGGTCAGTAATTAGGGAAGAAAGTTTGGAAAAATGTATGTCCGAGATCATTCGTTGCAGCATTATTTTTTTACAGCAAAAGATTGGCTACACCACAAATACCTATCCATGGGAGCTGGTGAGATAAACTCAGGTATATCCATATCTACAAAAAAGACTGGGAAGCTCCCTGCCTATTAGCATGGAAAAAAACTCCAGGTATACTGTTTAGCAAAAACAAATAAGGTGAAGAATAATGAATTCATGAGATATATATTACATATTACTGATATAGTTAAACTATATATTTACATATATACTTAAAAACATATTATTTAAGCAGTCACGGGTGTTGATTTTTGTCATATTCCTGTCATTCACAGGAATGATAATGGTTTTTCATCATTAACCTATATAGTAAATTATATCAATGAATTTTCAGAAGTTGAAAATTGTTACATTGTAGAAATAAACTACACTTTGCTGAGGTTTGTTATTTTATTGTGAAGTAGGGCTTAATTGCTAATATAATGGGTTACACTAAAGTAAGTAATAAATATATTATTTATTTTCTTTAAATCTACTTAATTTTTACTCCCTGTCTTCATCTCAACCCCTCCCTTTCACCACCAAGTAGTTTAAAGGGCTTGGAGTCTTACAGAGGACCAAGGTTTGGGGGAGGGCTGGTTAAGCACAAGTTGTCACTCTGCACTGTTCCCACCTAGACACAATGCTCTACCCCAAATACTCCCACTAGGCCTGGAAGTGGTTCTGTCCTTCTCTACCATATTTAATGCACAGAACAATGGCAATACCAGATACTAAGCAGATGCTAACCAGGGTCAAGAGCAGGTATAGACCTCTGCTGCTCATGGAGCCCACATAATTCCATTTTTCCTTCCCAGGCCATAACATACCTTCAATAGAAGTCTCGGGGGAGGCCCTCTGCATCTAAGAATTTCCATCAGAAGCTCTCCCTTCCTCCTCCAAGACTCCTAACATATCTCCTCAATAGGCTCCTGCTTTCAGAGGCCAGATCTGGAAAGGAAATGTCTTTCAGGTAACTTTGGCTTTCCTTATTGTCACAAACTTCCCCTGAGGCAAAACAGCACAGAGCTGGCCACCTACTCTATTACAAAGGGAAAAATGAGAAGACAAAAAAGAAATTAAATTGAAATTTTAAAAATAAAATAAATCCAAATATTTGAAAGTTTGTCACAGTATTTTATTTAATATATTGCTATAGATATTCATAAGAGAGACTTATCTATAGTTTTCATTTATGTACCATCTTTGTATAGTTTGGGTAGCATTATTATAACAGCTTTTTTTAAAAAAAAAAAGAATTTAGAAGCATTCCTACTGTCTCTGGACTTAGTAACTTAATAGGATTGGAATTACGAAGTCTTCGAAAATATGCTAAGTTGCACCTATGAAGCTACCTGAGCTAGATGAAGTTGTTTTTTGAAAAATATCAATTTATTCTATGCTACCTGGTCTATTTTACTGTTCTCTTTCTGTACTATATTGGTAATTTATGTTTTCCAAGAAACCTATTCATTTGTTGTAGATATTCAAATATATCTTAAGAGGTTCAAGTAAGTTATTATATTAAAATTGTTTTATTTCCTCTTTATCTGTAGTCATTTCTTCTTTGTTTTTAACTTGGTGGATTTATGCAAAAAATCTTTAAATGCAGGAAAAAATGATAAATTAAACAGAACAGCATATAGAAAAAAAAAAGAAAAGAAAATTCATAAACAGATCCTAGAAGTAGAGAAAAGAACCAGATTCTGGGCTTTATCATGTGCCTTCTAAATTGGCAAATGACACCATATTGGTTTTCATTTGCACATCAATTTGGATTTAAGTTATTCTGAGTCCCACTTAGGGAAGATTTGTCAGCTATATGCTTAGAATGGTTCACTGTTTAATAAGTATAAAGTGCTGTCTAGTCTGCCTACTGAGGAAAGTTCAAGGTTTTTGTTTTTGTTTTGCTTTATTTCACTTTATCTCTCTCTCATTTATGCATTTAATTATAAAAGTGGTTTTGCACTAACGTTTCTGAATTTTCTCATCAATTTACACTTCTCTTTAGAATAGCAGATTTGGATTATGTTATTTCTAACCACATTTCAACCAATAAAATTTTAAGATTCTGGTTGTTTTCTTTCCAAAATACCTACTCACAAAACAGCAAAGTTGGGGTTAAAAGAAAAGGGCCTTGGAGAGAGTGGCTTCTCAGTAAGTGTTCACTGCATCGAGTGGAAGAGAGATTTTTTTGCCAGGTTATATAAATAACAAGCTTAGCCCAAGTACTTTAATCCTTAATCTAGACCAGTGGTTCTAAAACTTGTCTAAATATTAGAATCACCCGGGGAACTTTAAAATTCTTGCTCTTCAGGCCAAGACTTGGACCAATTAAGTTAAAATCTCAGGGGTTGAGACCCAGGCATCAGTGGGTTGTTTTTTTTAAAGCTCCCCAATGGGCAGTCAAAATTGAGAACACTGATATAGGCTTATCTGATGTACAAGCCATCAAAAATGAGAAAGTTTATTCAACTGAAGTGCATTCATCAATTTTATATATCAAACAATAACTATTAATCTTTCACTGAGACCTTTCACTGAGTTAGATGCCAGTCAAAAATTCCTGAATAATTTAGTATGAAATGAATATGCAATAAAAATCTCCAAGCATAAGGGGTAAGCAAGCCAATCTTCCATTTTCCTGTACATGATGTAAAATAGCTCCCTTTCACAGGCAATATTTTAGTGGACAATAAGTACAGCTGACCATGATAAAGTTATAGAATTTAGGAAGGACTTCCAGTCTTTCCTGTTTCTTGCCGTTCTCCAAATCAATCCAGATGCCACCTCCCCACCCCACTCTGCCCCAACACCACTCCCTAACATGACCCTCTATAAGGGGATAAGTAGAATTCTGATTTTTGTTGTTTGTTTTCTCTTTATCTCACATCAATGTGTTACTTAAACTGCATTTCAGGCTTTTATTTTTAATTGTGTAGCTCTAGGCTCTCTCCCAACACATTCGCAAGTGGAATTTGGGTAGGCCTGAGGACAAATAGAGGGTTCTCATGGTGGGACTCAGCCTGTGCCTCCAGCAAGGCCTCAAGTCAAGACTGTTCTAGTGGGTTTGGGGAAACATCTGGAGAAGTGAGGGCCAAAGTGATGGTCTGAGCTCTCCCAGAGCTGAGTGTGGCTGGCTGCTTCCCAGGAGTCCTACATCAGCTGGGGAAGAAGAGCAGGGAAGACCCTAGGCCTCACTTTCAATCTCCCCTAGAACACTCCCCTAACAGCAATCAGATCGCTCCAAGGCAAAACAGGGGTAAAGTTAGAGAGCTACTAAACATCGGGAAAGGCACACAGAAAGTCTCAACTCAAGGCCACGAATAAGAGAGGCAGGGCCTCAGCGACCCTCCAGGTCAAATTTGGTGGCATCTAGGGTTGAGTATTTATCCTGGATTGAGGGTCTTAGACACATACCAAGTTTAGCCCTCCCTACAGCTCTGGGTAGCAAATATTAAAATTCTCATTTTGAAGATGAAGAGATCAAGTCTGTCTTAGTCTGTTTTTGCTGCTATAACAGAAATATCTGAAACTAGGTAACTTATAAAGAACAGAAATCTATTTGTCACAGTCCTGAATGCTAGGAAGTCCAGGATCAAGGTGCCAACAGGTTTGATTGTCTGCTGAAGGCTACTCTCTGCTTTCCAAGATGGTGCCTTGGTGCTGCATCCTCCCAAGCGGAAAGGAGGAATACTGTGCCCTTATAGACAGAAGGCAGAAGGCAAGCAAGCCAAAGGCTGCTTGAAGCCTCGTTTATAAGAGCCTTGATTCCATTCACAAGGGAGTGGCCCTCACAGACTAATCACCTCTTAAAGGCCTTACCTCTTGTTACTATTACATTGGCAATACCTGGACTTTAGAGGCGACACATTTAAACCACAGCAGACCCTAAGAAAGGTCAAGTGACTCACCCGAGATCACACGGTTTACACATGCTCATATAGTTTTGTGTACATTCTAAAAATTTAGAAATAGGATTAAACAGAAGTTTATAAAGTCTCTCACAAGTATCTAAGTCATGGCCAAAACTGATCTTTTAAAAATTTGATACATAACAACTAAGTTCCACGTTACTCCTTTCACTCACTTTAACTTTAATATTGCATTAGAGTGGCCCTCTAAGAAAAACAGAAAATTCAGTGCACTCATTTCCATTTTATAATGTAAAACAGTAAAGAAAACAATAGGGATTTAAAGATTCATCATATTGCAAATTGTGGGGGAAGGGTGGTTATTGCTTATTGAATTTATAGTTACAGCCAAAATAAACCTTGATTTTTTTTTGATCTGGTACATGCAACTGCTTTCTAATCTCCTAAACTCATCAAAGAGTTTCTCTTTTAAGGCAAAGCTAATTGTTGTCAGATTTGCATATTAGTTACTAAATAGTAAAGCCATAAAGCCCAGCAACAGAGTACGGCCTGGGATATCCCAGGAGGATAAAGTCCCCCAAAGTGAGAATATGATTTAATTTGAACAGTAATGTATCAAGCAGGCATCTGATTTTTTTCCTTACACTTTATAAACTTGTTTACCAGACATATGCTATAAAGTATACATGACTGTATACCTGAGGAGACAAGAAATACATGGAAAAAGGTGATTTGTCCAAAATAGTTTAGGAAAAAATATATGCATACACGACATTTTGACAAGGCTCTTTTAACACAGCTGTGCACTGATGCAGCTGTTTCACGCAGGGGATTTTTAAACATAGCCCAAAAAGCAAACTGTTAAACTCTCAGCTGTTTCTGTTATCAAGTAATGTGTGAAACAGACATAGTCTTCCCATTCTAAAATCTCTCCACAGCCTTGAATCTCATCCTGTTGAAGATCACCGCCCCCTGGGGTAGCAATCAGGGATTAAATGGGGGTCCGGAATGAGGTGGGGTCAGGGATGGGTTGAGGATGAAGGATGGAGTGAGGTTAGGCATCCTCTGGCAGACAAACTATATGTGACCAGAAGTTATATGTTTACCACACTTACTCATCTCAGAGAGGGCCATACATCATTCTTAGCAAAGTGCCTGCTCATTCTCTGAGAATTCACTTATATTTTAAACAGTCTGCTAAATTTACAATGGGCATACTCCTTTACAGTCATGAATGAACAGAATTGTCTGTGCAAAGAAGCTACTTCCTTTGTTTTACATTTGAACGTCTAGAAAACTAAATCATGTATACCTCTGAGTTTAGAAGTCTCCTAATTGCACAAACTTGATTAAGTTGGATGTATATTGCACAGCAAGACAGGGGAGGAT
The DNA here is from genome assembly GCF_000956105.1 of Propithecus coquereli. Lineage (NCBI taxonomy): Eukaryota > Metazoa > Chordata > Mammalia > Primates > Indriidae > Propithecus > Propithecus coquereli. Next base: position 5,785,095 of record NW_012150396.1, on the reverse strand, counting down.
ATTTGAACTGCGATTTCCACACAGAAAATTTTCAATCTGTTTTCTAACAGTTCTCTCAATTCTCAACAATATTTTTTCTATTTACAAAATAAAGCATACTTGAATAATTTCCAGGATTAGATAAAATAAAAAGAGAATGGGGAAGGGATAGTCAGGGATATCTCTTGTACTCATTACATTGTAACGAGTTTAATTAACCTTTATACTGTATTGTAAAGGTAATTACTCATTGCATTGTAACACACGTAATGTAACCTTCTAACCTTTTAACACAGAAATGTTACCACCACTATGTCAAAGGGAATGAGTCCAAAGGACCATTTGAAACTCACTGTTTTAGATAGGCTTCATCAACATGTCCAATTTGGAGAATACCTACATATGGTCATACCTGAGATTCTGTTCTCCAAAATAGCGAAGATATATCTTTCTCTCTTATATTTCCTTTCCATTTTTTATCCAGTTGCTTTACAGTGTCTCCAACAGAGTAGAATCAATAAATTATGGCCATGCTCCAAGAAAAGCTCTAATGATCGACTTTAGCTGTCTTACTGGAAAGTAATACATACAAGTTGCTCACTATGTTTTAAAAGGAACTACCTATTAATTACCGTGTTCAGTAGTACTAATTTAACATATATTCCCAATTTGGTTAATTGCCTAATTGAAAACAGTTAATTAAATGGGTTAGTGGGTGCCTACCTCTCTCTTTTTTTTTTTTTTTTTTTTTTGAGACAGAGTCTCACTGTGTTGCCCGGGCTAGAGTGCCGTGGCGTCATCCTAGCTCACAGCAACCTCAAACTCCTGGGCTCAAGCGATCCTCCTGCCTCAGCCTTCCGAGTAGCTGGGACTACAGGCATGCGCCACCATGCCCGGCTAATTTTTTCTATATATTTTTAGTTGTCTAATTAATTTCTTTCTATTTTTAGTAGAGACGGGGTCTCACTCTTGCTCAGGCTGGTTTCGAACTCCTGAGCTCAAACAATCCGCCCGCCTCAGCCTCCCAGAAAGCTAGGATTACAGGCGTGAGCCACCGCGCCCGGCCCCTACCTATCATTTAAATCATCAAAATCTATCCTTGAGCCACTGTAGAAGCCAATATGTGTATCTATTGTTCAGTGTGGAAACCACTTCTTCCGAATGACAGATTTGGTGCTTTACCTTTGGGGAGTTCTTCATGTATCATCTGGTTTCAATTTCTTTATGGGCTTTGTGCCCCAGTGAATGTATGTGTATGTGCTTGTGCTTGCATCAAACACATAATTAACCTAAGCATATCACTGCAAATTCAAACATGTAGGAATATACATTTTCGTTATTTCAAAGTAAACCTCTTACATTAAAGAACATACACATAGGAATAGGACAAAATTAAAACCTGGAGAAATAATGTACGAGGTTATAAAATCAGGATTGAGCTTATAAATTCCATATATTAGGTCTAAAGTAGCCACTACAGAACTAAAGAAATGAAAATTAGAAAACCAAGAGTGTGGTTAATTTGACTAAAATTAGTACAAAGCATTGTCATTTCACATGGAGCTGTTTAACTCATAAATGTATTACTTTATTAAATATCTTTGAGCACTTACTAAATGCCAGACATTATTCTAGTCATTAGGGATACGGCAGTGCACAAGACAGACCAAGTCCATGCCCTCAAAAAGCTTATAGTCCAGCAAGTTAAACAGACAAAGTGGGTAAACAAATAATTATATAATTTCAGATCATGATCACTTTCTAAAGAAAAACAAAGCCAAGTAAGGAAATTCAGAATGACTCTGGGGATAGAGTAATGATATTTGAGCAGAGACCTAAATGAAGTGAGGGAGTTAGCCTTGCAGATGCATGAGGTAAAAGTGTACCAGATGGGGAGGAAAGGAAATAGCAAGGATTTAAGGCAGGAAAAGCATGGTGTGGTCAAGAATCAGCAAAGCCAGTGTGGTTGGAGGAGTGGGAGGAGAGGTAAATAATGAGGTAGGTGAGCTAGGCAAGAACTGGATGGAGACCTCTCAGGATGGGGAGGAAGGAGCAACCAAGACTGAGAGAGAGCAGGGTAGGAGAGTATGGCATCACGGAAGCCAAGAGAAGAAAGAGTTTCCAGATGGAAGAAGTGATATAGTGTGTCAAATGATGCTGGGAACCTAGTAAAATGAGGACTACAAATTAACCATAGGATTTGCACACTGGATTCTTTCAACAGAGAGGTGGAGATCCTTTCCAAGAGTTTTTCCTCATTAGGAAATTGAGAAATTTCCTGTTAGAGTATTGGCTGCAAGAGAACACAAGATCAAGTGAGGTGTTTTTCTAAGGTGAGAAACATTATAATGTAATGCATGGCCAATGCACGATTAATAGCAAAGACAAAGATAAATCTTGCACTGTTTATTACATTGTATTAGTGTGCAAATATCACACACTGACACTCCAATTCCCAAGTACTGACTTCTTTAATAATGCTAGGTCAGCTCTTTAACTTTCCATCAGTATTTTTCTTTTTTTATTTTTATAATCTTTTAAATGTTTTTTATTTCTTAATTTTCATTTTGTAATAATTTCAGACTTCCAAAAGCTTCCAATATTGGTACAAAGAATTTCAGCATATTCTTCTTCATCTCCAGATGTTAATGTCTCATATAGTCACAGTAAAATGAACACAACTAAGAAATTAACATTGATATTATAAAATACTATTAACTAATCTACAAGTCTTATTCACATTTTTCCACTTGTTCCCCTAATGTCCTTTTCCTGGACCAGGATTCAATCTATTTCAATCCCTTATTACTCGTTGCACTTGGTTGTCTTATCTCCTTAGTCTTTTCCAATATAGGACAGTTCCTTACTTTTTCCTTATCTTTCATGACCTTGACACTTTGAAGAGTACTAGCCTATGTAAGTTTTGTAGAATAGTCTTTGCTTTGGATTGGTCTGATGTTTCCTCATGATTAAATTCAGGTTATGCATTTTTGGCAAAAATACCACAAATATGATGTTGTGTTCTTAGTGCTACATGAAATCAATCTGTCTCATTACTGGTGATGTTAACTTTGGTCACTTGGTTACGATGATGTCTTTCAGGGTTTTCCAATGTAAAGTTACCATTTTTCTTTTTGCAATTGAGAAGTATCTTGTAGGGAGATACTTTGAGACAGGCAACTATCCTAATTTTCAACATCATACTCTTCTCCATTAGTTTATTGATGATACATGCCTGCAACACTACAGCTTGCTACAGTGTTTGCAAAATGATGATTTTTCTCCTTCCATTATTTCTTTCATATTTATTAATTGAAATATACTATAAGAAAGAGTTGTTCCTTTTCTACATTTATTTTTTTTTTTGTATCATTAGGTACTCATTTTTTCTATAGGTCATAATCTGTTGTTATCATTATTTATATTATTGCTCAAAATATCTCAGATTTGGCCAGTGGAACATTTTCAAGTTGGTCCCTTTGGACATGCCCCTACCATTTTTGAATACTTCTTTACTTTTTGGTACCCCAAGATGTTTCAGGATCACCCTGTACTGTTCCTGTTCCAGCCTTGAAGTCTGCCATTTCTTTAAGGAATTCTGGTTTCTATTATTGGAGTCCATCAATCTTTTTCTTTACCCCGTACTCTAACCTATGAGT
>NW_012150396.1:5775707-5779517 GCF_000956105.1 Propithecus coquereli | reverse complement strand
TATAACTTCAAAAATATTCATGAATTTCCACTTAGGAGTAATTGTACTTTCAGTATGTGACCATTGAGAAAAATGCATAATGGCAAGAAGATATTATGTATTATATAGCCTATTAATGAACCTAAGCTTTCCTAATTACAAGAATAGGTTTCTGTATATTCATCACATGAACTGAAATAGTACAGATGTGTGTGAAATATATTATACATTCTGTCTGCAGAAAAGGCTTAGCACAACCATAAATTTGTAGAGCTTTCACACTAACTCTGGGTCCTCAGAAATCCTCACACTACATGCTGCATACTACTGGTAGTACATGGTCTCTAGAGTCAGAAAAATCTGGTTTGAATCACAGGCCTGCCTCTTATCGGCTGCATGAACTTAATCTCTCTGACTCCCAGTTTCCCTATCTGATAATTCTAATTTTAGTTTGTGAGCATTAAAACATATATAGCCCTTAATATACAATAGTAATAATGATTAATAATTACTGTGTGTTCACTGTGTGTTATGTACTGGGCTAAGTACTTTATACATTTGCATATCTGTACATTTTAAGACCTGAGCTTGTAAACAACAATCCCATGAAGGAACTGTGATGGCTGAGAGAACACACATCAGAATCCAAGCTCCTGGGTTCAAACCCAGGCTCTGGACTCCAATACCTACTAGCAACATGACCAGGGACAAATTACTTAACTTCTCCAGTATTTTCTTCCTCATCTGTAAAAGGGAGTGATAATAGACCTTACCTTATAGTAATAATCTTTGGCAAGTGCTTAACACAGTGCCTGGAACACAGTAAGAGTCTATGAGGGTTATACAATGTTATAATTTTATAGGTGAGGCAACTGGATTAAGAAAATTAACTTGCTCAATGTCACATAGCTGTTAAAAGGCAGAACTAGGGTTTTAATCCAGACTTCTCCCTCATTTTACAGGTGTTGGCTTCTTTCAGACAGACACTTGCTCTACTTCACATGACTCCCCTCTGGGGTCCCACCCTCCTGGGACAGGGAGGCAGCTCAGACTAAGCAGCAGGCAGCTCTAATGCTGCCAGTAACAAGCTAACTTACCAGGAGAATTGAATTCCCTGTTTCCTACGTGAACAGGGACAATGTTCCGTGTTCCCTTCCAAGGAACAATGCAGACAGCTAGAACAAGCGAGGCAACACAGATTTGCAAACCCTTGATTTATTGTATTGGTTGCAACCCAGCAGGGGGTGAAACAAGCAGTAGGCTCTGTACCCAGAAGCACTGGAGCACACAGACTCAGTAAATCTAGAACACAGAGCCCAGGTCTAACCCCTATAATCTCTCATCTTCCTTCCTCTGAGTCACGTTTGCCAAATTTCCCTCAAGGTAGAACTAACCTAATCATAGTTTTGCACCTTTTCTGGATATTAATTCATTTATTTAATTAAGGATTATCTTTCCATAATGTGATTAACACAAAGAAAATACCAACTCAGGGTAGTGCAGGCACAGTTCAGTATTTGCAGAAATTTAGACCAGTTGGTTGAACCCCAAGTATCCACTCATTCCATTCTTGGGGTACAAGTACTCAGAAGCAGGGAAGAACCCTTTCTCTATGTCTCATTTGCCAGACTCATCTTATTCCTGTAAGTACTTCCACTCGGAATCCCCAGCCCAATATACTCTGTTATTAATTCAACACGAAACTAAAATTGAGAACCCAGCTTTCAATGTCTTTCATAAGACCTTCTACCACACTGAAATGTGGCTTTTAAACCTTAAGCTATGCTTTTATTTTAATATATCCCTGTTCTATCAACTAGCCTTAATATACACCTCTCCTCTAATGACATCCACTTCTTACTAATACTATGTGGAACTTTCTATTTAAACTTGACCTCAGAAATACCTGAAAAATTCTAAGACACAAATCGTAGTAGGCCCAACAGACTTGGGACCTCAATGAAGTTCTCAATGTCATTGAACTTTTGTACGTTAGAATGATGCGAAGACTAAACTTCGATTGTATGACCCCAAAGACCTTCATAGTTCCCTTCCTATTTGCGCAACCTGACAAGTTATTTAAATTTTTTTGAGACATTTCTTCTCAAAATCATTCAAAGATTCAAATTCGGAAGTTGGCCTCAAGATTACACACACTCCCCAAGACCCTCATTTTTTGAACAATATCTTTTTTTGCATTAATAGACCATGCTTTCTGATCAGTACCACAGCCTCTCCTCTTTGTGCCTCCATTTGACAAAACTGGCACTTAAGAATGAGCAAAGTGCATTGACATATCCTCAGCAAATAACAGAAGAAGACTGAATAATCTTTAAAAAAAAACCTGAAAATCAAAGTTCCATTAGAAACATACACAGCCCTCTTTGCCAAATTGAAAAGGACAAAACTGGTACCAAGAGAAGTTCCAAGTTTTTGAAAGGTCATTATGAACAATAAGATTTTCAGAAAAACTATTAAAAAACATTTTTTGGCACTGCCCCTTGAAACAAGTTGAAAGACAAAATAAGCTAAAATGTGAAGCCATAACCAGGGTGCTCAGTTAGTTCCTTGTGAAAATAGTCCCAGAATCATAATTCTATTGCCTTACTCTTGACTTTCAAGTCTGAAGAATTTTCCTTTGATTAACTCCCTTTCAGCGTGGGCTCCACAGAATTCTGATGGCAAACTTAGAACTTGAAACAACTAATGACAGGGCGGTTTCCCACAGCAGGCCTTCAGGAAGAGGTGGATGGATTGGCCCAATTTAGGGCTCCCTTCTCAACAAGCCCCAGGATCTAACAATCCAAAAAATGGGCCAGGACGAAACAAAAGGCTCAGTCTGGAAGACACACCCAGTCAAAGCTGTTTTCTTCTCCCAACACACACTCGCAACAGTTGTGTAACTTTTATTTTTTATTTTAACTCTCTGAACTTTCTGCTTGTATACACAATGACTAAATTCAACCACTAATTCAGGGGTGGGGAAACTTTTCATGTTGGAAAGCTGTATTAATTTAGCTGTAATCAAATAAGACCGCATTCAAGAAACTTCAATTAGATATACTTTAAAATGTACATTATTTTGTAAAAATAGAACTACTATGTACTTAATAATTTCAAAAAATGAAAACTATTTGTTAATTTTAGAGTTAATTAACCTTTAATGACTTTGTAGTATCTGCTTTTTGTTGGAAAGTATTTGAATATTTGGTTGCAGCATGGAGGTCCACAGTTTCAGTTGATCCTCTAGATGGGTATCAGTCATTTGTGACCTTAAGGACATCTTGATTTCGGTTAGGTAGGAGAATGTAGACTCACAGCAATAAGTGGCTGAAAAGCAAGAAAGCATTTTTCAGGCATGTTGCCAAAGGCTTGAGTATTCTACTACGTTTTCCCATATTTCAGTTGGATCTTTCTTAGCTTCAAACAATGACTCTAAAATGTCATCTACTGAGAGCTAAATCAATTCCATCTGTAGTTCTTTAGGTGCCTTGGTGATATCAACTAGGTGAGGCCAAAATGCTAATTTGAGCATGATGTCATGATTCTCAAAGTCAGTGAATCAATCTTTCATTGTATTCTCCGATTATTAATAATAGGTCTATAATAGCTGTGCATTCTTCAAATGATTCAAATGTATCATTCTGCCCATCAATGACCTTTGCTAACTGGGAAAAATGTTCATCCAAAATTTCCTTTTGAAGAAGAAGCATTTTGAAAAAAGATAGCTTTGGCTGGGCACGGTGACTCACACCTGTAATCCTAGCACTCTGGGAGGCCGAGGCGGGACGATTGCTTGAGCTCAGGAGTTCGAGACCAGCCTGAGCAGGA
>NW_012150396.1:5773981-5775657 GCF_000956105.1 Propithecus coquereli | reverse complement strand
TATAACTTGAGATTCTATCAGAGTATAATCAATCTTAATACAACTTTTTTACTCTTACCACTGTCTTAGAGGAGATATGTGTGTATGTGTAGTATGTATACAAATGAGTACAAACAGATTTGAAAGACAATGGCAGAATATAAAAATCAGCACATACATAAAGGCAGGTGGCTTGGTGGAAAGGGTACAGGCACGAAACCAGAGAGCACTAGGATGGCATCCCAGCTCTGCCAGTTACTGGCATTTTACCTTGAGCTCCCTCAGCCTCAGTCCTCCCATTTGGAAAGAGGAGGTAATAATTTCCAGTTCATAGAGATACTATAAGAATTAAATGAGTAAAAAATGTAGGTAGAGTGCCTCACATATGTGCTTAATAAATGGTAGCACTGATTTTTGTTATTAATTCAGTTAGGTATGCTTTGATTTATATTACTACAGTACATTCATACTATACTCAAAACTCTTTCATGGCATAGAAATACAATGATATATAGTAAGGCATTCAATCTTTATGAATTCATTTCTCACAATCAGAGCTGATAAACCATGAGAAAGTTGTTATCTCTTGGGTGATAACTAATCATTCTTTCAAGAAGAGGCATAAAAAGAATATGCACACTAAACTTTCTACCAAAACGAAAATCTGTTTGGGAAATGGTTGGATAGAAAACTTATCCTTGTAAAAGATTTTAAAGTGTGTTTACCAGACCCAAGCATTCCTCCAAAGTGTCTCAAAGGCCACAAGACCACAGTGCGGGACAGGGCTGAAGAGATGGTGTTTGGTAAGCGGTGAGCTTCACTGCATCCATCAGAACAGCTCCACTCTCATCCATACATTAGACTTCACTTGAAGAAAGGGCTCTTAAGCTAAACAAACAAACAAACAAACAAAAAAAGGCTACACTGATTCCCATTACTACCTCGAGTCTTTTTCACTAAAATTCTATGGGTCAACAAAATTTGATTTAAATAATCACTAAAACGAGACAGAAAATTAAATTACAAATGCAATGCATAGTCCAAGTAGAAATGAAGTTTAAAATTAAGTAAGTGGCACTGAGGAGAGAGTTGATAGATATCTCAAATTATTTATTCATGAAATAGCACATCACTGAAGACTCAAGTAAAAACTTGCTTAGCTTCTCATCTTGCACACTGTCCCATACAGTAATCGGATTTTCTCCCTTTCCATAGTCCCCAGTGTAATGCTGAGTTGGAAAATTGACTCTAAATTTTCTCTTTTCAAATGCTCATAACTCATCTGACCCTTAAGGGAGAAATTCTCACACGCTTTCTCAGAGTGAGGGCCATGTGAATCCCATTGTTTTTAATAGAAATCACACTTCTTAAATTCTACAAAGGGCTTTAGCGATTTAGGTATTCACATTTCAATAGCCAAAGCTGTTGCTTTTAATTTTCTCTGGGTGTTTTTTCCTCCATTAAAACTGTTGTAAGATATTTATGGTGCGTGTCCATGAACAAGATACTTACAGCTTCTTTCTTTCTCCTGTTGTGTCTGTGCAGTGCACTATAGTTTCTTCACTCTAATAATCCTTCTCTCGGTATACGAAATGTGTACCAGTCAGTTTATGTATCATAGGCATAGTCCTACTAATCATGGAGACTTACGAACTTACTTATTATATCTAAATATTCCAAATATAAAGATAACTTCA
>NW_012150396.1:5709001-5770031 GCF_000956105.1 Propithecus coquereli | reverse complement strand
TTTGAGGTTGCTGTGAGCTAGGCTGATGCCACGGCACTCTAGCCCAGGTGAGAGAGTGAGACTCTGTCTCAAAAAAAAAAAAAAAAGAAAAAAGATAGCTTTTTTAGAAATGCATGGATTTTTTGCCACATATCATATATATCCTTGGTTTTACCTTGCAAAGAAATATTCGAGTCACTTTTGATTTGACATGATATCACTCACACAAAAATGCTGCATTCTTAATCTTCTTTCAATAATTCACATTGCTGATTCTATTCTTCATAAAATTTAACTATTAATATATGTTCTCGCAGAGATAAAATTTTGGCTAACACCTGTCCCTGTGATAGCCAATGCACTTTAGAATGATATGGCAAACCCACACTGAATACCTCATCGTTCAACTTTAGCATGTTACGAAACTGAAGATGCCGTGTTACATTTGCATGAATATAGTTTCATAGTGTCACTTAAAATGGTAGCTTTAGCACAGAGATTTTGCTGATGCAAGATATTAATATAAATGAGAGCATCTGGATCTGTTAATACTGTTTTTTATCTGTGCAATAAACCCTTCATGTTTTCCTGTCATGGAAGGTGTGCCGTCTGCACATACACTGACTAAACCAAATTCAGTCCAACTTCACAACATTTATCTTGAAAGTTGTTGAAGATATCCATTCCCTGTGTTCTGTTTGCAAGAGTGCTCAAAGCGAGTAACTCTTTGTAGCAAAGAAAATCTTCTATTATAACTTGAATGAAGCATAAAATCTGTGTTGAGTCAGTAGTATCAGCTGATTCAGCCAAAGCGCTTGAATAATATATATTTTCCTTTTGAAGTATCGTATGAAGCTGTTCTGTTAAGTTGAAGGCTGACTCATGCTGCCAATCAGCTATGGTTCTCCTTGAAAGAGTTAGTTGTTTGTACTTTGAAATGTTATCAGGATCTAAGCATCCTACAACTTCAACAATGCATTCTTTCACAATTTCTACATTACTGAATGACTTGTCACACTCCATAATCATGTGAACCAATTCCTTATGATAAATTATATATTTTGTGTATATATTTCCTATGAGTTCTATTTCCCTGGAGAATCCTGACTAACACAAGTGAACTTGGGGAGATGTGGACAGACATAGGACATGTTCTGGAGACAGAATTGATGAGGACTTGCCTTTGTAGTAGTGTGGGGATGAAGAAAAGTTCATATTAGAGTCTTTAAATAATAAAGTCTTTTCATCTTCACCCACCAGTCAGTAATAAGATCTTACCCCCACTGCTTTTAAAGAGATTGAAGAAGGTATCTTTGCATAGTCCTTAACAGCTATATCCCCTATTTCTGTCACCTAAATGATCCACTTTGCAACCTCAGGTTAATATTTCTCTAAAAATTAGGGAGGAGCAGGGAAGTATATAAATCTCTACTTAATAATTAAACATTTTCACCACAAAGACAATGTGGTGTTCCTCCATTGATTTTACAATGAATTCCTCACAAAGTCACTGACACAAAATTGAAGCTCCAAGCAAATATTTCACACAATTTCTTTCATCCTTTGTTATTTACAAAGTAGATCACCCCTAAAGGGCAGTGAAACCTGAGAGTCATATATGACTGTCAACAGAGATGAGCAATGGAAGCTCTCTCCAAGCGTAAAGGTGTCACAGTAGAACTTAAGCCCCCATAAGCCACGAAACGCATCTTCATCAGGTAACTGCTTCTGCAAGTATAGAGACCAGAGCTCACAGGTACATATGTGCAGACTTTTTAAGCCAGGTAGTAATTTTCTGATACATTTCTACAGTAACATTTGTGAAACTAGTAGAATCTTAACTCAGGATAATGGTGGTTGTCACCAGTCCTCTAGGCTCTTCCCTTAGAATCCTCGATCTCTTGGACCTCAGGTCTTAAGAGGTGCTGCTCAAATAATGGTTAAATTTGTTTTTAAATAGTAATTTGAAAAATACTACTTCCTCATCTCAAAACACTTCATGCTTTACCAGGAGTTAAAGGAAGATAGGGGATGGCTCATTTAGCCAAGAATGAAAAAGAATTAAAACTCATGGGATTGGATTTCTCTGGGCATGAGTGTGTTTTTTGTTGTGCTGTGTTTGGTCTTGGAAAAATGTGGCATCCCATTTTTATTCTCAAAGGGCTTTAAATGCTTATTTAAAAATGTTCTTTGAAATCAAATAGCTCTTTAAAGGCTGTATTTTGATGATTTGATTGTAAATGAATGAAAAGCATATGGATTAAGTCACACATGGTTTTAAAGAATTACAGGCAAAAGTGTCTAACAAGACACATTGAGAGTTTACCAAATTCAAACATTTGAAAGAAAATGTCACAGAATAGAGGAAAACAAGCTGACTTTATGCTAATTGAAGGCAAACAGATGTAAATAACTATACGTTAAGAGTTTGATCATCACCGTTAGGTATCTCTACTTATCATTTCTGCCAAGGGTCTAGTATATTCCACTTATATAGTATTCTTGTTTAAGCTAATCACCCAAATGTACAATTATAAAAAAGAAAAATTTTATTCTGAAACAGGGGGTTTCAGGTAAGATAAATAGTATTTTGCCTCCTGATTCAGCCCCCAAGGTGGCTATTGTATTATGATTAATGAATTATCTACATGTACAAACATATGTGGTTTACTTTTAGATCTCCACTAAAGTTTTTTCTCTTAGAGATTTAGTTTTTTCCCTCCTGAATCACATTCTAAAGCAATGCTTTCCTGTGCTTATTGCAAAGAGAAGGGATAAGACAAAGCAGAAGAGATTCAAAGGGAAGACCTACTTGGTTTTGTGTTTCAAAAACAATGAATTTAGAACTAAGAGAAAATAAAAAGTGTTTGAAGGCTGGGCGTGGTGGTTCACGCCTGTAATCCTAGCACTCTGGGAGGCCGAGGAGGGAGGATTGCTTGAGCTCAGGAGTTCGAGACCAGCCTGAGCAAGAGTGAGACCCCGTTTCTACTAAAATAGAAAGAAATTAATCGGACGACTAAAAATATATAGAAAAAATTAGCCGGGCATGGTGGCGCATGCCTGTAGTCCCAGCTACTCGGGAGGCTGAGGTAGGAGGATCGCTTGAGCCCAGGAGTCTGAGGTTGCTGTGAGCTAGGCTGATGCCACGGCATTCTAGCCCAGACAAAAGAGTGAGACTCTGTCTCAAAAAAAAAAAAAAAAAAGTGTTTGAAGTTAGGGGCTTGAGCTGGTAAGGTTTCTAGGGATGTGGGGAAGGAAGTGGAAGATATGCAAAGAGTAAGAGGAGTGGCCAGATTAAGAGGCTGGACTTAAAAGGGCAAAGAAAGAAATTCCGGGCCTATTACAAAAGCAGAGTCAGCATCTGGTCTTCATTGCATGAATGCTGAACATGACCTCTACTCTGTAACACCATCATTCTTTCCTGTGTGGTAGTTATAGCCTTTTTGTTGGTAGTGTTCTTAATATTACTGACTTATTCCTTCTGTTTATTTTTCATGGGGCAATCTTTCCAGAACTTGTCTATGTTACTAAGTTTTTCAAAGAACCAGATTTTAGTTTTGATGATCATCTTCGTTGGTTTTAATTTGTTTGCTAGCTTGCTTGCTTCATTTTTATGTCATCTTTATTATTATTTTTCCTCTACCACCTTTGTGTTTCTTCTCTGTTCTTTTCCTAGCTTTGTAAGTTAAATGTTTAATATTTTTATGTTAATTTAAAAAAAAAATACACCTTAGGCTATAAATCTCCCTCTCAGTGTTGCTATAGATGCATCCGGCTGATTTTAACATCAGTAGTTTTATTGTCATCTATTAAAAATATTTCAAAATTTCCATTTTTATTTTCTCTTCAACTCTTAGTTTAGTTAGTATTATGTATTCTAGATTTCAAATGTGTAAGAATTGTTTAAATATATTTTATTGTTGATTTACAATCTAAGTTTATTTTAGACAGAGAACATGGTTTCCATGAAATCAATTAGTTGAGCAAATTTTATATATGTTCCATGCTATATTTAGGAAATACTTATATAATTTTTTTCCTCTTGAGACCCATTATATAGTGGATCATATTAATAAATTTTCTGTTACTAAATCATCTTTGCATTTTTTATATAAATTTTACTTGGTCATGGTTTATTGTTTCCTTAATGTGGCAATGGACTCTATCAATATTTCATTAAAGAGTTTTACATCAATATTCATAAGTGATATAGCAGCACTATCTTTATCAGGCTTAGGTATCAATGTTATACCCCATTTAAAGAATTTGGAGGGTTTTCCTCATTTTCTTTATTTTTTATACTCTAAAACAATCTAAGTAGCATTGAGTTTATCTGATGTTTAAGACTTGGGTACATTTCCCCTGTGAAAACTTCTAAGCTTAGGCCAGGCGCGGTGGCTCACGCCTGTAATCCTAGCACTCTGGGAGGCCGAGGCAGGCGGATTGTTTGAGCTGGAGTTCGAAACCAGCCTGAGCACGAGCGAGACCCCGTCTCTACTAAAAATAGAAAGAAATTAATCGGACAACTAAAAATATATAGAAAAAATTGGCCGGGCATGGTGGCGCATGCCTGTAGTCTCAGCTACTCGGGAGGCTGAGGCAGAAGGACTGCCTGAGCCCAGGAGTGTGAGGTTGCTGTGAGCTAGGCTGACACCACGGCACTCACTCTAGCCTGGGCAGAAGAGTGAGACTCTGTCTCAAAAAAAAAACTTCTAAGCTTGGTGTTATCTTGTGTGTTAGTTACTTGACAATTTTCTCCATTTTCGCTAGGCATATCAGTCTACTGAAACTCTTTATTTCTACTGGAATCAATTTTGATAAATTTAATTTCAAGTTTATTTACATGCAGATATACAAATTATTCTTTTACGATATGTAGATTTCTCTGTATTAATGATTATTTTATTTTTGCCATTCTTATTTTGCATATCTGTACTTTTTTTCTTGATTAATTTAGCTATTGGTCTTTGTATTTTAATCATTTTTTTCAAGGAATCAGAATTCTTATTAGCTTAACCTGCTATTTCTCTGTTTTCTAGCTTATTAAATTCTGCTTAGAATTTATTATATCCTTCCTTATGCTTTCTTTTTCTTTATTGTTCTTTTTCTGGCTTTTTTAGTTAGAATTTAATTTGTTTTTATTCTTTTATTTTTATTGATGTAGGTGTTTGAGACTATTAATTCTTCTGTCTGATCACTGCTTTAAATATATCTCACAGATGTGGTTATGTAGTGCTTCATTACTATTTTCCAGAAACTTCATAAATTCCATTTGCATTTCCCCTTTCGCTCAAGATTTGTTTTAAAAGAAATATTTTTTATATCTACATGGAAGATTGCTTTTGTTTTCTGATTCCTTTTAAGTGTCTAGTTCTGTGTTCTTTAGTGTTTCTATGTTCTTACCTTTTCTTTTGTCCACTTGATCTGTCTTGTTTTGTGAGTGGTTTATTAAAGTCTCTTATTATTAGTAAGTTTCTCTATATTCCTCCTTTTATCTCTTATAGTTTCTGCTTTATAATGCTGATAGTTGTACTGCTTAATGCATAGGTATTCATAACTATTATCCCCTAGTTGTAAATTGTGGCTTTTAGTATTATAAATTGTTCTGCTTTGTCTTGATTAATGCTTTTTGGCATGAAATCTGCTTTGTCTGGTATTAGGTTCACACTAGCCTGATATAAGTTTGCCCATCATTTTATTTTTAGCCTTTTTAATTCCCACTGCTTTAGGTATGTCTCTTATAATCAGCATAGAGTTGGGGTTGCTCCATGAACCAACATGAAGGTCTTTTTTCTTTTGATAGACAAGTTAAGCCCACTTATATTTATTGACAGTATTAGTCTAAACATTGTCAAATTATTTCATGTTATAATCACTGTATAATTTATATCATATTTACTGTACTTCTTCTATATGGTATGTCTTCTTTACTTCTTTAATTTTTTCCTTAATTTCTTTTGGTATTTAGGAAGATTTAATTTTTTATTCTAGTAATTCTATTTGTACTTATGCTTTAATCCTCTTTTCTTCTTTTTGTCATCCAGTTTATAATTTTATAAAATGGCATCCCCGTACTCCTACTTATTACCTGCAGAGTAGTCAATAATATTTCACTTTCCCTCTCTCCCCATTCTTCCCAGTTCTAGTTATATTCTTACTACTCTGTAGGATTATATAATGTTTACATACTATCCTTTCACCTACATCACCAGCCTTATTCAGTCTTAGGTCTACAATTCAATTGATTAAATACTCAAAATCAGTCTTCTTGCCAAAGCTTGCCCTGTCATTTCTCAGTTAAATGAAGTTCAAATAAATTAAGCTAGATTTCTTAAATGTCATTTCTCAGTTAAACAAAGCTAGATTTCTCAGGAATAGCTTGTGAGTATAGTATTTTCTGAGTTCTTATGGTATTTAAAACATTTTTTTTTTTTGCTTTAGCACTTGCAGTGAGTCGAATTGTGTCCCCTGAGATGATATCATGACATTCCAGTCATAACCTCCTGTACCTGTTAATACAATCCAATTTGAAAACAGGGTCTTTGCAGATATATTAATAATTAGTCAAGGATCTCCAGATGAAATCATTGTGGATTTAGAGTGGGTTCTAAATCCAATGATTAGTGTCTTTATAAGAGAAAAGAGAGATTTAGACAGAGACACAAAGAGAGACACAGAGAGAAGAAGGCCACGTGAAGACAAAGGTAGAGATTTAAATGACACAGTTATAAGCCAAGAAATGCCAAGGATTCCAGAAGCTACCAGAAGCTAGGAAGAGGCATGGCAATCATGTTCCCTGGAGCCTTCAGAGAGAGCATGGCCTTGCCAACACCTTGATTTCAGACTTGTGGCCTTCAGAACTGTAGAAGATGAACGTTTGTGTTTTAAACCCCCAAGTTTACTGTAATTTGGAAGGCATCCCTGGGAAGCTACTAATAATACAGCACTTAAAATATAACTTGGCTCAATATAAAATACTTATCTCTTTCTTGAGTTTCTTCGAAATGCTGTTCAACTGTTACCTTGTTTTGATAAATCTGATGCCAATTTAATTTTCTTATAAATAATTTGGACCTGAGGATTTTTAATTCATTTTTAGAGTTCATTTTGCTAGAGTTTATTATTTCAAACCGATTTTCTGAGGTTCATCACAGGCACATTCAGTATTTAGACTTAAGTTCTCCCTCATTTTTATAAAGTTTTCTTGTATTATAGTTTTAAATATTAGCTTCATTTCATTGTTTTGTTTCATCTTTAGTTTTTCAGTGACTCCAATTATACTTAATTTGGATTTTCATTGTCTTTTTAATTTAGTCACACTTTTACTATCTTCTATCTATTATTTTCTCTTAGTTGCTTTCCTATCTTTTTAAGATGCCTCTTATTAAATTGCCATTTGAGTCTATTCTCCATGGGGCATCTTGTTGTTTAATCCTCATTTCTGAAATTGATTTTCCCCCTTGAATTTCTTTCCCAATTTCAATCAACCCTCATTACATTTCTTACATTTTTTACCATTTCTATTCTTATTATTTGAATTTTTATTCTAAGTTGTTTTTTCAATAGCTCTAAATGCTTGCTTGGTGATATTAAATTCAGTGTGGAACATTATTCTGCTTACTGATTGATTCTTTGATGATAAATTTCATTAGTTGAAATATTTTATTTCCATTTTCTATTTTCTTCTTGCAGTACCTTCTTACGGAGTTAGTCTGATTTTCCTGTGTTAGACATTACGATTTCTAGTTCAAGATCACCCTCTTCTGTCAGTATGATAAAGTGCAGTTTTTTAATGCATAATATTAGTTGTTGAAGAAAGGGAGGAGTTGGTGTGTCTTCTTTTTCTTTTCATATCCATATGATTCTTAATCCCACGCTCTTATTGCGTTCTTTTCTTTCCCTGTTACTTCTTCAAGGGAAAGTCCCTTTTTCTATTTACCTTCTATTCCCTCAGAAGGAATGCTTCCCTCAGACTCCAGTTTCTCTCACATTCAAGTCTCAGCTTTGTTGCTGGTGCCATGCACCAAGTCCCAGACCTCAATTTAATAATTTAGTCCTCAGTGTGGGACTTTTTTTGGTGATAATTTTTTATCTATGCTAAATCTATGGCCTCCATGCTCCTCTCTCCCATCTTGGGCACCCACAGACTAGCAGTAGCAGTGGGAACTGCAATGGTAACTCTGTTTGAATGGGTATTAACTTCTCTACTTACAGTTAATTTGGAGTTTGTAATATTCTCTGTTTCTTTGTGATGCAGTAGGCATGGGTCATGTGTGGCTCCTTTGGGTTCATTTTTTATTTTATGACTTGAAGGAGCGTTTTGGAGAGATCTAGAGTTGGGTGATCATCATTATCCTAGAGCCAACAAAAACTCCCCATTATTTCTTTAAATATTTACTCCCCCTTATTTCTCTCTTCTCTCTTTTTGGAACCCATATTACATATTTATTAAACTTCTCATCTGTTTTCCATGTCTCTTAATTTCTTTGTGTTTATATAATTTTTTCTTTTAAACTTTTTCGTTTTTATTTTCTCTCTGTTTCTATTATATAATATTCTCAGAGAAATCTTATAATTTATTTCTTCTCTCTTTAACTGTGGATACTTTAATATTTAACTCTCTTATGGACAATTTTTTGCCAAATTATTTTTTCATGACCCCTGGCTTTATTAGATATACTAATATGTACTTCACAAGATTTTTGGAAGTATTAAGAGTTTTAAAAGGTTACATGCTTCAAATAGCTCTTGGTACAGAGTAGATACTTGTCTTTGTCCATTTGGGCTGCAATAGAAAAAAAAAAAAACCCATAGACTGAATAGCTTATAAACAAGAGAAATTTATTTCTCACAGTTCTGCAGGTAGAGAAGTCCAAGATTAAGGCACTAGCAGGCTCAGTGTCTGGTGAGGGCCTGTTTCCTGGTTCACAGATAATGCCTTCTCCCTGTGTTCTCATATGGTGGAAGAGAAAAGGCAGCTCACTAGGGCCTTTTTTATAAGGGCACTAATCCCATTCATGAGGGCTTCACTATCATGACCTAAGAACGTCCCAAAGGCCCCACCTCCTACTGTCATTACATTGGTGATTAGGTTTTGATATATAAATCTGGGGGAGAGTACAAACATAGCCGTACTCATTACATGTTGGCTGTTAGTAGTATATATTTAAGATACTCAATTCTAGCTCACTCCCATACTGTCTTCAACCTAGAATTCTCTTCCTTTGCAGACATCAAAATCCTAGGCCCCAGACATTTAGAACATTATCTACTTTCCATAACTCCATCACCCTATTTAATTTCAGCTCCCACATACTTCTCTACCGTTATGGATTACTTTTGGATTCCGGCTTGGCTATGTATCAAAAAATTCATTTATTATATTTTATAATAATGATAATAATAAACTTTAAAACATTTATAGTACTCTTCATAGCCTCCACTCAAAGCCAAGATAACTATCCTTTCCATCCACATCTGATAAGAAATTCCCCGCAGCAGCACTCAGGACATAGCTCAAAAGCTGCCCAGTGAAATTTATATCTGTCCAAACTCCGAGAATTTGTCTGTCTTTCCTACCCACTTTGGATAATCTCTTTACAATATCCTAGAATAGTCTAAGTTCCAAAGAAGTAGGTGAAACTCTTGACAGCTAGCTGTATGGGGGAATGGAGGGGACACTCTCACACCCACAGGTGTACACAGGCAGCTTAAGTACTTTCTATATAACTGCTTTACACTATAAGTTTGGCCAACTATACAAAAAGCACTGTACTAAGAAGAAAAAGTTCACACGTAAACTCCCTTTACAGAATTTATTTTATCATTTCTGAAATCTGAAAACAAATCATTTGAACAAAGTGATAGATAAAAACAAACTGGTATCAAATAGAAGATAGGGGGAAAAGAGATGAACTAGGAAAAGGAAAAAGAGACGCCAGTTCCAACATATTAGTGTAAGAATCAGAGAAAATTTAATCATACCTATTGCTATAAAAATGCTTTTTTAAACTTATTGGTCAAAGTCAGCCAGATTTCCTGTTAAACGGGGAAATCTGCTCTGACTAATGTAGAAACAAAAGAAGAGTCAGAGGAACTGAGCCCAGAACTGGGCAAAGGACAGGGAAAAGATGAAGCTGGAGGCCAGAGCTCTGAAGGAAATACTTGCGCTATTATAGCAATAGGGATGCTTCAAACTAAAATGCAGAACACTATGAAAACTACCAAAAAATATACTTGGATTTTTTGGAGGGAGAGGGGAACTTGGTAAAAGGACTGAGTTTTGCATTGTTTACAAAAAGCTTAAAACAATCCCATGCAGATGGGGAACTTTCTACATCTGGGTTATGATAGGAATTGAGTCTCTTAAAAGGTAGGAATTGTAGGAATTGTCTCAACATAATAAAAATTTTAACATGTGTAGTAGGAGGAAATAAATGCTTTATGCAAGGAACGATGAAAAATTTAGAGAAACATTACAAAATGTTGCTGTTGTTGTTTAATCAGGATCTCTTTTCATAGTTCCCCTAGTGGCCTCAATTAGGGACATTGGCCCTGGAACACTTTTGATAGGTATTTGAAAGTATTGTTCCCATCTCCTAGGACCACCATCAGTAGAAATAGAATTAATCCTTGCTAATCGGCCCAGCTCTATTGCCTTAAGCAGTACAGATGGCCAAATCTAGATGAAATACAGAAATCACACATTCCTTCTATTCCTGTGTGTTCTTGCCTAGTAATCTACAATTCTCCTGGCTATAAACTGTTCCTTCCTAGCAGCAACATACTATGATTTCACTGGCCATTCTTATTCATTAATACCAGCTGCTTAGCAGTGCCTGAAGGTATCAGAAGAAATATGCGTAGATGGTTTTACCATATGGTTTGTTAAAAGCTGATGAAGCTCTTTTATGTAAAGCTGGGGTTAGCCAGGCACAATGTGCACAAACCAAAGTCCAGCAATATAAAATGAGGATCAAGCCTGCCTAAAAAAGAAGAATTCTTTTCTCATTGTCACTTTTGACTTATGGCCTTCTTTGTACCTAGGTACTAAGAATAACTAAAAATATCTCAGGCAGTGTCACCACTGTGAATTTATGAGCTGTGGCCCAGAGATCATTCTTGATTGCAAGCATTGGAACTAAAGGCAGTAGATATGATAGTTCTTTTGATAAAAATGAAATCTCTGTTATAAAGTTATTCCTGGTTAACAGTCTGACAAGCAGACACTGTTCTGACCACAGTGAGGGTATTGGACCTTACGCTTAGGGCAACAGGAAGCAATAGGAGCAGGGGAGTAACCTGATCAGTTATAGATTTTTAACACTGCCACACTAGAAAAAAAATTTTCCTTGAGGCCACGGTGTTTTATTATGAAAATAAAATAAAAATTTTGAAAACAAAATGATCCTTTCTAATTTAATGAAAAAGTTGTTTTTTATTGTTTTCTGTGTATGAGTTATATGCAATTAAATTGTCAATATTAATTGTAACAATAAGAACATCAACAAGTAAGATTTTTTCACAAACCAACTGCAGGGTTTTTCCCAAGAGACCACCCACTACCCATCACATAACATGTACACTACAGCATGGCAGTGTGAGTTGCCTGCACACCACACAGCTCCTAAGGTAAAGAGACATGTGAGTTACATATGCTTCACAAGGCCCCAGGCTCAAAACTAGTGTGTTTAAATACAGCTCACATGGCAGTTAATATGTTAAACCATCACTCTGGCAGTTGATGGAGAACACACTGAAGAGGAGAAAGAGCAGATTAGTTGCTGATGGTCTGGACTAGACTGTAGCTGTGGGGATGGAAAAATGTTGCAATCCTATGAAGTATGGAAGCAACAAATCGCAGTTCAATTCCCAGGCACTGGTTTCTCAGTCCTGCCAAACACCTCCACCCCCAAAACCACATCCATTATTCATCCCATTCTCTCTGTGCTAAGAAGGACCTGTCAGGTACCAACAGCCATGGCTACTGATAATAAAGAGGGCTAAATCCTCAGACACAGCTGCCAGAGCAAATGGAACTGAAGCAGACCCATACAAGACCTGAAGGAACAGGGTTATGTGACTTACTGTGGGATCTTAACAGAGGTAACAGCAGGGAAGAGAAAAGGCATCAATGAAACAAAGAATCAGCAGGGCACCAGGCACCCCTTAATCTGGCCTCCAAACAGTAATGAAAAGAGCACTCCTTTGGTCACTCTGTACCAAGGAAACCCTACACAGACAGATTTCCTTCTGCAAAATAGATCTTAAAGTCGTGTTGAATTTGATTACCTAAAAACACTCTCTGCCATGAAGATCTAAGAAGCAAAGTGGAAAAAAACAAATCAAAGCAATACAAAAAGCTCCTTCAGGAGGCCATGTGACAGTGCAGGCCTGGATGTGGGAGCAATCCCAAGACCAAATGAAGGCCTTACGTTTGATGAAAGTGCTAGCCCTCCACATGATGAAGAGACCTACGCCCAGGTTATCTTGTGGTGTCCTGTGGACATTACTGATTAACATGGCAAGACAAAATTATTAACAGCATTCCATGATGCAGGCAACCTTTAAGGATAGAAGCAATGTTCACCTGTACATAATTCTCTTGGACAAGACAGATGGAAGCTGGCTGACAACAGGATATCCATACAGATGTTTGAAAGTTGAAGAAGGCTGATGTGAAACTGAAGAAGTGTTTTGAATGTATAATGGAACACAAATCAGATGAGCAAACTTATCTGTAGAGCAACATGACAAATCCAGATATACCAAGCTCATACACTGCTTATAGAAACCGATAAGTTTTTGTTAACACTGGATTATTAACTATTTTTTTAAAGAAAATATCAGCCTAATGCTGAATGTGGCAGGACAAAGAAGTTTAAATTAAAAAAAAAAAAAACAACCCCAATCAAGCTGCACTAAATAAATAAGAAATGAAAACAATTATATATTCACAGATAAAAACAGCACTTACATGTATGCAGTGTGGAGAGGACTTTGAGCCAGAATTTTGTGTTCTCAATCATTTGAGAACCATGAAAACTACCTTAGCCATATTTGCTTTTCTCATGAAAATCAATTCTAGCTAGAAAAATACTAAATCCATCTTCACACTGAAGTCCCCAGTTCAGTTAGACATCATCAAAAGCATTCTTTGTTCTTGTCATTTCTTGCCTCAAGATAGGGAATTGAAATTACTTTATTGGTAAGGTAGGAGCATTTGTCTTCATTAGCTTTTAACAAACCATATAGTAAAACCATCGACTCAGATTTCCCACTGGTTGCAATTAGGAAAATGTGTCACTCTACAGAGCAGCTGTGGAAAACAAAAAATAGCCGTTAAGTTTTTTGACCTTTTTCCCATCTAGAGGTAGGGTCTAAGCCAGCTCCTTTTAAATCTGGGCAGGCTCTGTGATTGCTCTAACCAATAGGTCATAGAAGAAGTGATGCAGGGCCAGACTCCTGCCTGAAGAACATGGCAGCTCCTACTTACAGTCTCCCTAAACACTCACTCTGGGGAAAGCCAAACACGATGTAGGAATCCCAACTTCCTGAGATTGCCACGCTGTCAGAAAACCCAAGCTAGTCATGTATAGATGTTCCACAGAGAGAGAGAGATGCCTGGCTAGCTCCTAGAAGTTCAAGCCAACCCAGCCCAGGCACACGACACAAAGTGGGACACTATCTTGGACATCAGTTCATTTGAGCCATCAGATGACACCAGCCCTATTTGACATCTGACTGTAACCACATGAGAAACCCCAGGTGAGAATTTCCCAGCTGAGTACAGTCAACCCACAGAATCATGAGAAATAATAATCAATTATTGTTTCAAGTCACTAAGTTTGGAGAGGTTTGTTATAGTAATAGATAGTAGGAAGAGAAGCAATTTGCCAAAATCTCAGTGCAATTTTTCAAAAGTTAAACTCTATACTCTTATCAGCTTAATTAACCTGTTATAAATGTAAGATATTTTATGTAAGCCTCAGAGTAACCACAAAGCAAAAACACCTGTAAGAGATACACAAAAGATAAAAATAAAAAAACCAAAGAATACCACTAGAAAAAGCCATCAAACCACAAAGGAAGAAAGCAGGAGAGGGAGAAGACAACAAATAACCTACAAAACAACTAGAAAACAATTAACAAAATGGCAGCAGTAAGACCATACCTATCAATAATAACCTTAAATGTAAATGAATTAAATTCTCCAATTAAAAGATATAGAGTGACTGAATGGATTTTTATAAAGACCCAATTATATATGCTGCCTACAAGAGACTCATGTCACCTATAGGGACACACATAGACAACATGCTTCTGAATGACCAATAGGTCAATAAATAAAGAAGGAAATTTAAAAACTTTTATAACAAATGAAAATGTAAACACAACATACCAAAACCTATGGGATATAGAAAAAGCAATACTAAGAAGGAAGTTTGTAGCAATGAATGCCTACCTCAAAAAAGTAGGAAATTTTCAAATAAAAAAACTACTGATGTACCTTAAAGAACTAGAAAAGCAAGAATAAACCAATTCAAAATCGGTAGAAGGAAAGAAATAATAAAGATTAGAACAGAAATAAATGAAATTGAGATTTTTTAAAAAATACAAAAGATCAACAAAAATGAAAAGTTGGTTTTTTGAAAATATAAGCAACATCAACAAAACTTTAGCCAGACTAAGAAAAAAGAGATAAGACCCAAATAAATGAAATCAAAAATGAAAAAGGAGACATAACTGATACCACAGAAATACAAAGGATCATTAGAGACTATTATGAACAACTACATGCCAATAAATTAGAAAATCTAGAAGAAATGATGAAATAGAGTAGCTCCTAACCATATATAGTTATATAAATTCGAATTAATCAAATTTAATTTGTATTTAAAATTCAGATTCTCAGTTATACTAGCCACATTTCCAACGCTTAACAGCCACAGTGGCTAGAGATTACCATATCATGTAGAGCAGATTAGAGAACATTTTTCATTACCACAGAAAGTTCTATTAGCACTATTATGGACCAATGCAGAGGTCTGTCCATGCTTCTCTGTAGAAAGATGAGGCTGAAACGGAACATTTTGACAATGTGTTCTGTCTGCTTAAGCATACAGCTAATTCAAAGCACAGTGCTGAGACCTATATATAAATGAAAACCTAGGCTCAAATTTGAAACAATGTTGGGAAAACCTGTCCAGGCAGAATTTTTCTAAGCATGAATCTTAAAAAGTAAAACAATTTTGTTAATTATGTTCCTCCAGCAGTAACTGGTCTCGTTTTGTTACTGACTATGGGAGAGAGTCTTAGAAGAAAAATCATCTCAAGCTTAGCCTTGCAAAGCTGAGGCAAGCATGCTGCTGTAATTGAAAAGGACATTATGCAGAATTCATAAAGGCTTTTGCCTGACAGAGAATCATTAAGATAAATCAACTGGAAAAGAACAAGGATCTGGTACCTTGGCATGGATCCATAAAAAACGTTGCTTTTCATTATGAGATTCCCTTTGTTCCTTGAGGGAAATTCTGAATCTACATGGATGTATATGTCTATGTCCACGTGGGAGAGCTACAGGAAGAGAATAGACAGTTAGGCACACAAAGCAGTTACACACATATATAATACGTACGTGGGTACACCTTTAGAAAGAATATATACTTAAGATGTCATCTTTTTACAGGCCTTTGAGACAACTTGATGGGGGTTTTCTTTATGTAAAGATCAAGCAAGACCATTTTAAAAGTGATGATTTTCTAATGACATTTAAGATGGGAACAAAGTTTAAATCAAGTGTAGAGGTGAAGACTCATGACATCCGAGAATTTAAGATACAGAGTATTTCATTTTATCTTGTGTGAACCCAAAAAGAATTCCTGCCTGCCTCACTCTTTTTGTCTTAAAAAATGCTGTTTATCCTCATGCACCAAGCCTCAACCACCAAAGACCTCTATGAGGGCTGCATGCTTACTTTGTATTATTGGGTAAGAGGGAGAAGGTGCACTTACAGCTACATTTCTAGATATCCTATGACAAAAATAATATCTGCAGAACACCTCTGAGACCTGTTTGGCGATGTGACTACCAGAACTAAACCCAGAGAGACATCTTTTTCAATATAAACATCTAAAAAGGATATAATTATCCATATTTTCTGATAAGAAGGCACTTTTAATTTCCTAAAATAATATTATATTTGCTCCACAGGGCCCGCAATTGTGGGAAAGGATATGATCGAGGCCTGAATTTCCATCCCAAGAGCCTCAGAGACAGGGCATTGTGTGCAATTCGTCACAATAATCAGTTAAACATACATATTTCAATGTCATGGGAATCTAATCTAGAAGGATCTTTCTATCCTCTGTTTTTATGCAGAGAACTAGTTTCTGCAACAACTAAAGCATACCAGATAACAATGAGCATGGTGCTCCAGTTACTTTAGGAAATGAGCTGAATAAAATGATCTTAGGTATAGGCTATAAAAAGGCCTTTTTATGGTTCTAGTTGAACACACAAATACCATACCCATATACTTAAGTCTTTTCCTTTTTTTTTTCACTTGCCTACACTGAAATTAGAAGAGGTATATATGATAGCCAAAAGAATTGCCCTGCAACTTTAAAAAATAATTTTTTAAATACCTTTGAGCTTAAACCAGGCATGGAAAATTTCAACCCAAAAGATTAAATTTGGAGAAAGTTACTAGCAGATGAGGACTAGAGTTATAATGGAAACCACATTGGAGACACTATTACATATGAGTCATTACTAAAAATGTTGCTTTATAAATATAGTAAGCTATATATACTGTATGCTACAAATTTATTAAGATCAGATATAGACATTATCTTGAAAATTTCCACTAATGTTTGAAAAGCATTTTAACTTTTATAAAAGAAAGATATGATCCTTCCCCACAGAAGATATTCAATACAAATTTGTCACATTGAATTAAATTTGGATTTTATTATTTTAGATTTGGGGAAAGCCTTACCAGTGCTAAAATTAAAGTTTTCTAACTACAAAGAAAAACTCTGATTTCCTTAAATAATGTCAGCAAATGCTAGAGATTAAAGTGGGCATATTTAATTTGAAAGCAATGTTTAAATTTAATAAATTATTTGTGTACAAATACATTCTGCAGATAACAAATAACTCTACACTACCATAATAGACAAAGTAGCCTTCCACTTTGTGTTTCGAAACTTAAGACTCCCCTGTGCCTCTTCACTCGAGGGGTCATCCAGGAGCAGGAGAATGGATGGGGTAGTTACGACTGGTCATCAAAATGCTTCCCATTCGGTTGGCATCACCCATCCCGAATGACTGAGGTAGGGCCGTGCGCATCTACTGTAGAGACTCAACATAAACCAAATACAGGAAGGGGTCATAACATTCCATAGCATATAAACACCACGAACACACTTTTGTCCATTTATTCACTGCTATATCCTCAGCAAATATAATAGCGACTAACCATAACTGGTGCTTAATAAATATTTATTGATTCCTCTCATGAATAATTAAGTAACCCCAGCATTACCATTTCACCAGGAGCAGGGTTAAAGTTATTTTAACAGGAAAAATGTCCTTTCATCTTGTGCTATTTGGGATGGGATTAATAATGATCCTAAGGGTCTGTGCTTGTTCCTTCGGTAACCGGTGAGGAGCAGCAAGTCCAGCTGGTGGGGAAGCAGAACCGGCATCAGAATCCACATTCCAGGCAGAATCTTCCCTAATATCTGCAGGACCTAGAGCAAGGGGGCTGGGAATGCCCTCCAGGCAAAGACCGCCAAGAACACACCCGCAGTGTTTTGGCATTACTGACGGGTTACGATGAGAATGTCCATCACGAAGAACACGGGTGCCCTTGTTTAGAGGTTATTAGAAGGGACTGACAAGATCTGGCCTTGTTCTGAGCAGAGGTTAAGGAAGTGAGACTTTGCTCAGGATCAGGCGCCGTCAGGAAGCAGGTGTAATTCTGTGTTTGAGAATCTCGATTCTTAGCTGGAAAACGAGACGAGCAGAAGCCAAGTTGCACCAGTAAAGAAGGGGCAGTCTCTCGCCGTAACAAGCAAAGGAGGGTGTTCGGTCGTTTCTCGCTTTGGAAAATGTTCTTGTACCCAGAACACAACTCCAGAGCGGTCCTGTTTTGGTCTTGCTCCCTCGCGGCCCCGGGGCAGCCTTGCCTGGTGCGGGGTTCTGGGACATTGTCGGTTCCCCACGGGAGCGGGCCTCTGCCTGGCTGCCAGTGCCGGGTCAGCGCCTGGTCACCTGCAGGCGCGGGAACGGCGCCATCGCTCGTGCCGCGGAGCCGAGACGATGGGAGCAGTTCGTGCTCAACCCCGGCGCGCTGCAACCCGCAGTGAGCTACCGGCGTTATTTCCTCGGGCGCTTCCTCATACGTCCTGAAACTCACGTCAAGAAAACACTCCTGCAGTTTTACGAGAAACAACCTAGAAACTAAGGCGTCCGGGCACGTCCGCGGGCACGCGGGGTGCATCCCGCAGCGCGACAATGGCGGAAGGGCGTCCGCAGGAGAGGAAGAGCGCGGCCCCTGGAGGTCTTCTGAGGCGCAGACCCTAAAAGCAGACGCATCTGGTGTCTGGCGCTGCAGCAAAGGGAACAAACTGGGTTTTGCGCGATTCCTGTTGTCAAAAGCTCCCGTGTGCGTGAACGACACGGTCGAACCACATGTGGCCACCAAAGAACAAGGCGGAGCCGGAGGCCCTGGGACTGGGCTAGGAAGATGGCGGCAGCATCCTCCCTCCCCGTTACTTCCTCACCACCTAAACCAGACCCCTGCCCCTCCGCCCGCACCTTCCTCCTCAGTTCCTCCTCTCCACTCACGCGCATCAAGGCCAAAGCCACCGAAAACGCCTCTTACCTCTCACCACACTTCTCGGTAAAAGCCGGAGGCCCGTCCTGTTGGGTCTGAGGTAAATGCTTCGTTCTCACGGGCAGGCTTCACGCCACTCCACGCCCGTGAAATTCCTCCCATTACGTCCTCAGTACGGTAGTCCCCCCGTCTGGGGGGGGTGACACGTTCCAAGACCCCCCAGGGGACAGCTGAGCGTCGCGTGGGCGCCACGTGGCAGGGCAGGCCCAGCGCGGGAATCGTATGGCCGGGCATGCGCAGTGCGGGAATCGTATGGCCGGGCATGCGCAGTGCGGGAATCGTATGGCCGGGCATGCGCAGTGCGGGAATCGCGTGGCCGGGCATGCGCAGTGCGGGACTCGCGTGGCCGGGCATGCACAGTCCGGGTGCCGCGGCCGGCGCCGGGCAGCCCACTGAGGCGGAGCCGCGGATCCTTCCTGAAGAGAGATTTTGGGGTGCTCCTCCCGCCTCTGCGTGGCTGACACTTTGGGTGATGAAGAGATGGCTGACAGTGTCAACACCTTTCTCCAGGACCCCGCCAGGGGAATCAAAGACTCCATTGGGGCATTTCCACCGTCTCAAAGCTCCAGCCACCCCAAGAGGAGGAGCCTGCGGAGGACGGGCGAGCAGCGTCCCCGCGCGGAGCACCGGCGGAGGCCAGACGGTGAGCCACCCCCGTGGTAGTTCCAGAATTTTCCAGTGTGCTGCCTGGAACGGTGGCTGGAGTGTTCTGGTTTCGTCTCCTGTTTTGTCGAGTGTTTATTCCCGTGCTTCCGTGAGTCACGGCCCGGGTTGTCGGGGTCCGCCGCCACGCGGAGATGGCGGGGCGCGGCTGGAAGTCTCCGCGGCGGCGGTTTTCAGGGCTCTGGGCGCCGCCCGAGTGCGCTTAGCAGAGCCGTGAGCGCCCTTCCGTCGCGGGGCGCCGCTGGGCTGGCGTCCGAGGTACGGGGGTGGGGGGGAAGCCTCACCCCTTCCCTAGCGCGAGCGACCTAACCGCTGACGCGCTCTGCGGCCTCCTGTCGCGGACCCCTCCCTTATCCGGGGACGTTGTGAGTCTCTTTCGCGCACATCTTGCTGGAGAGCTGGTCGCTCTCCTGCGTCTGTCCCCTCTCTGCTCACTGCGTCGCTGTGAGTGTCGTCGGTCCGGTGAAGGGATCGAAGTGCACCGGTGGTCGTCAGACAGAAAGGAACTGGCGTTGCTGCCTTGGGTCTGCTTGCCCTCGGCGTTTCTCGCAGCCGTGCAGTCCTCGTGCGCGCTCGGTGGCTGCCTCCGCTCCAGCCTCTTTCCGCTACTCGTTATCAGCGCCAGCGAAGCGAAGACCCCTGACGGAGCACCCCTTCCGGTTGCAGCTCTTCTCCTTGGTGGTCTTCGTAAGCAGCAGACTCCTCCACCAGACAGCTGCCTGCAGCCTGCCCAGCGCAGCTCAGCCTCTGCAGGGAAAGGCCCTTTACCGCACCCATCTCCGCCACACGGAAGCCTGCTGCAGACCCCCGCGTTGCCTCCTGCCGAAGGGGGTGGCTCTGTTCCCTGCTCACCTCCGCCTGCCGGGGAAGGCGGGACCCGCGCTGCCAAGGGCCCTCTGCATGTTCCCTTCTCTCTGGGGAACCGGAAGGTTGTCTCTGGTGCACAAAAGGCAGCGTCTTGCTGACCCAGCGTGTGGCTTCTTCACACCACCGTGAGTCTGAACGGGCCACGGGTGTTTCTGCAGCTGTGTTCTAGCACTTGCCATCCCCTGTGCTTCGACTGACTCGAATACTTTGTTTTCTCCCTGTGCCGGTTACCCTCCCACCTGTCCTGCCTTCCACTACCCTTGGATGAATGGATTTTGTAATCGTAGCTGTCGTGTTTTGTGGATTTGTTATTTTTGTTGTTTTTCTAGGAAGCACATGCATTGGATATAGGAGGTAAACGAGTATTTCAGTTGCTTCTGGTCACTCCTTTTATAGTCATCACTGTCCTCTTTCTTGTAATTCAGGTTAGGTTTTGGTCTCTTTTGCTCCACTGGGAAAAAAAAAAATATGCCTGAAGAGATGAAGCGATGGGAAGAGGACCTGACAGCCAGACCTGCCAGGTTTTGGAGTGATTTTTTTTCTTCCCCTTGAAGAGGAAAAAGCTTTTTTCACTGGTACATTTAAAGTCCCCCAACTACGGAGAGGTGCTAATTCTGGCAGGTGCCACAGCGACACCGTACTCAGAGAACCTGAACTTTTCATCTCTGGGGAGCAGTAATTGACTGTTGGCCACTGCCGGGTCTGTCTGGTATTTCAAAGGAATATTGGGTGCTGCAAATAGGAACCAAAGGGGTAGGCTTATTAAGCCCATTAAATCCTGTGATTGGTTGGGGTTTTCCAGTCATCATAAGAGATTAAATATGGGGGGAATGTCAAAATACTTGTACAATTTTAAAACTTCACAATTAAACATGAGCTGATTTCCAAATAAAAAAAATCTTTGAATGGTACTGAACCCTATATATGCTATGTTTTTTCCTGTACATACATTCCTATGATAAAGTTTATCTTAAGGCTTTTAACTTAGTCTGGCAAAACACATTGCCATCATTCAGAATAAGTTTTCTATTCATGTCTTCCACCCACAGTTTAATGCCTTTTCCATCCTAACTAAGAATTTATCAGGCACTGTGGCTGTAACTTCGGCTGTTTGAAGTCCATGAATGTCTTTTTCCTTCTTCACAATTTCACAGATAGAAAATTCATTCTTACCATAACTTAGCAACTTCCGCATATGATTTTTTTACTTTCCTTATTAAGAGCTTTCCCCTCTTCACTTAAAGGAAGGACTTTATGGCTTCTCTTTGGCATATCCAAAACACCAGCATCACTACGCTTGCATTTTGGGGCCATTGTTAAGTAAAATAAGGGTTACTTGGACACAAGCACTGCGATACCACCACAGTCGATCTGATAACTGAGATGGCTCTGCTGGATAGAGGGATGATTCATGTTCCAGGCAGGATGGAGCAGGATGGTGCAAGATTTCATCACATTACTGAGAATGGTGCACAATGAATGATTTATTTCTGGAATTTTCCATCTAATATTTCAGACCGAGGGTAACTAAAGCCATGGAAAGCAAAAACAAGGATAAAGGGGCAACCACTGTAATCTCCCAACTGCCAGAGGTAGGGGAGGGTGATGCTTTCTTGAAAATTCAGGTAGCCCAAGTTAGAACACTTGGGTTTAGCAAAATTCCCCCATACCCTGATACCTTAGGTCTGATTTCACCACATTCTAGCCAGCATAAAACAAGATACTTTACGTTGTTATAATTGCATTAATAATAAATTTTCTGTAGCTGAACATTTTCCCATGTTTGCTTTTTTCCCACTGGTGGTATTTTATTCTTATTTTTTATTACAAGATTTTCTCTAGCATTTTTAAATCTATTCCATTTTTAAGTTCTCAGAACCAGAAGTCCTGATTCTCTTAAAGAGTCACTTGCTTGGATAGAGCCAAGATTCTGACTTCCAACCTCCCATAGTCACGTCATGGCTCACTTCAAGATTGGAAACTTCCACAAATAATTCCTGGCAACTGAAGAGATAAAGAGCTGTCCTTAGTGGCGAGGGACGCTGGCCCCTGTGAAGTGTGACAGGGTTGCTTTCCATTCCTCGGAGCATGAAGCAAAGTTGAGAAAAGAATGCAAACATTGAAAAGCTTGCCTGAAGACCTCTGGTGCTGAGCGTTTTTCTGAGACTGAAGGGTTCCTTCCTTTCGTGTTTCATAACCTTGTTGTTGTAGTAGGAGAGGAACAGAGAAAGAGGGATGGGAATACTGAGAGAATGGGAGACTGGCTTGGCCCTGTTGAGAAAAATGCCTGCGTTGTGACTCACCACCTCAGCCCAGAGGGCAACAGGAAGCCTTACGCCAAGTGGGACGACGTAGGCTTCTCCCCTAGTGTTGGAAGGTCCTCTAAGAGAGATCAACTTTGGGGGAATCAGGAGATGTCTACAGGTACCTCGTGATATCTGCCAACTTTTCCTTTTCAAAGTTAAAGCCCTATTTAATTGATTATGAGGCTTTCGACCAAGGAGCCTGGGCTCCCTGGGGAGTTTTGTCAATTCCTGGAAGGAGCCTTGAATCAAGCAAACTGAACTCCTAAAGAGGTAACCTACAATTCGAAACAACGTAAAAAATGTTCTTACTGCTATTGTTAGTTGTGGTCTTATTCTGTTCTAAGCTTAAATGGGCACTTAGGATTTCAGGAGTTCCTGAGAATTATTTGTGGGAAAGCAGACATTTTTGAGCCTCATTAGCAATGGAGAAATGATTTCTAAGGCCCTAGTTCAGGAAAGGACCATCTATGTTCCACCCCTGGCTTTAGATGAAAATACAGTGTTTACTCTCAACTTAAACATTTCCCGAAATGTCCAAGGGCTTTATGCTGTGATTCTAAATAGTAACTTCTCTAAACCCTCACTTCTGGAGCTGAGAGTCAAGTCCAGCGAGAATTGTATGTCCAGTTCCTAAACCAACATCTCCACTTGGAATATTCCACTTAACAATAGTCTACAAAAGCAAATATTCCACAAGAGCAAACTTGATAGGTTGCTCCAACCCACAAGAACAGACTACTTGGCATCCTCCTATCTCCTTCTATCTTGTCTCTATTACTAGCACCACCACCATCCATCCATTGTCTCAGACATTTGGAAATATGCACAATTTCTCCTTTCTCCTTAGCCTCTACATCCAAGAAATCACATACAATCCTACCACATAAACATTTCTTGATTCAGCCCTGTTCTCTTCTGTCCCTATTTGCCATTGGACTAAGCCAGACTATCGTCTTATCTTGCCTTAAGCCACATTTCTTGCTGCTTTCCACATTTGATATTGTACACCTTAGCTGCACAAAGGTACTTATAATTTCCAAAATATGCCAACTGTTTCATGTATTTCTCTGTTTGCTTGGAATATGCTTTCCCACCTTGTCTATCCAGCAAACAAGTACTCATCACATAAAACTCAACTCAGGATTCACCGCTGCTGTGAATCATTTCTTACCTCTTCTCACCTCTTACCTGTGATGCCACCTCCTAAACCTAGCTTATTCCTTCTTCTATTCCACCACTATTCATCTGTATACTATTCTAAATACTATTCTGTATACTATTCTGTATACTATTCTAAATACTAATCTACTATTGCCCTTCTAACACTATTATAATCGCTGGTGTATGTCGACGAGCTTCTTGAGACAACTTATCACTACTCCCCATCTCCAACATAGAGACCAGAATGGCAAGTCTGGTACTTATTACTCCTGGTCACCAATATTTCCGGTCTACTCGCCTTCCTGTACCCATGGAAGTTGACATTTCTTAACACTCCTTACATGTGAGTGGGGCTCTGTGACCTGTTCTTCCCAATGAACTAGCAGGTGATGTTTGTCACTTCTAAGCCAAAACACTTAAGAGGTGATGTGTGCTGTTTATGCTTTTCCTCTGAACCTCTTGTTGACATAGTAACAGAAGGTGGTAGAACCTCACCTTGAATGACTAAGGTGAACAGAATCTGTCAACCGTGTGGATCACAAGGCATAAAGAAGAAGTAAATCTTCTTTATTTTAATCCCCTGTGATTTAGAGATCATTTCTACAACATAAGCTAGTTTTTCCTAACTAAAGCAGTACATACTCCACGTATATTCCAAATCCTTGGTGGATTGTTACATAGGTATTTAAGAATATTAGAGAGAGATCTGGGAAAACTGGTTGAGCTTTTACACGAACTAAGAATGCTTTATTATGTTCCCACTTAAAATGATGGAACATAAGCGCCTGCTATCCAAAATTTCACGATGTAACACATGTAAGGAATGAAGTGTTAGATTCCAATAATAAAAGATGCCTGTATTTTCACTCCTCCATGAGAAACTTTTTCAAAAGGAGGAAAGGGTGTGTGTAAACAAAGCAATATAAAAAGTATCACATAAATAAGAAGCCAAAACAATTAATTTTATTGAATAAAGAAATTCATTCAGAACTTACACAGATGATAAGAATATTTTAGATTATAACAACTGAAAGATCAACAGCTGATTGGAAGGATGAAAGGAAGTAGTTTCTATTTTCAATGTAGGAAAAAAATCTACTTGCTACAGATGTCTTGTTAAATTCCCAAAACAAGGTCTAGCCAAGTTTATCGTTTAGTCTTTTTTTTTCTTTCATTAAAGAACGAACACTGAGATTCAATGTGTATACTATTGGTTATAACTAATGTAACAGCTTGAAAAAATCATGAAACAGAAGCATAAATATAATATAAAAAGACAAAATTTTAAAATCATATTGTAGGAATATAACTATAATAAGCAGAAAAGATACATTAAAACCAGCAGTGTGTTACACTAGTTCAAAACATAACTCATAAGGCAGACGCAAACTGACGCTGGTTAAGGAAAATGCTCTGTTTTTAGGAAGCACATCCGGACAGACACCACTACAAATAAATGCTGACGATGACTAATGTGGTCCCCTCTTGCTACCCAGTGAAGCATCAAAGGTAGAATGACTGGCTTAACACCTAAGCCTTCTCCAAGGATTTGTAGTATTCCATCAGCACAGTCCAGGCCTTGGGAGCCATGAAACCTTCGGGAGGTTTCTGGCCTTCTCGGGCAAGTTTGCGCATTCGTGTTCCAGAAATAAACTCAAAGTCTTCATGGCTGAAAGAGAAAGGGGGAAAAAAAAATTATTTCACAATTTTAGAAACTTATAGTGCAATTTTTTTGTTGCTTGGTTTTTTTTTTTTTTTTGAGACGGAGCCTCGTTCTGTCAGCCTAGCTCACAGCAACCTCAAGCTCCTGGGCTCAAGCGATTCTCCTGCCTCAGCCTTCTGAGTAGCTGGGACTACAGGCACGCGCCACCATGCCCGGCTAATTTTTCTATTTTCAGTAGAGACAAGGTCTCTACTCTTGCTCGGGATGGTCTCGAACTCCTGAGGAGCTCAAGCGATCCTCCCACCTTGGCTTCCCAGAGTGCTAGGGTTACAGGCGTGAGCCACCGCACCCAGCCAGTAGTGCAATTTTTAAAAAAAGCATTTGTTCTTTCTGTTTATGTTAGACAAGCTTAATGAAAACAAACTTGGATAAAACAGTATTAGTGAACATCAACCTGATATCACATTTGTCAATGAGCAAAACACACGACACTGTTGAATATTACCCATTTTTAGAATTGGAATTCTTACTGAGACCACTGTAAATTCACACAAAATAGTAAGAAATAATACAGCAAGATCCCCCGTAGCCTTTACCCAGTTTCCGCCCAGTGGTAACATCTTGCATGTCGCAGGCAGAATATTGGTGTAGAAACAATCTACCAATCTTACTCAGATTTCCCCAGCTTTGCTCACACTCATTTCTGGGTATTTAGTTCTACGCAACTTTATCACGTGTAGGGTCAGTATCCACCGCAGTCAAGTTACAGAACAGTTCCAAAACCACAAGACACCTCTGACCCTCCAGTCGCACTTTTACAGCCACACCCATATTTCCTGCCCTCCCTCCCCCTTTCCCCAGCCCCTGGCAACCATTAATCTAGAGCTAGGAATTTTTTTAAAGCAACTCTAAATTGAATTTAGCTAGCACAGATTGAAAACTTTTAGGAAGTTCAAATCTGAAAGGCTAAATGCATACTGGACATTATAAGAGCAAAATCAGATTTTTTTTTTTAAACAACAGCAGTAAGTAGCAATAATCAGTATTATTCCATTGATAAGAGACCACAGAGGTGGTGTTGATAGTTTCTCTCATCTCCACATACACAAAAACACAGAAAAGCCCTCCAGCCATTAAGCACAGGGCGCCTACAGCCATGAGTACACTGTCTACCGGTAATTTCATCCTCCTCCCTCAAACACAGGAACTGACCCAGATGGCCCACCAGGACCCAGCAAGAGTTCTGGGCTGCTCAGGTCACCAGATCACAGGCACTGTTCACTTCTACTTAGCGCTGTATGTTCCCTCTTCTCTTCATTATTTGTGGAGTTAACCTGAGAATCCAGTGAAATCACGAACTGCCAAGTGGGCCTGGCTTCCAGAGGTATGCCAGGTATATTTTAAATAATCACACACACTTCTAGAAATCTAGAAGGAAATAATCAGAAGGGCAGACAAATATGCCAGAGACAGCTATCTGAAAGTTGTTATATGATAGCAAAATACTATAAATCACCTGAAGGTCAAAAGATCCTAAAAACACTATGGTACAGTCCTGAGCAGAATATTATATAGTCGTTAAAGTAAGGATGCGATACAATGTTCATATAATTAACAATAAGTAAAATAATCAGGACACACAACTTTATATACAATATTGCTATGAACTAAATGTTTGTATCCCCCAAAATTCGTATGTTGAAGCCCTAATTTCCACAGTGATGGTATTTGGAGGTAGAGCCTTTGGGAGGCAGTTAGGATTAGATGAAGTCATGAGGGTGAAGTCCCCTTGATGGGATTAATCCCCCTATGAAAAGAGGAAGAGACATGAGATCTTGCTCCCTCTCCCAAATGAGCACACAGCGAGAAGGTGGCCACGGGCAAACCAGGAAAAAGGGCCTCTGGACTTCCCAACCTTCAGAACTATATAAAAATACATGTTTGTCACTTAAACCATCCAGGCTATGGTATTTTGTTATAGCAGCCTGAACTTAAGACAAATATCATTGCAATTTTGATAAACTAGAGAGAGACCGACCATCAAGAAATAGGCCCAAATGTTAATAGTGCTTATTTCTAGGAAGTGGTATTACAGATACATTTTATTTTGTTTATCATGTTTTCTGAAGTTTTCTAAAATAATTTTTTATCAGTTATCACCAACATTATCAAAAGCAAATAAAAATATCAAATTATTATCAATTTTTATGATGAGTAAAAACTTATTTTAAAAAAATCTCTATCCAAAGTGATTTTAAATAATTTTAAAGGTGAAGAGAAAGTGTGATGATTTAGAGTTAGAAAAATATCAGTGGTTAACGCAGGATGGTCTCAGCCTTCTCCATAAAGATGTCAGGTTGCCTTCTGAGGGCAATAAGAACGTGTACAGGAAAGAATTTATCATAGAATCCATCAACACAGCTGACTTTATCTCCAGGCCAGAGGTTACACCTCAGTACAGGGCTTAGCAAGCAAGGCCAGAAAGGAGGTCAAAGGAGCTGAGTGGCTACGGAGGGATCCAGATACGTTTCCAACTGTATCTAAAAATGCTTGCTCCAACCCGACATAAAATTGAAAATTAGTTTAGCTGAGAATCATTTGACAAAATATTGACTGAATGTTTCAGTCCCTTAGGAGGTCCACTTACAGCTCCCTAAATAAGCTTCACTGAGGAAAAGTATGACCCGAAAGCTTTCTTACCATGTATATTTTAACTTAGGTTGCAAAAAAAGAAACATACACAAAGTGCTTGTTCTCGACCGCGATGAGAAAGAAGTGAGAGCAGCTTGCTGAATGACTCTGCCTTAACTTTTTGATTAAAGGAAAAAGGCCAGACCTATTAAAGTCCTTTCTTTCCCCAGAATGCCAAACTGTCTGAAATCCAGAAGTCTGCCTGCATTCCTTCTGAAATTGCATTTTTAAACCAAGGTCCCTGGGCACCTCTTTTCCTGAAGCTATTTCACACTCCATCTGCCCCGCATGCCGCAAGCATTTCTGCATCCCATGGAATGGGAGTTTCCGCTCCCACGTGGTGGTGGCTGCACTCCACCCCAGCTACAGAAAACACATTTTCCTCTGCCTCCTACTTGCATTTCTATCTCTGCCACATGAAGGAGTTTACTTTTTATCAGAATCTAGGTTCAGGGAATTGACACAAGAGCCACTATCTATTATACAATGAAATATTTTTCACAAGTACATCTTTAAATGGATATTATTCTATAGAAATAACTAAATCAAAGATGAGGAATTTCTTGAATGATCTAAAATTAGCCCTGAACTTTACCTGTGAGTAATCAGGAATCTGCCAGAAGCAGAAAAAGCTACTAAATAAAGGACCTTAGGTTTTCACTACAAAGCAATTCTAACTAGGGCCATTTCATTATCCTAGTTAACCAATCTTCCATGGCACCTGGAAAAAGAAACATCATTATGTTTGTTTTTTTACTTCCCAAAACCACTTCGTTACCAATTCTTAGAATCTACAGCAGACAGAATGCTAGTTCTTAAAAAAACAAAAGGGAAGAGGTTAGAGCAGCAGAGAGGAAAAAAAAAGCCCAACATTAGCAGACTATGTGAAATTCTAAATCACACACTGGCCACATGTGGCCAGCATCTTGACTGACTCCGAAGCACAATGCCTCCTGGCCACTTGTTGAAGATTTTAAATCTTTACAACCATCTGCCGTCCCTCATTCCACATATGTGGCCATCAGAGCCACCAAAACAAGCTGTTCACACGAATAAGAGCCGGGGTCAGCAGATGGCCCTCAAGTGTATCTTTTGAAGGTTCACATTAGACCAGCTTTTAAAAAAATGCTAACTAGACAATGAGCAATTCAGAGAAGCAAGAGGGAATTCCTTCTTTGACAGAACTAAAAATAACAGTGGTAACTTGTAAGTAAATCTAACTGACTATTTTAAGTCTAATTAACTTCTCGTCTAACTTGAAAGTAGGTCTTATGTATGCATCAAAACACTAAGAATTCTTAAGACTGGAGTTAAAAATTCCCTCTTCAAAACAAGATAAACAGTTATTTATGGCTTTCTTTGCAGGGACTAAAAAGCATTGGTTAACATCATACATGACAAATTTAAAAATGATTATTTTCAAACCAAAGACCAACTGACATACATGAAAAATGTAATTATCTAGACTCTAATTAACCAAAGTCCTTAAAATTCATCATGTTTTCCTCCCAGCACCCCCGTCTTAATAAATATAAAGGCTAGAGAACAGCTCCTATCATTCAGTCAAGTAATGAATTTCTAGGGTTGCCCTAAAGTGCAGAAGAAACTCAATTTCCTTTACCATAAGGAGTCATGGAATCTGTCATCTTCCACAATGTGGAACAGGGGTCTTTAGCTGAGTGCCAATGGACAGTTTCAAAGGCATCTATAAATATTTTGATGTGCAAAATTTGGGGCTTCTGTGCTTTCAACTGGAAGAGGTACATCACTTTTCATCTACTTCTGAAAGAAGCCTCTGATTACTCAAGAATGGACCTAAACTTTCAGAAAGCTAAACCCAGAAGCTCTCAGATGCCCAATCATCCAAATAAAATTATCTGGTATGAATATGGCTAAACTTTGGTTGTATTAACCCTCCCCTCTCATCAGACTACTGTGGACTGCTTTGAGCACCCGACTGATGTCCCTGGTGCTGCTTCCTGAACAATGCCTTCAAAGAAAGGAGGTTATACAGACAGAAATAATGCATTTTCAAAGAGTTGTGGAAAATGGTATCCCCTAATTAAGTGAACCCATGTACTGAATTCTAGATAACAAGGACATTGCTCTAATTATATTAAGTCATTTCCTTTGTATTTGTCACCAGAATTTCTTTGTTCGTTATTTGCTATCTACTGTTTAGACACGTGACTGTCCTTGTTTATTTAGAAACCAGCACCTCTAGTATCCTCAAAATGCTTAGCTCAGTTCTAAACATGAAAGTAAAAAAAGTCTCTGGAGTGTAAAAAAAAAAAAAAAAAAGGAACATTTTTTGACTTGTCAATAATGATGAAATAATCAAGATGAACATAAGGCCCCCAAATATGCCAATATTGCTATAAACCAATGATTCTCAACAGAGATTACTCTGTCACCCTCTTGCCCATCGCCAGGGCAATCATCCTACAACACACAAGATGGCCTCCCCAGGACAAAGAATTATCTGGCCCCAAATGCCAACAGTGCCAAGGGTGAGAAACTCTGCTAATTGGTAGGCTAAAAAGGAAGAAATTGTGGTTTGATGATACTTTTATAAAAAGTAAACCCCACCCTCCTCCAAAAGGGGCAGAAAATATAAGAAAAATGAGAAGATCCCAAAAGTCACAGGAACAAAGAAAAGCAAGAGAAAACATCAAGGTGCGAGACATATAACTTGTGGCTATTTCCTCCTAGAACTCTATGGTCAGAAAGGTCAAAGACCGACACAGCACAGCTCTAGAGTTTGGGAGGAGATTATGGCAGATCTGAATAGTGTTGCATTTGAAGGTACAGATACAGAAGAACTACACGCCATGTTTTCAGGAGAAAGGGGTGGGAAGAGATGGGCAAGCAGATGGATGCCACCTGCCCTCAGTGATGCCCAGGGACATGAGTGTGCTGTGGGGACGCCTCTTCTGCAGCAGGGAGGGAGCCTCCACACGCTTCTTCACTCAAGTGAAGCCAGCGGGACTTACGGCACAGGCAAAGTATAGCACCAGACACTGACAAGGAGCCATTAAAATGTTTCAAAGAACTTCTAGTAGCATGGAAAGATGTTCATGAAAAGTAAATAAAAAGCAGGAAACAAAATTCTATTATAAACTCAACTATGCTCAATTGTGTTAAATGAATGCCTAGAAAAAGAATAAAGCAAAGTAAAAATACTGGTGATGGCATAGGTGTTTTCTCTTTTTAAATGTTTTCATAATCTTTCTCAAACATACTTTTCATTGGTTGACTTTTTAGGGGGAACTCATTCCATCCACTCCTTATTCATCCAAGAATACAGCAAAATCAGGTTACTCCACTCACCCACAAA
Source organism: Propithecus coquereli (assembly GCF_000956105.1). NCBI lineage: Eukaryota > Metazoa > Chordata > Mammalia > Primates > Indriidae > Propithecus > Propithecus coquereli. Next base: position 5,738,460 of record NW_012150396.1, on the reverse strand, counting down.
AAAGGAACTTTCTAGGAACAGCGGGTTTTAAGTGAGCACACATGACTGAGGTCTATTTTTCTTCCACCAGGCTGGAGTATTAAGAGCACTTGTACTGCTCTGTGTGGACACCTACACCACCCTACCCAAGCACCAGGGAAAATATTCTTTGAACAACTATCTCCTTTGCTCTTTCTTTTTCTCTAGTACTGATGTTTCACAAGAGTGGTCAAATCTGGTCAGGGCTTTGGGATAAAGAGAAAAGCCTGCTTTGGTTCAAGGCTACTTTGGATTCCTGGCATTAAAAAAAACATGTCTTCTATGTAGTCTGTTCCAGCTCTTGAGAGTTCCACCTGGGCCAAAGCCCCACAGTATCACTGTCTCACATTGTTGGTGACTGCTCAGTACAGATCTCCCCTTCCCCCTCTCTTTCTCTCAGATGTTATGATTATAAGCAGCACCTGGGTGTTGCTGGATTTTGTACTGAAAATACCATAATAACATCTTCTTATTGGTGTCTTATCTATCATTCCTAACATTGACTATCAGAGGAAAAAAATCACTTGTATTTTATTTCTAGAAAACATAACTTCCCATCTCTCTAGAATGTTTTCAAGAGGGGTCTGTGAAAGGATGAAGACATAATGTATATTTCCATGTCATCTATTTCATTACTGATTAAAGGAAGTTTGCCATAAAAACTGGGGAGGAAATGATCTTCTATTGGTAAAAACTCAAAAGGGTGCAAAATACAAAAAATCTTGTTCATGAACTGTTTTGTGACATGCAGAAGCAACAGAATCTTGCCATCAGATCACTTTCAGAATCAAAACACCTGTTAGAGAAAACCTAAAATTTACCTTGCATATAAGAATGATGTTGTGAGAAACACAAATCCTACACTAATTCCATCGCACTTCTCCACCTACAATTCTTTCCATTAAAAACCTCTGCCTACCACATCTGGAATTCCAGAGAAGAATACTGAAATAAATTGATTTTTTTATTTTGGTTGTTACTATTTATTTTAAAATGGGGATTAGATTTATGCAATTGTTAAGAACAAAATACCAGCCTTCATGTAATACAGCAATTATGCTACCAGTCCTGCTGACAGTGCCGACTTCAGATGTTCTGAGTCGATCCACGTCCTCCAGTCTCCCTGCTGCCACCCACCCAAACCTAAGCTACCATTAACTCCTGCCTGTACCGATCCATGCCTTCACACTGGCCTCCCTATCTTTCTCTTTTGTAAACTGCCATATCATTTTTATACTTTTATGTTCGGTGCAGACAGTTTCAAACTTGTCTTTGGTTTTATGAACACAACAAGTATAATTACTTTGTAATCTAGGTCTGGTAATTCCAGTATGTGAAGTCTCTGCAGGTATACTTCTGAGGCTGCAGTTTCCATTTTTCTTGCTTGTGGTGCTTTGTTTCCTTGTACACTTTGTCATATTTGACTAAAATTGTTCATTAAATTTACATAATTATTCATAGGAATAAGTCAAGGCCTAGGATGAAGGTGTAGTGCTCTAGGGAGAGTTTACGTTTGCTTCTGCTGAATGCTTTGAGGCATGCCTAAGCAGGAACCATCTAAAACTAATTTCACGGCTTGAAAGTTTTTTGTTTATTTGTTTTAATATCACCCAGGTAACATGAGTTTGGCCCATCTGGGCAGAGCTTTGAGCTTTTGAGCCTAAAGCTCAAAGTTTCGCTCAGTTTCCTGGAGTAAAAGAATGAACTGGGTTCACTTTAGGCTCTCCCTTACACTTGAGGTGGCAGGGAGACCCAGCGAATGGGAGTGTCTCCTGCTGGACTCTCCACGCGATCAGAACCAGAGTTGTTTTCTATTCCCACCTACACTATGAGCCCATGACAATCGGCATGCAAGTTTGCACGGTCCACCAGGGCAAAAGCAGCTTCAGTGCTCAGCTTATCTGAAGTCCTAGCATTCACTTCATGTTTTTGGCCTTCTAGTTCTCATCATCAACTCGTGAGCTCCACAATACTTTTAGGAAAATGTTTTATTTTATCTAACATTGTTAGTTCATTTCTTGGGAAGTCAATCAGTAAATCTAACCTACCTCATTACCAGAAACGTGAACTTCCTTATGTCCAATCCACACTGTAATAACATCATCTTTGAAATGTCCCATCTATTTCAGTTCCTACCTGTCAAAGAATTATCCGGCCCCTAACTATCTCATCCTCCTGCTTTAACTCTCTGTCCTACCCTGCCCTGGCCTTCTTTCCAAACCTCCTGTGATCCTTCTCACCCCAGGATCTTGGTATGTGCTGATCCTTTTATCCAGAATGCTGTTACTCCCTTGGTCACCAGAGAAATGCCTATTCATCTTTGGGGGCTCAGGCCAAATGTCACTCGCTCCAGGAATCCATCCCTGATAGCCCAGATCGGTCGGACAAGTGCTAACAGGGTTTCCTACAGTCTTCTGCCAAACACTCACCACCCTTAACTGTGTTGTCAGCAGTTCATTATCTGTCTTCTTTATGTCCCACGAGGGCAATTACAGTATCTGCCTGTTTCCAACTTACTGCCCACACCTAGCAATGGCACATACATAGTAAAGACTCCATAAGTAGTTAATAAATAATGCAAAGCAAAATCAGTTTTATGCTAACTTAAATATATTGACTTCAATACAAGATCCAGTATACATAAAATATAATACATAATTTGATTTTCAAAAATATACATAGTAATATTATCCCTAATTATGATTCAAAGACAATAGATTTTAAATTAGCTCTCATCTATTAATGGCCATGAAGTAATTCCCTACAACAAAATATGTGCAAAATCTACAAATACAGGATGAGACTCATTGGTAAATTCATGTAGTTACAGACAGATTTCTAAGTTTTCAGAAGAAACATCAAAATTAATTTAAAAAAAAACCCAAAAGCTTTTTATGAATTAATAGAAAAGACAATTCCCCAGTACCCTAACAGAAATACTTGTGTGTTGCAAAGACTCTGTAGCAAGAAAGGGAAAGAAAGAATTCACACAAGAAATACTTCAATGGTCAACATGACAAGACTTGAATGTGCAGAGTGAGGTCGAAGGATACAGGACTTTAAGGTTCTATATAATGGGAAGAAAAAGTAACTAAAGAAATTTAGGATTTGGAGATATTTGGTAAAGGTAAAGTGAGTTTTGGACATTCTCAGTAATATGAAGACATCTGAACAGAAATGTCCACTGGTGTGGTAGACAGAACTCTAACACCGCCCCAGTGACCTCTGCTCCCTGGTGTTACTGCCATGGGATGTTGCTGCATAGCAAAAGGTACTTTGCAGATGCAATTACATTTACTAATCAGTTGACTTTAAAATAGGAAAATTATCTGGGTAGATAAGCCAATCACTGGAGCCCTTTAAAAGTAAAGAATGTTCGCAGCTGGTAGCAGAAGGGAAGTCAGAGAGAGTGATTCAGCCTGAGGGAGGTTCTACTGCTGACACGGAGGGGGCCCCAAGGAAGGACCTAAAGTAGCCTACAGGCGCAGAGAGCAATCCTCAGCCAACAGCCAGTAAGAAGACAGGGACCTCAGTCGTACAACTGCAAGGAACTGAATTCTGCTAACAAGGATCAACTGGAAAGTAGACTCTTTCTAGAGCCTTCAGACCAGAGCCCAGCTGGCCAGAGAACCCTGTCAAGCCCACCCAGTTTTCTGACCTAAAGAACCCAGTGTGAGTAATACGCAGGTGTTGTTTTAAGCCACTCAGTTTGTGGTGATTCGTTACACAGTAACAGAAAACTAATACAGTTAGCAGCTGGGAAACACTGAAGTACAGGTTTAAGAGTCACCCGCACAGAAACCAGAATAGATGAGCTCTGCCATAGAAAATATATAAAAGAAGGGAAACTTCTGAAAAGGCCTTTAAGGATGCCACGACTAGAGTGTTTTTAAAAATGGCAGTAATAGTACACGACTTAAGGTATACTCTAGCATTAAAGGATAAAAGCAATAGTCTATTGAAAATGTAGAAATAACCAGAGAACAAACATTCACTTCCCATCCCTTCGTTTACCAACTTCCACAACGCACTCTCACTCATGTGTACTGTCTCTTTTTTGAGTTTGCTCCTTCAGTAATCTGAATAATTCTGCATTTATCTACTCAAATACAAAGATTTACTTCATAAAGGAGGAAAAAAATACAAATAAGGTAATTGAATTACCTCTAAAAGTTTGTTTGTAATATCTGAAAGAATGAGCTTTAACCTTGTGGTCCTAAAACTAAATTTCCTTGAGTCCCCATTACAGCTAACATGAACCTCCTTAACTTCTTAAATATAAACAGATGATTTTTATCATAATTCCTATCAATAATATCTTCCCTGAAACATTCACGAAGTTTGTTTTTTTTTTCCCATAAGCCTTGTCTTACACTGGTATTTAATCAAATCAAAAGCTACAAAATCATTAATTACATAAAAACTGGCATTGAGTAATGTCCATGAATCAAAAAGAAAGACAACCTCATATGTGCATAATTAATAACGGTATTTTGTCACTACATCAAAGACTGTTGCCTTTCCACAAAATTTTAATCATTTTCCAACATATTCCCATCAACTTAATTATATTTGAATACAAAATTAGAAAACTAAGGCAGTTTTAAGGCTTCCCAAGTTATAACTTATTAAGATTTGGTAACCCAAAAAAATTCCAAGGAAATGAGCCACTCATGCAACTAATATAGAATTCATCTTTGGAAAATCTTATGAGAACTGATGTAATTATTTAGCTTTTGAATGATTAAAAGAGAGACTTAAAGCAATACTACACAGATTTAACAAAACATCAAAGTTATCAAGGGCTATCAGCACATCAGTCAACTACATACATATGGGTTTTAGGGCCCTGTGTGTGATTAAACCAGCTGATCATACAAAGAGACCATAGCAATGAAACACCAGCACAAGAAGTGTAAAAAAAGAAAAAAAAAAAAGAAAAAAAACTCAAATCTTTTTAATTTGGTTTTGTTTTCTTAACTAGTCAAAATGGAAACTCACCTAAGTTTTAATATTTAGCCACTAGCAAAATGATTTTATTTCTCTCTCCTTGCTCTCTCTCCCTTGCCATTATGCAGGTGATCTGATGCAGTTAATCGTAACTCTCAGAACAAGATTTGCTCATAATCTCTTGTACGCAAACTAAACAAATAATTCACACGCTAGGTGAGAAGCAAAAGGTTGCTGGGCCTAGCATTCCATCTGACACTGTGTGTCTTACAGATGATTTGTAGGAAGGCACTGCTACCCTCCTTTGGGGGTTTTAGGGTGGGGCGCTTTTTAAAGAATTACAGAGGCCTCTCCCCAGACTAAATAAATTAGAATCTTTCATGGTGACTTACATAATTTTTTTTTTTTTTTTTTTGAGACAGAGTCTCACTTTTTTGCTAGAGTGTCGTGGCGTCAGCCTAGCTCACAGCAACCTCAAACTCCTGGGCTCAAGCAATCCTTCTGCCTCAGCCTCCCGAGTAGCTGGGACTACAGGCATGTGCCACCATGCCCAGCTCATTTTTTCTATATATTTTTAGTTGTCCAATTAATTTCTTTCTATTTTTAGTAAAGACGGGGTCTCGCTCTTGCTCAGGCTGGTTTTGAACTCCTGAGCTCAAACAATCCACCCGCCTCGGCCTCCCAGAGGACTTACATAATTTTAACCACAAAAGAGCATAACTGTACCTGAAACTTTTTTTACTTTCCTTAATAATCAATTTAAAGGTTTCAATCACCTTTTGTGATAAACCAGTTCAAAGTTTACTACAGATGCTTTTGTTTTGCTTAAAATTCTGTTTTTTTAAAGCTTCTAAGGAATCCCATTGGTAGAAAAATTCTATTTACAACTTTCAGCATGCCACTGTTACAGATGCATTTTTTAGACAGTGAAATCACAGTGTGCACATATATACACATACACATATATCTATATATATGTATATATTTTTAATTTTTTAAGGCAAAAAACCCCCATATGATTTAGAACTATTTCTAAATTTTGGCAAACCAGATTTTGTACACGGGTAAAAATGTTTTAGTTTGTTACAGATTCTTCTCCTGGTGTGGTTTAGAAGTATACTGATCTGGGCCACATTTCAGATCTTCGGAAAATGTAGACTAGAAAGGCTCCTGTCTTGAATTCCACACCTGGGCCATAAGAACACTTAGGAGTCCTTTTACACTTGCCTGCATTTCTGTTCATTCACTCTCATAAGACTTTCCTACATTTTAGCTACAGTTCATAACTCAGAAAAATCTGCTATCACCTAGAAGTGTTCATTGTCTCCAGAATTACTTATGCCATTAAATGAGAAACCAACAAGTCTCCCGATCTCCACTGGTAATAACAGTATTTCTTTATCCAGTGAATTTATCATTTATCCCAAAGAAATCAAATGACAACAAACTTTGTGTCCCTTTTAGAAACAACAGAATGTTGTTTTAATTTTTAACAGGTTTCTTTTTCTTTCCTGTCCCCACCGTTAGAAAAGGAACCACAGCAAACGAGGACACAAGGTCAGGGTTGGCATTATTCTTAAATACAGAGCCAACTGTAAAATGCCATGGGAAAAAGGGTGAGAACTTTCAGATTGAAGGTTACTAGGCCATAGTCAGTTTGCAATTGGTACCTGTCAGGAGAGCTGCCACTGGTAAAACAGAAATAAAAAAATAATTATCTGTTTTATTTGCTGAATGTGAATTATAATTTGTACTAAAAAAGCAGGTACTAAACGTTTACTAAATAAATGTCAATCGACAAAACAACTCATATGTACAAGCACCTACTAAGGTATGGAAATAACTAGGTGCCGTAGGTCGTGGAAGCAGCTACAGATTTTGAGCTTGTCCACTGCCATTATTCCAGAGAGGAGGAAACAAGGGCAGAAAAGACTCAGGACTCTGGAGTCACACAGCAAGGATGGGGCCAGAACCAGTAACTTCAGATTCTGCAGCTTCACAAGACCACTTTAAACTTAGAAAATCTACTACTGATAGGCATTATCGATACACAGAAATAAATATAATTTTACTAGTCAAAAGGAGATAAATATATGCTCTATACTACCAATAATTTGTGCTAAAAACTTGTTTTTTGCTCCTCCTAGGATCTTTGAGGAAAGAAGTTGTGCTGTTAGTGATTAAGAGCACAGACTCTGCAGCCAGACTGCTTGGGTTCAACAGTTGGGCTAGTTCTGTGACCGTGTACAAGTTATTTGAATGCCTTTCTATGCCTCAGGTTACTCTTCTATACAATGGGGATAACAGCACCTACCTTACAGATTGTCATGAGAAATACAAGTTGAGCATCCCTAATCCAAAAATCCAAAATCTGAAACTTTTTGAGCAGCAAACCTAATGCCACAAATAGAAAATTTCTCACCTGACACCTATGCTTTCTAATGGTACAATGTACACAAATTTTATTTCACACAAATTATTAAAAATACTGTATAAAATTGACTTCAGGCTATATGTACAAGGAGTATATGAAATAAATGAATTTCAAGTTTAGATTTGGGTCCCATCCCCAAAATATTTCATTATATATATACAAATATCCCAAAATCTGAAATATCTCTGATCCCAAGCATTTCAGATAAGGAGTATTCAACCTGTAAATAATTTAATACCTGTAAACAATCAGGCCAGTACCTGTCATACAGTTATCGCACATATATCACCTAAACTCTCTCTTCATACACAGATGACCCAGGCTAACGAGAGTTAGCATCACTGAGTCCTTGGACTACTTTTTATGCTCAGTAAGCTCCAACAGATATGGCAGACAGAGAAATGTCAATACTTCTATTTCTTAAAGACTTCAAAATTCCTGAAACCATGAACGATGAAACTAGATTCAATTTCTTTTGTACTTCTAACTTCTAGAATATTGAGAATTTAGTTTTTTCCTCAGTTTGCCCTTCTCTGAAATGGGTGCAACAAAGCCTGTCATTAGCACAGTTGTACACATGAGACAATACACTAAAGCCCTGGGACTCGCTAAGGCCACAGCGTTTTACAGATTTGTGTAGAGAATGGAAAACTTACTGTTCAGAGTCATAGTAGTCCATACGCTTCTTTTTCTTGTTGTAAGCTGCAACTCGAAAGGGAACTATTTCCAGGGTGATTAGACCGGGGGCCATTGTCAGCACTTTGGCGCCATGAGTTGGCTCATAAAGATCCTTCCCTGTTTCTGGATGAGGCATGCCAGCCGGGTCTCGCCCAACAATGTAAAAATTGGCTCCTGCAACCATCCGTGCTCTGCAATGCCACTGGACCTACAATTAAAGTTTTCGTTTTAGATAACTGTTTTTTATGACCAAGTACTTAAAAGTAGTAAATGGATAATAAATGCATATGCTTTTTATATAATCATTATCTATTGGTAGGAAATCTCAACAAATTTAAATGTATCATCTTGGGAAACCAGAAACAAAATTAGACCAAAAAAAAAAGAACCCCCAAAACCCCTAAAACAGCATAAACATGGATATATATGTGTCTATGTGTACAGTTTTACACAACTACTAGGTGTCACTTACACAGTTCGAAATCTAAGCTATGAGGTGAGAAGTCAGGACAGTGGTTGACCCTTGGAGGGAAGCAACTGCACCAACTGAAAGGAACTTCTGGGCTGACGGAAATGTTCTGTTTCTCGATCCGGCATCTGGGGGCTGGTGATCAGGGTGTGCTCACTGTAAAGTTCACTGAGCTCTATGTACACTTACGACTTACGAACTTTTCTCCATGATACTTTAACAGGTTAAAAAAGTCTACTGGACGAAAATGACACGTTATATGCGTACTCACATAAACTGGTACTGATAAAGTCATGAAACTAAGTGACTACCACCTGGTACTAGGTAACAACAAGAAAAGGGGTTGGTTGTAAGTAAACAGCCATGCTGCATCCAAAACTAGCTTTGAGGCCCTATATTTTCACATTAAGACCTATTGTTTAAAATCAAAAATTAGTTAGTCTAACACCTAGAAATAGTGAAACTTTTGAGCTTACACTAGATGAGACCATCTCTAATTCAACCCTCTCATTAAAATCTGAAGAAAGCGAAGCCCTCAAAGGTTGAGTGACTTGGCCAATAAAGTTTAGGACAAACGCAGGCCCAGAAATTTGATCTTAGCTCCCTTTCGGAGTAAAGCTCCATTGTTAGGGATTTACATAACTATCATTGTTCTATATGAAAATAAGGTATAAATGATGACTGCTACACATGAACAACCAAAACATCTTTTATTGTTTTGTTTTCATTTTATCTCCCTTAACAGTTTCTCTTACACCAGACACTTACATGTTTATCAACATAGTTTAGAAAGTGCAAGAGTAAGAGGACAACTCCATACCTCCTACTTGCATTGCCTGCCTGGAGGGGTTTCAACTTTTTAAGTTATTTCTGCTGGTATTTACCTCCATATTTGTAAACAGTATTTACCTGCATATTTGCAAACAGTGTGCTTATTCTGCTTTGTCTTGACAGTTTATAACACAGGCATTATTTCCACACCATTTAGATTTCCTACCATAAAATACGATGCTTGGCTCTTACTCCACTTTCCTTATTTCCCACCCCATTTACCCAGTAGATAGAGTGATGTCAACAAGTTTGCTGAAATAAATATTCATCTGCAAAATAGGGATTATAGTGACATTTACCTCATAGAATTTTTAGGAAAATTAATAAGTGAAACATGTAAGGACTTGGAATAGTACCTGGGGCACAGTAAGTACACAATAAATGTTAGCCCTTCTTATCTTTATTACTTTATTCCTCTCCTCACACTGTTTATTTTTCCTAGAGTTAAGAGTTGCTTTTTCTGCACTCGCTGGTGTTCCATGTACCTGTGTTTCATAGACTGTCCTTCTTCATGAGCACATAGTTTAATACAATCCCCATCTTCCCCTGCAGCGTGGCCACACGCTGAGCGCTGGTCAAAGGACTGACAACCAAAGGAGTGACATGCAGCACTTCCAAATGCTGTCCAATAAAAGTCCCCCTCCTTGACCACCCCTCACACTATCCTAGCTCTCTTTCCCCGCCTGCCAGTGGAATAGAAAGGACCCCAAGTTTTACAACTACTTCTTTTTCTATAACAGCACTGCTACTGCTTGCATTGAGCTGCAATCGTTCTGTATGAAGAAGATGGCAAAATATGATGCTAACAGATGTTTGTTCCCTACATAAGGCTGCCTTTTCCTCCACCCACCATCAGATTTAGCCCTTCATGAAAATTCTGGTCATTCCTTTCTGCCCCTACACAGCAGACACACACAAAACCTCTGCTAGTTCAGACCCAGAATTTTTATAAAGGGGCAGTCAAAATCTTATCATCAATTAATCACTTTGCAGCTTCACTTAAATGGAAAATCTTTTCAGCCTCATGCAAATTAGAAGCTGCTTACACTGAGTGAAATTAAAGGGCAGCCAGGTGCAGTGGCTCACACCTGTAGTCCCAGCTACTCGGGAGGCTGTGGCAGGAGGATCGCTTGAGCCCAGGAGTCCCAGGCTGCAGTGAGCTATGATCTCCCCACAATCCAATCTGGCCTAGGCCCCATCTCTAAAGAAAAACATTTTTAAAATTAAAAAATTAAAAAGATAGTCTACGTTCTCTGAACTTAAGTGAACTTCCTTTGTTCATGAAATATTCATGTCTATAATTCAAGTACCAAAAGGTTGATAAACTGGGAATGTATGGCTTAATTTTAATATGTATGGAAGCTCAGATTATTTAATCCTATTCCTTTTGCCTTTTTAAAACAAAAAAGGAAACTAAAGCCTACAAAAATTAAGTACCACTATGAGTCACAGAACATACTGGTAAATGGCCAATTCTAATTTCAAGTCTTGTAAAATTACCAGAAAACTGCCTTTCTGACCACTTCTAAAGGCTATATGAGTAAATTAAATGTAAACAGATCAACCATGGAGTTGATATTCTCCTGCAGGTGACCGGAATAATTTTAATGAATGCTTTTCCTATGAGAAGACTTTTTATTTATTTATTTATTTATTTTTTTTTTGAGAGAGAGTCTCACTGTGTTGCCCCGGCTAGAGTGCCGTGGCGTCATCCTAGCTCACAGCAACCTCAAACTCCTGGGCTCAAGCGATCCTCCTGCCTCAGCCTCCTGAGTAGCTGGGACTACAGGCATGCGCCACCATGCCTGGCTAATTTTTTCTATATATTTTTAGTTGTCTAATTAATTTCTTTCTATTTTTAGTAGAGATGGGGTCTCGCTCTTGCTCAGGCTGGTCTCGAACTCCTGAGCTCAAACAATCCGCCCGCCTCGGCCTCCCAGAAAGCTAGGATTACAGGCGTGAGCCACCGTGCCCGGCCCGACTTTTTAAATTTAACAGGTATGAATAAATAAAATACACATACCTCTTCCAAGAATGCCTGTTGTGAGTCAACTTATAACCTACTGAAAAGTTAATATGCTTTAAACAAGAGAATGTAAATCAGCCTTCAGAGATGGTGTATCTGGTTAAGAATACAGACTTTAGAGTCAGGACATCCTAGATTTGAATCCTAGCTTCGCTCCTTACTGACTGTCTTTAAGCAAGTTCCTTATACAAGTATTTTCTGAAAGCCTACTCTGCCTTGAAGCTAGAACCTAATTAAGTCCTCTTCTTTATATATGGCTATAAAGAGATCTTGAACAGCCCTTCTGACTATGAAGTAGAATTCCAGGACCCCATGGCCCAGCCAGTATCAAGAAGCAATTTCACTTCCTGACTCTTCATGCTGCAGTCCTTCACAGAAGAACAGATGAAGAATGTCCCCTGGATGTTTTGTTTTTTAAAGGCACCATGCTTTTCTTCTCACTGAAATCCCTTTAGCCTTTCCAAAACTCAGAAGCAGCAAACATCAGACCAAATCTGTCCCTTGGGGAGAATGACCTAGGACTTAGTTAAAGGACAAGATCAGTGGTGTTGGAGCTGTACCTGTAACACAGCCAGTCGTTAGAAGAGGAGCTTGTGGCACACCTTCCCAACCCCACCCAGCCCTGTCTGCGGGGAGCATCCCCTCTTTCACAACCGGGACCAAGACCCACAATAAGAGCAAGAGAAACTTCTCCCCGTCTCTCAAGAAGGCTGCCCCTCTGGGGGGTTACCTCCAGGGAATATCCCAGAGCAGGAGAGCACTCCAGGTAGGCTGAATGTTTGGAATCGACCTCCACACCAGAGAAAAATCAATAGGTCTGCTGGAGACTCTAGCTGTGTTACCGAGAGTGGCTTTAACACTGCTGCAGTGAAAACCTGAATCCAGAGAGCCGTCTACCTCAGTGGGCCCAGCATACATCATGGGGGATGGGAAGATGGCCACCACTGTTGTCTCGGGATTCAGGATGCCTTCCTCCAGCACTGCCGCGTGCTGCTTCATCCGCCACATCAAAGGAACATCGTCATCCTTCGTCCAGCCGCCGAGAGGGTGGAGGAGGAGGACTGGGCGCCGGTAGCCCCTCTCCAGAAGTTGCTTATGGGTATCCTGCATTAACAGAGCATGCCCGTTGTGCACGGGGTTGCGTAACTGAAATGCAAAGACAGCATCTGAAAAGAGAATTTCCAGAGTTAAGAATAATACATCTCTAACAGATTACCTTCCAAAGGATAGGTAATTTTTCTTGAAGCTTGATACTTAGGATTAAGCAAACATATGCATGCTGGGGGCAACATGACCTATACTTCTACTATACAATATTAAGTTAATCTCACATTCCTGAGGGTATGTCATGGATTTATAACAATTACTTTCTACATTCATGGGAAACGAGAATAATCATTAGATTTTCTGGTCCTAACGCCCCAGTTCAGCTGCTTGCAAAAACTATAAATTCTTGGTCTGTGCCTCAATTACCCACCAGATCAATCCCTCTATAGGACCTAAGATACCGCTTTATTAAAGAGAGACAAAAAGGTAGAGGTATTTACAGTTCCAAGAATGTACTTACTATCCAAATATACTCATTTACACTGATCACTTTGCTTGACTAGAACCTGACTGTTTTGTGATCCAAGCCTGGATTTTGGATCACAGTTTAGCAACAACGATATCCCTTACAAGGGCCACTGCTGTCACTCAAACAATGGAAACTACTAAACTAATTAAGTGGGTTAACTCTCCATCTCCTGCTCACAACCCTGGCTTCCCTGCCACGTGGAGCTTCCTACCAGGTGACCTTTCTTAGAAGGCACGGTTCTCTGTGGTGCAGTTTCCCAGAACAGAGCGACAATCCGGTTAGGGGAGCTCTGTACGTCATCCCCTCGCAACACCTGGCACGTCATCCTGCCACGTTGGTCCAAGCTTGACTCAGAGGGAGGAACAGCCTCCATGCTCTAATAAGTTTTAAGCCAAATAGTACATCTTCTCCTTTCTATTCTCAGTTCTGACCCTGTTCTATCACCAAGACAGAAGGCAGAGGAGGAAGCGTGTGGCACGCTGCTTCACCAGGAACTTTTGTTCTGCCACGTCCTGTAACAGCCAAGGTACGGCTTTATCATTATTCTTGGAAGTTCTCAAGTTACCTTTTATACATGAACAGGGCTGGTTTCCACACAGGAAATAGCTGATGTGACACAGGTACAAAGAACAAGAAGGTCTTTTTTTTTTTTTATTTCTTTTTATTTAATTTTTATTTCAGCATATTACAAATGTTTAGGTTACATATATTGCCTTTGCCCCACCCGAGTCAGAGTTTCAAGCGTGTCCATCCCCCAGACGGTGCACACCACACCCATTAGGTGTGTATATATCCACCCCCTCTTCACCCTCCCACCTGCCCGACACCAATGAATGTTATTACTATATGTGCACTTAAGTGTTAATCGGTTAATACCAATTTGATGGTGAGTACGTATGGTTCTTATTTTTCCATTCTTGTGATATTTCACTTAGTAGAATGGGCTCCAGCTCTATCCAGGATAATACAAGAGGTACTAGATCATCATCGTTTTTGTGGCTGAGTAGAACTCCATGGTATACATATACCACATTTTATTAATCCACTCATGTATTGATGGACACTTGGGTTGTTTCCACATCTTTGCAATTGTGAATTGTGCTGCTATAAATATTTGAGTGCAGATGTATTTTTTATAGAATGTATTTTTGCCTTTGGGTAGATGCCCAGTAGTGGGATTGCTGGATCAAATGGTAGTTCTACTTGTAGCTCTTTGAGGTATCTCCATATTGCTTTCCACAGAGGTTGCACTAGTCTGCAGTCCCACCAGCAGTGTATGAGCGTTTCTATCTCTCCGCATCCACGCCCACATTTATAGTTTTGGGACTTTTTGATAAAGGCCATTCTCACTGTGAGCATGTAAAATTATCCTGCTTTGAAATGGGAGGAGGGGAACAGACCTGAACATTTTTCTATCCTTCTGAATTCACTTCAAGTTCAGTTTTGCATATGGACATAAAAGATTCCAAAACCTTTCTTCTGACCATTAAGTAGAACTCTAGAGCTCCCCTCTCCCCAAGATCAAGAAGCAATTTTACTTCCTGACTATATCATACTAGTCTTTCAAAAGAGAACACATAAAGAATGTCTCGTCAACACAGGAGTATCAATATTCTTTCATAAGAGTATTAATATTACTTAATTTGGGGATTACTGCCTGAACTTAATTGGCCATTCTGATTCTGGCCTAAATCTCCATCACTGGGTTTAGTTCTCTCATCTCTCATCCCTTCGCTGTATACCACCCATTATTTATAAACAGCGTGAGCCACAGTGTAACCAAGGCTAAGCGTTAAGGACTTCTGCTCCTGGGCCGATGTGAATCGCTGCTCTGGGAGGGGAAGATGTCTGGCCCAGCCAAGTCTGCAGCACCTGGGCCAAGGAGAAAGACTGGTTCTTGGGGCCAACAGGGAGAGGGCCGAGAAGACAGCCTGTGAAACTGGGAGACTGCTTACACACAGGGAGGTGGCACAAATATGTCAATATATTGAGGATAGTGGGAGCCAGGGGTCTCACTGGAGAAGGCAGGCATCAAATAGTGAAAGGAGAAAGGCTAGAATAGACTAGAATTAAAAATATCAGTATGACCTCATGGTTTTCAGCTATATCAACAGACGAAAGAATATATACAAATGTGTATAAGCGTGAGTATACGTGTGTGTGGATGCACATATATGTATGCACATCTCTTCTTCATTTTGTCCACTGAAAGCTCCTACCAGCAAGGACTACCCAGTGGCACTAAGCAAAACTAAAGCCCAAATATCGCATTCTAAATACCATTCCCCATTTAAATGAACCAGGGCTCCTTGGCAAACGGCTGCTTTTAGGGCTAGAGCAAGGAAAATAAAACCTAAGTTGGAACACCTTTTTGTGCTGTTAAGAAACAAAGCGCACAAAGAATGACGAGGACACACCAAAAGGACACGACAACCAGCTTGGCAGGGCCCCAACAGCCAAACCCAGGACAAGGTAAACATCAAAGCATAATGAATAGTGACAGTACTGGATTGTAACTGACTAAGACAGGAATCTGTGAGCCCATAATAAAATAAATAAACGAACAAACCAATGGGGAGTGGCAGAAACTGTACCTTATGACAGAGGGTCAATAAATGTAGAAGGAACAATGGAATGAGAAAACCGCCACCCGGCAGTATTGCAGAATGCCAAAACCAGCAGGTGAAAGTTCAAGGACAAGGACATAGTTCAGAGTCTCAAAGTCTCTCCCCCAAATACTTAGTAAGTACAAAGTAATTTGTGAAGTTTACAGTAGAAAAACCTGGCAAACATAAATTAAACAAGTGATAAAAGTTTATTTTAAAAATGAAATTAACTCGATCTATAATAGGACAAACAAAAACTGTGAGCTGCCCACTACGACGCACAGAGAGCACAGCGTGGGCCCGTCCTATTCCTGACAAAAACCGCGAACCTGAATCTAATCTAAGGCAACAGCAGATAAACCCAAACTGAAAACCACCACAGTAAATGACATGTACTCTAAAAAATGTCAAGGTCGTAAAAGACAAAATAAAGGTTAAGTGGCTGCTCCAGATTGAAGGAGACTGAAGACACATGACCTAGATCCCGAACCAAAAAGGACGGATCGTAAAGAGAGACTCTGTTGTCATTTGTTGGTGCTGTAATAAAGGACACTGTTGGGACAATGGCGTGATTTGAATGGCATCTATGGGTTAGGTCGTTACACCAGTGTTATTTTCCTGAGTCTGACGAACAGTGTGGTCAGGTAGAAGACTGTGCTTGCTTTTACGAAACGCGGAAACGTTAAGGGATAACGAGGCTTAATGTCTGCAGCTTCCTCTCAGAGAGAGAACAGAGAGCAAAGAAAGCGTAATGCTAATGTTTGTGGCATCTGGGTGAAGAATATACAAGAGCTTGTGGTACTATTCTTATAATTTGTTTGTAAATGTAAAATTAATTTACAATAAAGAGTTAAAAAAGTAAAAAACTAAGATAGGAGACATAACAAATTACAATGTATGGATCTTATTTAGATCCTGATTCAAACAAACAAAGTGTAAAAAGAAAGAAAAGAAACTATTAAATTACTAGAAATCTGAACACTGACTGGATATTTGAAAATGTTAAGAAACTGCCATTACTGTTTAGGTGCAACAGTGATACTGTAGTTGGGCTTTTTCAAGTTCTTACCTTTAATACTGGAGGGGAGGGAGAAAGGTGGGGTGGGTCGGGGTACAGGTGAAACAGAGGTAGTCAGGAGTCAACTGTTGAAGCTGGCTAGAGGTACACACGGACTCATCATATTATTATCTCTAATTATAAGTAGTATATGTTTGAAATATCCATAATAACAAGTTTTAAAAGAGAAGATATATAGAGTATCAGAAGAAGCACTGCTTTGGAATAGGATATTTAAGGGTTAAAATCATAGGTCTACCAGTTGTGGCCATGGCCTTCCAGGACTAAATTTCACTTTCTATATTTTTGAAATGGGGATGATAGTAAAGTTACTGCCATGAAGATAAAATAATATCAGTGTCTAGCATGGTGAGATACACACTGTAGTTAATAAATCTAAGTACCTTTGAAAAGGACCCTTGGGTAATTACATCTCAGGTACATGACGACCACATTCCTAGACTTCAATCAGGCCAAATATGATTTTGTAAAATCACCATTTAGCAAGAGTATTTATATGACAGGATGCACAAAAGAAAGCATAAAAAATACCTGACTCAAATGCACATATTTCAGAGACAGTAATGATCTATCTAGGCTTTCTTTCCAGAAAGAATTAATCTGGCTCCACAATGGACGCTTTGATAAAGTTGAATGACTTATTAAAACTTCACAGTAGCAACATATAAAGGATTTTATTGCCAAAATTTCTTTCAGATAGAATTATTTCCTTTTAACAGTTCCACTCAGAAATCCAGTGGCCATTTGATCTGTCTGCCCTTTTATTTTCCAGCAGAACCAAGTCTTTCATAAACTTCTAATCTTCTCAATCCCTTGTAACTATTTACCAATGACTTACACATGGCTTTAACTTTCTGTTGTTCCAGGCTGTATTTTCATCCCTAACATCTGGTTTTTCTACCAGAGAACTTATGGGAATGAGAAAATGTAAGAGGAGTACCTGATCCACTGGAAGCTCATTCTCAGGATATTGTCACAGCTAGCAATACCCAACATGCATCACTATTGAACTTTCCTCCATCAAGGATGGAAAAAGAACCATGCGCCTGGGCCCACTGATATTTAAAGCAACTTTCATTGACATCTCACATTCTTATCCCCATTTGTGGAAGGACAGTGATTGTCACACCGTAATCAGTAAAAAACATTTGCCTTTTCACTTACAATTCGCATGGTTTAGTTTAAGACTGCTTTACCTAAGACTGTGACTTCTATTATGTTTGAAAATGAGACATGATCTAAAAGATGACTGAAAGTTAATTTTAACACTTATAATTTCCACTTCTTCCTGGCCCTCTAACCCCTGTTCCTGGGAAAGAACCAGGAGATCTACAACCCTGACTTGTGGAAAGTACACTGTGAAGCTGCTGACACCACACATGAAAGAAAACTTTTTCTTTAAAGAGCCAGAGTGAATATTTTAAGCTTTGCAGGCTATGTGATCTCTGTTGCAACTCCTCAACCCGACCATTATCGTGCAAAATCCACCACAGACCGTCCATAAACCAGTGAGTGTGGTTGTTTTCCAATAAAACTTTATTTACAAAAACTGTCAGTGGGCCAGATTTGGCCTTCAGGCTGTAGTTTGCTGACCTCTAAAAAAAAAAAAACGTGGTAGGTAGAAGTAAAAAGAGCATCCCAACCAAGCAGACTGGCGTGAGGAAGTGTGGAGGCGGGAAAGCAGAGGTGCGTCTGAGGAACACAGAGTCTTCCATTTGTCAAAGAAGGAGGGTCCGTGCAGTTAGATACATAACCTGGCAAAAGGTTCTTATGTCGAATTTTCAATGCCCAGTTAGGAAGGACACCGGTGCCAAACAGAGGTTGTGAGTGAAAAAGTGAAATAATCAGTAATGTTTTACAGGAAATTAGTAGAACAGAACTGTGCAGGATTGATGCAGGGGAGAGGAGAGGGCAGAGAGACAACAGATCAGAAGACTGTTGTTGAAGAACATGTTCCCACATTTCCAAATAAAACTCCAACCAACTCTTCCATTTTCTGCGCTTAACTTACTGTTCCTCCCCCAGGACACCCGCCAGTCTCACCTGACAGACCACAGTCTACTCACTGTGACATCGGTGAAGGTAAGTGCCAGCCTTCCCCCCACCCTCTCCCCATCCTGCTCCCATGGGCCTGGGGACACCGGGCTGGGCTCTGTCAGTGACTCACAAATCCGTGTCTTCTCACCAGAACCCTCCGCTAAGCTCCGACTGTCTCCCCAGCTGCCTCGCAGTGCTCCACGCAGCGCATATGGAAGCACCATCGGCCACCCTGGCGTCTTAGCTTCCTTCCTGGCCCTTGTCCTTCGCCTGCGACGAATCACTTCCGCTCCCTGCGTTTCCTCTGCAGCTCATCGCCTTCGTTACCAGCACACTCAGCCCTCGTCATCTCTCCACAAGCTCCGTCTGCAAACTGGTCTCCCCCCATGCAGCTTCCGCCCGGCTGCCAGAGCAGGCAGGGGCAGGGGACAGACCAGCGAGGGACAAGACGAAAACTCGGTTTCAGACATGCTGTCCCTGAGGTAACAGTGAAACTATGGTGCGCTGGACACGATGAGATTCCATTACCCCGTATCACCATCCTGTGCAGAACGAAGTGACAGCAGAAAGAATGGCGCTTTATCTCCACGCCTATAAACGAGACTGCTGGACTGGATTCATTCACTCAAGCCACTCCTTCCTGCGCCATCGCGTGCTAAGTAGAACAGTCACCTGCCAAATCCAACGGGTACTTTCCCGTTTGCAGTGGTCCTGACCTCTCCACTGCCTCTGGCAAAAATACACCCCACTGCCTTCAGGCCTGCTTACCATGGCAACAACTTTTTTTTATGTCATCTGCCTCTTTAACCCATTTCTTTCTAAGTAAACACCATGAAACACTGAAGAAAATTTGAGGGGAAAATCACCCACAAATGCACTATGCTAATCTAAATGGTCTTTGGTTTTTTGCGTAGTCTCCTAGTTTTTCTCTTTGTGTATACGTTTTTACAGTTGTAATCAAACTTATATTTTTACGTTCTGCTTGGGCATTTTGGTCTAACCACTTATTTCTGGCATCTTGTGGTCCCCTTGGAGCAAAAGGTCTCACTGCCAGGCCCTGTGACGGTCTCTACAGACTCACTCAGGACGCGGCCCCCCGCGCCTGGATGCCATCACTGCACACACACAGACGGCTTCTCTCGCCACATCTCTAAGTCCTTCCAGTTCATTGTTAGAGAGACATGTTACAAAAATGTCTCCATACAGGTTGCTCATTGCCTTCCCCTGCCCTCCATTCCTCCACCCTCGCTGTGACTGTCATGTCTCAGGCCAGGTTCGGATCCGGCCGCCAAAACCCACCCTGCCTCCCGCACCGCGTGTCCACGTGGAGGATGGCCCGGTTGTGCGGGCCCGTGCCTTTCCTCTGGACGTCCGCCTGGTCCAGGAGCCACGTGCTATGGAAATACGTGACGTCTGGTCCCTTCCTTCCAGCAGGTGCAGGAGGAAGAAGAAAGTGGAAAAGGGTCTTCTGAGCACGTGTTGGTGTGTGACGGGGGAAGGAAATGGCAGCTCTCAGCATTTCCTGGACACGGGAGGACGTGCCACGGCTGCCTCACCTCGCACGCGGCCACGAGGACTGCCGCGGCACGGTGCGAAGAGCCCAGCAGACCCTGCTGCTTCCCAGCCGCAGCCCAGGACGGCGGCAGTCCAGCGGGTGAGGGAGGGAGGTGATAAGCGCGAAGGTGCCCCCACATCCAGTCACCTTCCGCAGAGCCCCAGAACCCCGCGTTACTCCCAGCCCACAGCCAGAGCCCCCACACCCCAACGCTGAACTCGCAACTGCAACATCTTCCCCGACTCCGCTGCGAGACCGCCCTACACACAGCAGGAGCCGTGATCCTCCCTTCCCGGCCCAGCGACCCTGAGTGTCCGCCGCTGCCTCTGCCCCGGAGCGCCAGGAACAGCCATTCCTGATTCCACCGAATCAACACAGAAACTACGTAAGACAGCACCGACTTAGCCCTGGAGTTGCCAGGAAGAGGGTGTGTGTGTTTAATGTTTGTTTTTGTGGGAGTTTTTTTTTGAAAGGGCTCGAAAGTACAAAGGAGTTTGATCTCCCTCCCTCCCTCAGGACTGTCATAAATTACCAGCATTTCTTTTACTTAAACAGTTTATGAGAGGGGGAGAAGGAATGAGAGAGAGATAGGCCACCTGAGTCAATATAAACACATTAACTGGAATTTTTCACGAACTCCAAATACTCCACACACTCCAAAGTATGGCAGCAATGAACTGTTGTTTTCTGTTCTCAAGACTAAAAATGCTTTTGAATTAAAGCGAGAACTAACGGTACATAGAAAGCTTTTTGCCAGCTGGGCTCTGCGCTGTTTATTCGCCATCCCTCCCGCACTCTCTGCAGTCCTGGGGTGGGGTTGGGGGTTGGGAGGGCCCCTATGGCTCCCTCTAGAAGGGGCTGCTGTACTCCGGCCTCCAGGATGGAGACGTTGGCGGCAACCAGAGGATGGAGGGAGAAAGGTTTGGGGGAGCCCTGCCCCACTAGCGTCTGCCTCAGTGCTGTGTTTCTGGCTGCGCCAACACCCCCGCGACTGGCTTCTGCTCGGCAGCCCTCCCCTAGCCGCGGCTCCCTCCCGCCTTCAGGAACGCTGGTTCCCGCCCTGCCGCGTCAGGACTGGTGACACTACCCAACAGCTGGTGACACTATCCAGGGCTGCCAGGCCCTAGACACCTTAACGTTCCTTGTGGGTTCCCTCAACCTGACTGCCCGTCTTTACTCACTTTGTTAAGCTACGCTCAGGGTCTCACCTGCCTCCTGCCAGGACCTGCCACAGGCTCCCCGCACCCGACCTCAGACCACAGATCCCCAGCTCTCTGCCACTCGCCGTCAACCTCACAGACAAACCCTTCGCTTCTGCCTCAGCTTTCTCACGTATCACCCCCAACTCTGCCTTAAATATCCTCCCAACCCTTCCATTCATTCATTTAAAATACAGTTTATAATTCAACATCTCCACAAAGCTTTCTCGAATTGGATTTATTCGACACTACACCACCACCTACTAGTTTGAAAGCAATGTGTCAATGTTTTCCTCTTTGCAAGCAGCAGGACCCCAATATTCTGCGTAGAATAAACACTAACAGGCTCTTACTTGGCTTCAGTGAAATTCATTCTTCCTCTCCAGGATATTGGTCAATCGTCAGCAATGCAGAGAACCTGCCATCTGGAAGCGTATCACTTTGCAATCACTGATGTGGATACGAAAGACCTCTCAATCTTTCCAAGATACAGAATGGTCGAGCCACAGACAAATTGATTATATTAATGTTGTGCACGAGACAATGGCACACATGGGGTAAGCAAAGCACTCCTAAGTTGAGAGGAGGAGGAGGAAGAGGTAGAAAAGAAATCCTAAGTAAAGAAAAAACCCACAGATATTCCCTGCTTTCTCTCCCTTGAACATATCAGTAGATGTCGTGTTACTGGCTTCCTAAAAGAGTGACGGAGAACTACAAAGTAATCTCCTCGGTCTGTTGCTTATTTGCCTCAGTAGAAAATGGAAAAGTAAATAAAATAACACTCCACGAAATTGTTGTTTGATGTCAGGCTAATAACTGGCTCTCCTCTACTTTAAACAAAGTTGCAATCACTCGTTATGCAACAAATTCTCTCAATGACTTAAACCGTTTGGCTTGCAAAGAAGAGTGCAAAACAGATGTAATAGTCAAGTCCCTAATTATGAATGATAATTCCTTGATAAGACTCCCTTTCAACGGTGCCAACAATTTATTTACTAACATCAATTCCAGATATGAATTCAAATTTTGGCAAAAAATTAAATAACATGGTGTCAGCAAGTCCTCCCTTAAATATGTTTCTGTTCAGCAGAAAAAAAAGGGACATCTACATGTTATAAACTATCAGATGTTTCTGGCTGCAAATAACAGAAGATCCGACTAGAAATGTCTTAAATAATTTGGATATATATTATCTCTCTGAATAACAAATCTGGAGACAAATGACTCTAGGGTCAGGTCAGAAACTCAAAACAGTGTAAGGACACAATTAGTACATCCAGGATTCTCATGGACATAAATGGCTACAGGAAACTCCAAACACTGTAACCTCACATGACAGCATCCAAAGCAGGAAGAAAGATGATTTTTGGGGTCATAAGCCAGTTTCTTATCAGGAAGGAAGATCTTCTTCAGAAACCCCTCTCCTCATATCTCAATGGCCAGAACTGACTTACATGCTGACCCTTAAATCACACACTGGCAACAAGGAATGGGGTGCCATTATTATATCCATTCCTGTATGATCGGGCCCAAAAACGTGCTAGGATGAGGTGTTGTATAGACAAGCATCAAGTGTAGCACTCAGAAAAGTTCCTACATAAGTAATTTAAGCCAAATCATTTGCTTCAAATTCAGAGGAGTAGAGTAAATTGCAAAAAGGGGGAAGGGCCAATACACTCAAATGTCCTAAAGGGGCCGCGAAGGAACGAGGCTGAATGAGGTGGGCCAGGTGGGAGCCATGGGGCACTGAAGAAGGTGTAGCCCATCCGAGGCCTCCAGTTCTTAACATGGTTTAACTTCCTATCACTTCGAATTTCAGCAAACTAGGGCAGGGCTTAGGAATAAACACCTTCTTTCTGTAACCTTCACACAAACATAGACAGACTAACTTTGGCCCACACGACTGAAGTTATGACACCTTAATCTCTTACTATGCATCAGATACTGTTTAAAGAGCCTTACGCCTCTTATCTCATTTCTCTTTTTAAAACAAAATCCTACACACTAGGTACCATCAGTGTCCTCATCAATTATCCGTGAGCCTTAGAGAGAGCAGCAGTTCCCCACAAACGCGTAACTGCTAGGTGGTGAGGCGGGGGACAGTCTGCACGCAGCACTCTGAATGACGACCGGGCGACGGAGTTCACAGAAGCTAAACACAGCTGACGAAACGGCTGCTCTTTCCCAGATGTTCGGCAGTCACCCCGGAACGGGGGTTTCTGGTTCAAATACGGCTTGGTGGCCACGTATTTCCCAAAAAGACAACCACAACCACCTGATTTCTACACAGAAACTATGAAAGAGAGCAGCACCAGTACTTAGGGCTTAAGCATCTCTGCCATGGACAGAAATTAACTGGGAGCATGACTGCAGGATACTGCAAATTGTTCAGATCTTAGGAAAGCCTTCCAGAATCTATAGCCAGTGCTACGCCCTGACGTGGCACCTTCCATTGCAAGCGCGGGGAGAGAGAGCGTGGGTGCGCCCATATAAGCACGTCACTTACCCACCTCTGTGAAAAGACCTCACAGCAGGAAGTCCGACACAGTCCTGTCCTGGAGCACTTTCTTATATACAATACGGTACTACGAAGAACAGCATCTGCAGCCTATTCTCACTGCTCCATTTCATCCTAATCCTAAAATGATCTGAAATCATTAACTTACTCTTAAACAACTTTCTGTTATTGTTTAATGTTTTTCTCTTCTACACCGTAAGCTTCCACTGTATATATTTATGGAACCTCAGCACTTGGCACTTCTAGAACTTTCTCTCCAAGCAGTCTCACATTAGATAATTAGGTCCGTGTCTTACCAGCATTCATATCTTTAAACTTCTGCTTTAGCTCAGTAGGAGTGAGACGGTACTGATCAAGACCATCATTCCAATAAATTCGGTCCAGGACTTGAAGATCTCCTCCAATCAGCCAGTCTCCTTGTTCCATAACCATCTAATTGGAAGAAAAAGAAAAAAAAAATTTTAAACAGAAACCAAGATCAAAATAAGTAAAAAACATTTCACTTATCCAAACCACCATTGTTGTAAACTACTCTTACCTTAAAGTCAATGGTAAATCCATTTGATTTATCAACTAAATTGGGATTAGGGATGACACAGAACTGGAATACACTTCGTAATTTCTCAAAATGCTTATGAAACAACTATTATTTTTCCACATGCATGGCAAACAAAATTAATGTGAATAACAATTATGACTTTTTAAGTGACAAAAACATTCTTTTCATCGTTGCTGTGTGTTGGTTAACAGAATAATTTGTAACCCTGGGTCACCCCACCCTCTGTGTTCTCAATCCTAATCTTTCAAAGAATTAACGATCTCTGAGTTAGACACAAATGTTCCAATCACATCACCTCTACATCACCTCTAATTTCTTACACCTTCACGCATCTTCTTTCCCTGCATCTGAAAGGAGGAGACACTACCCTCTCGAGCCTGTCCATTTTCACCAAGCGGCTCAAGCCTCACTTTTCCCCACGCCGCTCTGTCTTAGGTGCCAATAACGCACCCAGTCTCCTTTAAAGCTCAAAGTCTACTTTAACGCACCTAACGACTGACAGAAATTTGACTCTGATAACATTCCACATACAATACATAAAATAAATCAGGTGCTTTGGGGAGACTAATTGTATTTCACTGCTTTTATACCAGAAACACAATGTTAAATTAAAAGCCCAGGCTAGATGAAACCACCCTGGCGGGGGCTCCCTTCACACCCCAATCTTACATCCTCCTTGTGCGTACGTGATTAAGCGCACCACCAGACTGTAAACCTCAAGAGCATAAACACTGTGCCAGTCCTGTGTACGCCCCTGCATTCCCAGCACTAGCGCCTAGCTCAGTGTCTGGGAGCCTGGTATAAAGTAGGTATTTAAAATACACCTGTTGACCAAAATGACATATGCTCATCACACCAAGATGCAGTCTCAACTCTGCAAAACATTAACAATTCCAGTGGAACAGTCGATACACAGGTAATGCCCACAGCACAAACGTTACTGGAAAGTCAACGTAAAACGCAGCAGGGCTTATTCATGACCTTGATGTAGGGGTGGCTCTTGCACGTGGTTCCCCACTGTCTGGCACAGCGCTCCTCTTTCCTGTGCTCATAGAACTCTGGATTGCGAAGAATAGCCACACGCCGGCCCTCATACACCAGAGCAAACGCCGTGCAGCCATCCAGCCGCTCCTTTTCTTCGCGAGTAGCCGTCAGGACTATAGGCACCGACAAGTTAATGACACCTCCTGCAAGCACAAAGGACACAGAGCACCCGGCTTGGATTACTCAACAGGCCTTACTTACATCCACCTTTCACGGCAAGGGACACTTTTCAAATGATAAAAGGTTCATGGGTCTAGTAACAGTGTTCACTTGGTACTTGGCACAGAAAATTGAGAGAGAGAACAAACTGCAAGGTCAGGGAGAATAAGCAACCACCTCAGAAATTAAAAAAAAAAAAAAACTAGCAAAAATGAAGACAACCAACAATGTGTATAGTAATATTTCTCAGAACAATTCATCAAACTGTCTTTGGGTAGAAATTTTTGGTATAAAATTACAAAAATAAAAGAAATTGCTTAATAAGGAAGAATCAACCAATTAAGCTAAATATCACCAAAAATATATTGTGCCCTTTTAATATATAAATGAGACAAAGAACTAGGTTTCAGGACCTTTTCAGGAAAAATTTAAAACCTTGTTGATAACAAGATGATATAAATAACTGCATTTTAAGTGGCAAGATGATTAAGTATACTTGAGTATACCTGGTACACTTCGGTAACCTTGAGATAAGATGACAAAAAAACCCAAAAAGTTTTCGTGTTTATTTGTTTTTTTAATACAGCCAGAATCAACCCGATACTAGCTGTTACTGGCCAAGACACAAAGGCAGTGATCAGTGGCTCCATTTATACCAAATGTGTTGTCAGTGACCCCAAAGGCATGGTCTCAGTTCCCAACCTCTCGAGCTGTAAAAGTTTTTTTTCCCAGTCATCATGTATGGGTTAGAAAAATAAAATTCTTATTTGAATTTATTCCCATACCGAAGAAACCATGCGTTTCTGGGAATTATGACATGCCTTCTTTAGACAAAAGATGGCAGTAAGATCAATGACGATTGCTTGGCTGCTTTAACAATTACCACCACTAGGTACAGTTTAAAATGCAAAATTAAGAGGTGGATCTGCACCAAGCCCAAGACTGAATCATCACTAAGGAGGTAGTCCACAAAGACTTTCCCTTAGCTCCAAGGAAGAAAATCAAGATGCAATATTTATCCTCATATTCTTGTGATAAAGTTTCTCAAGAAAAATAATCAGGAATTACGTTTGCCAGTATCTTCTTCACTCGCCAGTTAACACACTGACTGCCACACTAGAAAGAAAAAATTCTCCTTGGGGCCACAGTGTTTCATTACAAAAATAGAATAAAAACTTCAAAAACAAAACAATCCTTTCTAATTTAATGAAAAATGTGTTATTTTTTATTGTTTTTTGTGCATGAGTTATATGCAATTAAATTGTCAATATTAATTGTAGTAATAAGAACATCAACATGATTTTCATGAACCAACTGCAGGGTTTTGCCCAGGGGGCCACCTGCCACCCATCAGGTAACACGCATGCTCCAGCACAGCAGTGTGAGTTGCCCATGCACCACGCAGCTCCCAGGGTGAAGAGACGTGTGCATTGCACATGCTTCACCAGGCCCTGGGCTCAAAACTGGCATGAGTTAAATACAACTCACATGGCAGTTAATATGTTAGAAGGAGTCATTACACAAAAGAAATTGTAGCAATTTCACGGGATTCTGTGACATTTTAAAACATTTTCTTTAATATAGTAAATTAATCTTACCAATAATATATAATACAAAGTCAAAGGTAGCTGGATTGTAATGATAATATACAGGACATCCATTTCTTTGGCAATTTTTTTTTTACTATTTTAAAAGAATAGGAAGAGAATCATGCTCTTAGCCACCTATTTCAGAATTCCTTAACTTGGACTCCATGATTCCCCATTAGACGGCTCAAGCATGGGCTTCAGCGTAGCAAAATGCAGAACGTACGTGGACTGTACGGAGAAAAGCATGCCACGGTGCCGGGTGGATATGGCATAAGAAAACTGTACACGCTTCTACAATCCGTTTTCAGTCCTAATCCCCAGGTTTTCCCTCTCCCTCTACAATAGATCACAATCAGGAAAAGGAAACATGGAAATAAAATCTCATGGTTCACTTAAAGTGTCCAGTACTGATATAATATAATGCTACCCCTATTAAGACGTTACCATTACTTTTCATAAACAGTGACAAATCCCTGCAACCATGTCATTTCTCTTCCACGTCCAAGATATTTTGAATGTAAACCGTCTTACCATCCAGAAGACAATCGAAATGAAGGCACTGCAAGTACTCCCGCTCTCTCATGAAGCCATTCAGTGGGGTCGCCCAACCTTCTGCCAAAACCTGCACCCACTGCATAGCCACCTAGCAAATCAGAAAGCGAGGCCAAAATTCCATTTCATGTATTTATGAACAAAAGCAGTAATCGCCTTTAGGAGTTTAATTTTGAAAGCAATAGAAACAAACATTTTAAGGATGATTATAGATCATATAAGTCAAACAAAGAATGGGGTACTAGGAAAATATGTATTTCTCCTAATAAATTTAAGTGACATTGGGCCTCCAAGTATTTCTAATAAGGACAGCCTTTCCTAAACCAGTGGTTCTCAAACTTTAATGTGTATCAGACACCCCTAGAAGGCTTCGTTAAAATGAAGACTGCTTCACCCCCAGGGTTTCTGGTTCAGTTTGCTATGGGGCCCAAGAAGTTTATTTCTAACGTGTTCCCAGAAAATCCTAACAGTGATAGCCTGGAAACTACACATTAATAACCACTGTCCTAAAGCAAAAGAAACTTTAAATAAAAATATTTACCTAAAAAAGTCCCTTGCCCCTGACAAGAGTACTCTGCATTTTACAAAAACTATTATTTTTTGAGCTTTGAGGTTTCTAGCACTTCCCATCAGAACACTAAAGAATTGACAGACTATGTAGGTATCATTAACGTACGCTGAATACACTCAATTTTTAATTGGATACACAGCAGTGGTTCTCAAATGAGAAAAAGGAAGCACGTGGCCAAGTGGTGTGCAGGAGAATGATGCAGCTCGCTATTTATTCCCAAGGCACGTCTGCCAATGTGTTCCACTGCACAATCCAATAACATAAGGTTCTCCTGCTTCAATTCACAAAAAAAAAAAAAAAACTGTATTCATAGAGAACTTTTTTTCACTTCAAAGTTTTCCTCTTATTAATGTTTGTAAAACCTTTACAGTGGCTACTATTTGTCTCTATTGGAACCCAATTCTAGATGGTATCTGTTAGGGATTGAATGTCTGTGTCCCCCCAGAATTCCTATGCTGAAGCCCTGACCCCCAATGAGACAGTATCTGGACACAGGGCCCGTGAGGAGGTACGAAGAATGCTAGTGCGCCTTCCAGGTGCTCTGCCAAGGGAACGAATTTGAGATCCACTGTACGGAAGAAAAGGTGACATTTACAAAAAAAGCTACTGTCTTTCAGGGTTCTAGAGTCGGACTGGTGAGGATTCATATTCATTCATTCTCACTTGTTTTGTCTTCCTCTCTGTGTATTCATTCCATGCAAAGTCTGCCGGTGACAAACTGTCCCTCTGCAAGTTGCTGTTCCTCTGCAAGAGCTCGCTGCTTGAGCTGCTCTGCTCGCCAACTCTCGCTCTGTGCCACCCCCAGCATGCCCTGGAGTCAGGTCAGACACCCAGTCGTCACACGCGAAGCACATCAGGACAGATTCCAGTAACTACCTGAGGGTTGTTCTCCAAGCCCAGTTTTGTTTTCCTTTCTCCTTAGTTTCAGATTTGGCACTTGCCTGGCTGTTTTGGATCCTTACTATACTAAAAGAATGGATGGGAAATCTAACTTCTAGTCCAAATGCTTA